>NC_034184.2:16466511-16809011 GCF_002021735.2 Oncorhynchus kisutch
AAAAACTTTACATTAAAAACTTTACATTAAAAACTATCACAATTCCAGTCATTCCAATAAATGTTATACCCCTTGATCTTCAAGAATAGGAAGTGTAGATTAGCCAAATTGTTTACCTGAGCATAACCCTGTTGTGGAATAATTCATACACAGGGACACTCAAAATCTTAAATTAATCACAGCGCCCTGGAGAGGTTCCAACCAATCAGGAGCTCATCCTGGGCAGACCCAGCAGTTGTCTTATATATCACTATACACAGACAAGTTATATTTGCATGAGTTAGCATAATTAATAAATCATTACCGGTTTGTTTCATTCATGTGACCCACCAATACTGCTTCATAACATGTGACAGACCAACAACTCACAAGGCTTCTTTCTCTAAACTGAGACCTTGAAACTGAGATTTCTTTCGTTCGTACTCAAAATAACATCTGGGAGTACTGCCAAATTGCAGCTACTGATAAGTGAGGATTTGTAAAGTCAGCCACTTGCATGAACACAGAAATTGGTTTATAGAACAGCACATGAATAGAACACATAAATTAGTTATAAGAAAAGCACAAACATTAAAATTCCCATTACAACCCCAAAACTGACTTAATAGCCAGCCCTACTCTGTTGATTATGATTTAGTTGTCATAGAGGACTGATTGGGCTCATTGATTCGAGTTGAAAATAAATGCTGCGCTCATGGAATGGCATGATTTGAGCACTACTGAAAAGTGCTATTTACATGTGAAAATGAATGCCATATGCTGCATTTGTTACAGGCCAATTTTTTACCTTTTTGTTGGTGACACTTTGATATCTTGATAATATGCAGTTGTTTAAATGGCAAATCCACAGATGAAACAATAACAAAATGGTCGTCCAGACTCTGTTTTGGTAAAAAGCTGAGGGATGGGCCTGGAGAAATGTAACCACTCTCAGATTAATAGACAGTGCCATGGATGCTAAGGACCATCCATCCATGATATCAAAAGTATTGTTTTAACCATGTTATGAGGCTATACAGTGTTTGTTTAAATTAACAATGTTTACACAAACATTGGAGAAAAACAAGCTTAGATTTTGTGTTCTCATGGAGTGTGACAGTTGAACAAAGCTCATGAGGCATTTATAAGTTATATTCTTCAAGAATCAATGGAGATATATATATACACACACACACCGTTGTGTTGAAACGCCGTGCGATGTTTATTAACACTGAGAATCGCAGAATGGTGAACTTACTAAACGACTGAGAGTTTGACTGTGTGATATTAGATTGCTTCTTGTGTAAATATTTTCTGTCTGGATTTTAATGATTTGTACGTACATATACACACACACACACACAGTCAAAAGTTTGGACACACCTGCTCATTCAAGGGTTTTCCTTTTTTTTTAACTATTTTCTACATTGTAGAATAAGAGTGAAGACATTAAAACTATGAAATAACACATATGGAATCATGTAGTAACCAAAAAATGTTAAACAAATCAAAATATATTTTATATTTGAGATTTTTCAAAGTAGCCACCCTTTGCCTTGATGACAGCTTTGCACACTCTTGGCATTCACTCAACCAGCTTCATGAGGTAGTCACCTGGAATGCATATCAATTAACAGCTGTGCCTTGTTAAAAGTTAATTTGTGGAATTTATTTCCTTCTTCATGCATCTGAGCCAATCAGTTGTGTTGTGAGAAGGTATACAGAAGATAGAGCTATTTGGTAAAAGACCAAGTCCATATTATTGCAAAAACAGCTCAAATAAGCAAAGACAATCAATACTTTAAGAGAAGAAGTCAATCTGGAAAATTTCAGTCGCAAAAACCATCAAGCACTGTGATGAAACTGCCTCTCATGAAGGCTGCAATGGAAAGGAAGACCCAGACTCTGCTGCAGACGATAAGTTCATCAGAGTTAAGGCACCTCAAATTGCAGGGCAAATAAATGCTTCACAGAGATTAATTAACAGACATATCTCAACATCGACTGTTCAGAGGAGACTGTGTGAATCAGGCCTTCATTATCGATTTGCTGCAAAGAAACCACTACTAAAGAAAACCAATAAGAATAAGAGACTTGCTTGGGCCAAGACACACAAGCAATGGACATTAGACCGAGTCCAAATTTGGGATTTTTGGTTCCAACCGCCGTGTCTTTGTGAGACACAGAGTAAATTAACGTCTGATCTCCACATGTGTGGTTCCCACCGTGAAGCATGGAAGAGGTGTGGGGGTGCTTTGCTGGTGACACTGTCTGATTTATTTAGAATTCAATGCACAATTAACCAGCATGGCGACCACAGCATTCTGCAGCAATATGCCATCCCATCTGGTTTGTGCTATATGGGCTATTATTTGTTTTTCAACAGGACAATGATCCAAAACACACCTCCAGAAAACCAAAAAACATCCATTTTTCAGGACCCTCTCTTTCAAAGATGATTTTTACAAATTCAAATAACTTCACAGATCCTCATTGTAAAGGGTTTAAACACTATTTCCCATGCTTGTTCAATGAACCATAAACAAATAATGAACATGCACCAATGGAACGGTTGTTAAGACACTAAGAGCTTACAGACGGTAGGCAATTAAGGTCACAGTTATGAAAACATAAGACACTAAAGAGGCTTTTCTACTGACTCTGAAAAACACCAAAAGAAAGATGCCCAGGGTCCCTGCTCATCTGCGTGAATGTGCCTTAGGCATGCTGCAAGGAGGCATGAGGACTGCAGATGTGGCCAGGGCAATAAATTGCAATGTCCGTACTGTGAGAAGCCTAAGACAGCGCTACAGGGAGACTGGGCAGACAGCTGATCATCCTCACAGTGGCAGACCACGTGTAACACCTGCACAGGATCGGTACATCCGAACATCACACCTGCGGGACAGGTACAGGATGGCAACAACAACTGCCCGAGTTACACCAGGAATGCACAATCCCTCCATCAGTGCTCAGACTGTCTGCAATAGGCTGAGAGCGGCTGGACTGAGGGCTTGTAGACCTGTGGTAAGGCAGGTCCTCACCGGCAACAACTTTGCCTATGGGCACAAACCCACCGTCGCTGGACCGGACAGGACTGGCAAAAAGTGCTCTTCATTGACGAGTCACGGTTTTGTCTCAACAGGGGTGATGGTCGGATTCGTGTTTATCGTCGAAGGAATGAGCGTTAAACCGAGGCCTGTAAATCTGGAGCAGGATAGATTTGGAGGTGGAGGGTCTGTCATGGTCTGGGGCGATGTGTCACAACATCATCGGACTGAGCTTGTTGCCATTGCCAACAATCTCAACGTTGTGCGTTACAGGGAAGACATTCTCCTCACTCATGTGGTACCCTCCCTGCAGGCTCATCCTGACATGACCCTCCAGCATGACAATGCCACCAGCCATACTGCTTGTTCTCTGCGTGATTTCCTGCGAGACAGGAATGTCAGTGATATGCCATGGCCAGTGAAGAGCCCGGATCTCAATCCCATTGAGCACGTCTGGGACCTGTTGGATCGGAGGGTTAGGGTCATTCCCCTCAGAAATGTCCGGGAACTTGCAGGTGCCTTGGTGGAAGAGGGGGGTAACATCTCACAGCAAGAACTGGCAAATCTGGTGCAGTCCATGAGTAGGAGATGCACTGCAGTACTTAATGCAGCTGGTGGCAGCACCAGATACTGACTGTTACTTTTGATTTTGACACCCCCCCTCCCCCTCCCCCCTTTGTTCATGGACACATTATTCAATTTCTGTTAGTCACATGTCTGTGGAACTTGTTAAGTTTATGTCTCAGTTGTTGAATCTTGTTATGTTCATGTACACGTTACATTTGCTGGAAATAAACGCAGTTGACAGTGAGAGGACGTTTCTTTTTGCTGAGTTTATAAGACTGTTGGAAAAGCATTCCTCATGAAGCTGGTTGAGAGAATGCCAAGAGTGTGCAAAGCTGTCATCAAGGCAAAGGGTGGCTATTTTGAAGAATCTCAAATATAAAATATATTTTGATTTGTTTAACACTTTTTTGTTTACTACATGATTCCATATGTGTTGTTTCATAGTTTTGGTGTCTTCACTGTTTTTCTATAATGTAGAAAATAGTAAAAATAAAGGAAAACCCTTGGATGAGTAGGTGTGTCCAAACTTTTGACTGGTACTGTATATATTTTTATTATATATGTTTATTATATTGTTACTGTTTTATTTAACTTTGTCCTGCAGTGTTGGAGCTCGGAGCTCAATAATTTCATTGTACCCTGTAATTACACATGCAACCCTGTACATGTGACTATTAAACTCTTTAATTTAATCTTTGATACCATATTATATTACAGTAGGTGTAATATAATACGAAATACAGAATTTTACTCGCCACTGAGCTGCCTGTAAGAATCACTATAAAGGGGTCGCCATGAATTTGACAGTATCACATAAATCAAAACATAACAAGGTGGCAAATTGTAAGTCATCAGATTCTGAGAGACACCGTAACTAATATGTCACAGTCAGAGATGCTATACCAGGTAGCCATACAAAATATATCATCCTCACATTAGAATCTAGTGTCTTTCTCCCATAAATCATTATAATCTGGAAAGTGTACATTACTGTAAGCCTAGGCTACAGTAGTTGTGAAAGTGATATGTGAAGCTTAAAGGCAATGCTTGAAAGGAGCTTCTTTTGGATGAAAAGAGGCCAGTGTTAATGTGTGTTTGGGCTAGGACGGAGGGAGTGGCTATACAGCATCTCTGCTGCTCTCTATCTCTGAGCACAGATAGGCCCATTCCTTTCACACTTTGCATGATGGTGCTCATCCATCACTTTTAGACAGCTACATCAGACCAACTACAAACATGCAAAGCCCAGCAATCTAAAATATGCTGATGCCATGTATATTGTACACACATAAATGCAGACAACTTTAGCTATGCCACTGGTGCTAGTGTAGATTTTCCATCTAATGTTATGGGAATTCCCAGGCCAGAACATAGAATATCTGCATCCCAAATGGCACCCTATTCCCAATATAGTTCACTACCTTTGTAGTGATCAAATTAGTGCACTATGTAGGGAATAGGGTGCAGTTTAGGATACAGTCAGAATGTGCCGACAGAATATGTGATGAAGTATACATGTCTGTCAGTTAGCCATGCAGTCAGTCACATGCAGTCAGTCACATGAGAGAAATAACATGGGTCCATTTAATGCCTGTTTGTTTGTCTCTTTTAGGACAGGCGATGAATGATGAACAATACAGTATGAATATAGTTGCACTGGGTTCACCTCTGACCCCTGACTAACATTCATCCCATCTGGATTTGATTTATTGAGCAGATTCATTATCCTATTTCTCCTCTTCCCCTTATTTTATTTGATCATTTTTTACTTAATTTTTTCAATATTTCTGTCTACACATCTCTAGCTCATTGCTAATTTTTAAGTAAGGACTGGCGGCACCAGATGGATGATTCACAATGCAATGGAACTCAAAGTTTCCTGATCTTTAGGAGAAGTTATGGAGGGTTATCTTTGGCTGTATATCTGTGCTCTCTCTGGCAGGAAGCGCTCCCACGGTGATGAAGGATTAACCAGCGCAGCTGTCTCCTGGCCCGGGATGATGCAGTGCACTGCTCCCCGACACGACAGCATCACTTAATCTTCATGTCTGCTCCTCCGCCGCGCCCGCACAGGACAAAGCCAATCAGCGTCACATGCAACGGGGATGGACCCTGCAGCTTGGCCCTGGAGTTTCTCACCCTCGCAGGACCATTAATCAACTTCAGACACACCGCTTCAGCCACCACCAATCTACCCCAGAGTTCACTACTGCTCCCTTCTCGCCAACCCAAAACCAAACCCACAGCTGATTCGGGTGGCCAGTGATGTATAGGACAAGGAGGAGGAGATTGGGGAGGGAGGCTGGCACACGCAAGAGAAAACACTTATCAGATTGCACATTATGCACGGCTTTGTGTTACCTTGAAGAGGGTGAGAGGAAAGAGAAGATCAAGAGGGGGTAATGAATGCACTCAAGCTCTGTTTCCTTTCAAGCCCACCCAGACCACCCATTTGTTTAAAGAGATATCCTCCTGCTCAATAATGCTGTTGAATTAAAGGATGGGGCAGATCTGGAATAATGATCTCTGCTCATTTAGATAAATTGCACTCTGGGAATCCATTTGTAAAGATCTGAATTCAGCTGGAGGCAGAAGAGGATACTTAATTTGTCCTGGGTAGCATCCCATTCCTATTCTCAGAATGAACTACTTGGGTTCATTACATTATACTGTGACTGATGCAATGTTTTACTGCAAAAATAAATGTTCCTCAAGAAATATTTTGCAAATATGTTGAAGTGATACATATATGTTGTGTTTCAGAGCTGTGGGAATTGCATACAAACACCATGCTCCCTAGATTCAGATTGCATTCCTCATTACATAAAAATACACACAAAGAACTTTATATGTGATTCTGGTTTGACTTACTTTTACCAAAATACAATACCTATTTAAGTATCCTAATGTAAGACGTGTAATTCCCTGAAAGGTTGTGAGGTAAATCAAAGAACAGACCCACACGAGACCCCCTATACAATGTAATGGAGAAACTAAACGATATACCTTCTCATCAAGGGCCATTTAAGAGAAATATACATCCAATATCAGCCTACTGACTGAGCTGGCTTTGGGCAAAACTATAAAGTAGGCTATAAGCCCATTTCATCTGTCAGGTTAAAGTACTGTACTTGCATCAAAGTACATATTATATTATATTGCCAGACCATGTTATAGTATACAGTAGCTTCAACACTCAATATCCCATTAAATGAAATCATTGAAAGTCTTCAACATCATCCGACTTACTCTGTTATACCCTTCCCATTGAAATATAAGGCGAGTCCCTCGCTAATGCAACCATCAACCCCATTCAGAAACAGATCATAAAGTGATGACACATTTATCATACCGTAATTAACAATGCTCTATGATGAAATTAAATCAATATGCCCATCTAATATCATTTTCTGTAGTTATCCAAATCAAACATTTAAAAGCTCCCTCTGAAAAAAAATACAACATGAATTGCTGTCACATTTCAGTTCACACATATTATCATATCAGACATCTCAGTTTTGATGACACAGGTACAGACAGAGAGAGAGAGAGAGAGAGAGAGAGAGAATGATGGAGTGACTAGAGTGAAGAGTAGTGTGGGGTAGTGACTGCTAATTAGCTAGTGACTACATCCCAAATAGCACACTATTTCCTATGAAGTGCACTACTTTTGACAAGGGCCCAAAGGTCTCTGGACAAAAGTAGTGCACTATATAGGAAATAGTGTATTATTTGGGGAACAGCTAGTATGATGGAGCAAGGCTAAGACAATGGGATAATAATGTGAAAATTGAATCTTTAAGACGAGAAGAGAACAATGCGAATTTGTCATCGCTAAATGAAGGCACACACACTAAGCAGTGAAATGATACTGCAGCCAATGTAGTAAAATGTGTGGAATTTTGAATTCCCATTATGGCTAAGAGGCAAAGAAACCCCCAAAAATAAGGGGCATAAAGGGGAAAACGTATTACTTGTAATTCCCTAACCAAAACCTGCTGTAGTATTCCTGCTGTGGGAGATGAAGTGAGAGTATTACGCCTTTCATGTCATGAATAAGAATAATAGAATAAAAAACACATTATAAACTGGATGGTTCGAGCCCTGAATGCTGATTGGCTGACAGCCGTGGTATATCAGACCGTATTCCACAGGTATGACAAAACATGTATTTTTACTGCTCTAATTACATTGGTAACCAGTTTATGATAGCAATAAGGCACCTCAGGGGTTTGTGATATATGGCCAATATACCAAATCTAAGGGCTGTGTCCAGGCACTCCGCGTTGCGTCATGGTTAAGAACAGCCCTAGCAATGGTATATTGGCCATATACCACGCCCCCTCGGGCCTTATTGCTTAAGTATAACTTATGACTTGTAATACCCTTACCAAAACACATCCTACGCTCTTAGAAAAAAGGTGCTATCTAGAATCTAAAAAGATTATTCGGCTGTCCCCCATAGGAGAAACCTTTGAAGAACGGTTTCCACAGAGGGTTCTAAATGGAACCCAAAATGGTTATACCTGGACCCAAAAAAAGGTGCTCCTATGTGGACAGCCAAAGAACCCTTTTTTTCTAAGATTGTAGGGATCGTCTAGTCTTTAGCATGGGATATGAGACAAAAGGGAGGAGGAGGAGAGCGTTGATGGCTAGGCTGCAGACATGGCGAGCTGGGAGGAAAAAAGCCTAATGGCCATGATTAATGACAAAGGGCCAAAGGAGAGCTGGGACACAGGCTCTACATATATCATCCCTTCTCATGAGCCCCTGCTCCTCCGTGGCCCCTTCTACTATCTCTCTGCAAACCAGCATAAAAAAGCACCTCCTCTTTCTCTACTAGTCAACAGTGAGAGAGAGAGAGAGAGAGAGAGAGAGAGAGAGAGAGAGAGAGAAGCAGCTTCTCTTTAACATACTTTATGGGCCATGGCAACCGGGCAGGTGATGGGAGAGCAAGAAAATTACATGTAAAATAAGACATTATGATATAAACGTGAGAGAAGATACTGGGTGTGATCGCTCATGTTTTTCATGAACTGAATAGATACTGCTCCCCCGACCGTACTGAAGAAGTCCCATCTTCAAGGTCTAATCTGCCATATGGTCTTTATAGGATTCATGAAGAGATAGTAATGATAAATGGTAGTGCATGTATCTGCATAAGTAACTCACAGGGGGGCAACGTGGATGTTCTAGCAGCTGTAATGAACATTGTTTGCACCGAGGGGAAACTCCTTATTTACGAGCCTTGTAAATATTATGTGGCTATCATAATTCCTTCTCATCCCCTTTAAGACGGGCCATGTGAGAGGTACTCATATCTACACTGTTTTCTGTAAGTTTTCAGACCCCTTGACTTTTTCCACATTCTGCATTACAGCCTAATTCTTTCCTAATTAATCTACACACAATATCCAATAATGACAAAGCAAAATCAGGTTTATAGAAATGTTTGCTCATTTTTTTTATATAAAAAAAGCTGAAATATAACATTTACATAATTATTCAGACCCTTTACTCAGTACTTTGTTAAAGTACCTTTGGCAGCCATTACAGCCTTGAGTGTTCTTGGGTATGACGCTACAAGCCTGGCACACCTGTATTTGGGGAGTTTCTCCTATTCTTCTCTGCAGATCCTCTCAAGCTCTGTCAAGTTGGATGGGAAGCGTTGCTGCACAGCTATTTTCAGGGCACTCCAAAGATGTTAGATCGGCCTCTGGCTGGGCCACTCAAGGACATTCAGAGACATGTCTCGAAGCCACTCCTACGTTGTCTTGGCTGTGTGCTTAGGTTCGTTGTCCTGTTGCTCAGTTTGGCCAGGCGGCCAGCTCTAGGAAGAGTCTTGGTGGTTCCAAACTTCTTCCATTTAAGAATGATGAAGGCCACTGTGTTCTTGGGGACCTTCAATTCTTCAGACATTTTTACTACCCTTCCCCAGATCTGTGCCTCGACACAATCCTGTCTCGGCACTCTACGGACAATTCCGTTCACCTCATGGCTTGGTTTTTACTCTGACATGCACTGTCAACTGTGGGACCTTATATAGACAGGTGTGTGCCTTTCCAAATCATGTCCAATCAATTGAATTTACAACAGGTGGACTCCAATTAAGTTGTAGAAACATCTCAAGGATGATCAATGGAAACAGGATGCACTTGAGCTCAATTTCGAGTCTCATAGCAAATGGTCTGAATACTTGTGTAAATAAGGTATTTTTGTTTTACATTTTTATAAATTTGCAAAATGTTCAAAAAAATCTGTTTTCACTTCGTCATTTTGGGATATTGTGTGTAGATTGCTGAGGATTGTTATTTATTTATTCCATTTTAGAATGAGGCTGTAAAGTAACAAAATGTGGAAATAGTCAAGGGATCTGAATACTTTCCCGAAGGCACTGTATATGTACAAGTCTAAACATACTGCCATCTATTCTCACCAGGTTCACTTTGACAGTAAACAAGTTCTAAACACAGTTTCGTATACGACCAATTAATAGAGTATAGTCACAGGGGGCCTTATGACACACTACAGAACCTGTGATTTTAATTAGGATTCTAGTGAACAACAAGTCTGACTTAATTCAAATGAATTCCCCAATTAAAAGAATGAGCAGATTTAATTCATTACCAAACAAGTCAGTAGCTACTAAAGGGGGAAAAAACAATGACTGTAAACTGAGTACCGTTCAAGCTCTGACGGGGAAAAAAACACATTTGCCTGGGTCTGTCTCCATCTTTCTCCCCACAGGGCTACTGTAAGGCTAGCCCAGGCATGACCCCTACTACCATACCCCTTATAGCTCCCCACAGAACTCTAGCAACAGCTTGGTGCAAATGTATAACAAAATGGCTCGTCTTTCACAGCGAAGCACTAAGTCAATTTTATGACCTGCACAACTGAACAGTTTTCAGCAATTAAATGTGACAAGCACCTTTTTATTTTGGCCTCACAGCTTTATGTACGTACCCTGTAACAGCAAATAAAGTGAGGAGAATTAACAGCTATACGACTGGATCAATAGCTACCAGACTGACGACACATTGGAAAGTAAATAGTATATCTCAGCGGTAGGTCAGGCTGTCCCTTTTGTTAATGAGGTTTATGTTACCACTCCTTTATGTTAGTTTACAACTTGAGAGGCTTATTCATATAATAAGAAGGGCAAATATTTTTTTTAATGTCTGTTATTTACAAATATAAAGATAATGTTGGGAAACAACTTGCAGGTTCCCACCATAGAATTATACACTCAGTGGCCAGATTATGAGGTACACCACCCCGTTCATGAAAATGGTTCGCTCCGACAGACAGTGAGTCACGTGGCCGTGGCTTGTTATATAAAGCAGGCAGGCATTCAGTTACTGTTCGATTGAATGTTAGGATGGGCAAAACAAGTACCTACGCAACTTTGAACATGGTATGATCGTCTGTGTCAGGTGCGCCGGTTCCAGTATCTCAGAAAGGTCCGGCCTCCTGGGCTTTTCACGCATTAAAGTGTCTAGGGTTTACCAAGAATGGTGTGACAAAACGGTACTGGATGGGTGTACCTAAAAAACTGGCCACTGAGTGTATATATATTTTTACTAAAACCTTAGTGACACGCCTTACAATACCGTAGAGAGAGAGAGAGAGAGAGAGAGAGAGAGAAGGAAAACAAGTCAAATCTTTGTCCTCCCAACCGTTTAGAAAGTGTTATTTGCCATGGGGTGCCGAGTATAATTAATATCTCACCGTAGACAGGGGTTGTCATTTTTCAAATAATTTCCCTGGAAATGTTCTACACCTCTTAATGGCCCTGCTAATGCTGTAGCTGTCATGTTTTGGACAGCTGCACTTTTACAAGACAAACTCAGCTGTGCCATGAGGGCCTCTCTGTGGACTCCCTAACTCGGAGAGCTCAGAATCTGTCCCTGCCAGCTGGTGATGGCCATGGCACTATGAACATTTGATTAATTCTTACCTTGTGTTCACAACCAGCGGGGAGTCACCTAGCTTCAAATGCCATGCCGTCCGCTCCCCAAACACCTCATATTTTTCCTTCCTATTTGCTGATGGATGGTAGAGCAGCCAAATGGGCTTAGGAAGGAAACAAATGAAAGTATAGGACTAATTAAAGATGGCTTTGGAGGGGCCAGAGGGGCCAGAGGCAGTGAGGTGAGGATATTTGGTGGCCAAGCCAGGAGGCTGTATTTAGCTGACATCTAGAGGAGAATATGAAGCTGTCCATATTCAATACTACTTACATGAATGTGGTGAGAGCACTGCTGAGATTATTTCAAACAATGGAAAACTTTACCTAGATGCAATTTCAGCTATTCACAGGCAATGCAATCAAAGTAGGTTAAATAAAAGACTGAAATGCTAACTAGCTAGCACCTAATGTAAATTGCTAACACCTGCCGAATACCTGCCCTCGCCGTTGTTAACAGACCTGCAGGGAAAAAGGGCGCTGTCTACCGGTGTGCTAGCTATCGCTAGCTAGCTAGCTACCTATCCTGCCTCCCATGTACCAGAGTCCTAGGTGAAGGACACTGTCTTCTTCTTTACAGTTTTATAGCAGACTACACGTATTGGTATGGGTATTAAAACAAAAAATATTTCATTGCGGGAACATCCCACTCCTTCAGTCACAATTCAAATCCAATCCCTAAACAGGCTTGGGTGCCTGTGATGACGGAGCGTTCATAGACAGGATTCAAAAATCGAATTATATTTTATTTGTCACATGTGCCAAATTCCTTAGTGAAATGCTTACAATCACTTAACTAACAATTTATTTCACCTTTATCATCTAACAATGCAGATTCCTTGTAAAAAATTATAATAATAAACGCTCAGCCGCACTCACAATGATGCTTATTTTCTCAGGATTTCCTCTTCGGTTGCGATGTGCAGTTGATAACAAATGCAATAAACGCTACAAAGTCCACCTTCTTAACATGCAACATATCAGGATCCCTTTGGTGACAAGGGAAATTATCTGGTGTCTCTACTCCTACTACCATTATTACTTCAACTTCACAACTTTCTTCCACTCTTCTCACCGCCTCCTGTTAGGAGACATTCAGGACAGCCCTTAATCTGGTCACCTCTGTCTCCTTCACCCTAACAGGACACTTCAGAAATGCAGGTGCATGTTCACCACCACAATTGCAGCATTTAGGCTCAGCTGGCATATGATACCTCTCCCATCTACATACACTTGATGCATGATTAAATATTTTGGGCACGAAGGCTCTCACAGGGTATCTCATAAAACCCAAATAGGGTTTTGGATGGGGATGGGCTTCCTCACTCCATCCACCATGCGGGTCAGTTGGTGTGCACCAACCATTTGATCGAATTCTTCACATACTGTATATCCTTTGCTTTTACTTCTAACGCCACCCCAGATATAACCCCCTTGATAGGCCCCAAAGATCCCCACAAGACACATTCCAATCCGATATCTTCTTGAGGCTCAGAGCTTGTCTTTCTTTTCCAAAGATACACAAAAAAAACATAATACACCCACTTCTCATTGCTCTCATCCAACGCATCTACAATTTTTATAGGGACTTCAAACAAATCTCCCAGGTAACAACATAGATCCAAAACCCTTACTCCCTCCAAATAAGACTCAGAACTAGGCTTGGATTTAATAGATTCCACTACCACTTTACTTCTCTTATTCAATTTTGTGTTCTCCACTGGGATGCAATTCTTCTCACACTCATCTTCACTCGACACGCCATCTGATTCAAACATCCACTCCGCCATTTTCTCCAACCTCGCCTGAAGGACACCGTTGTCTACCGTTGTCGCCCCTGCCTCTTCTTCTGTGGGGTTAATCGGTGGTTGGCATCCAACGTTATGGTGCATTACCGCCCCCCTGCAGTTCTGGAGCACTCGCCTCCCACCTGTGTACCAATATGGTGTAATTGCAGACCGCAATTTGGAGCGTTTCTTGATGTGTGCATTCCTTGATATCAGGAAAGAGCCATTATTGGTACCTGTCATTGGTCAGTTCATTGATACCTGCCATTGGTCAGTTCCAGTGTTGTGAGACTGATGGTTTCTAAACACAGATGATTTGTTTACATAGCAGGTTAGGATAACTATCATGGCAGGTTAGTATAATTAACGTGGCATGTTAAGTGAATTAGTTTGACAGGTTAGGAGAATGAGGTTAAGGTTGGGAAAGCGTTAGGGTTAGGGTTGGTCTTAGCTACAATGCTACAGTTGTCAACAACTGTTGTAGACAACTGTTGTCCCCGACGCCAAAGAAACGACCACGGACCAATGGTGAGCGTCAATGGGTGTAGCTTGACATCAAGAAACGGCCATATCAGAAAACTAATTGTAGTCTGCAAATACACCCTTCTCCTGTGTACTGGAGTCCTAGATAAAAAATGGACTGATAGAAGTATAAAGAGGCATTCCTGCAGATACAAGCATTCCCACTTGCAGGACCACCCCAAATAGAGAGAAATAGTAATGGCATATTTTGTAGGCACTAACTCTGCCATGGTTCATTGGACAAAGCCTATGGGGAAACTCGTTTTTGTAGGGTTTTTGGATAAATGCCGAAAATAAGGTCTGTGGGAAACACAGGCTTAAGAGATCTAATTTGTTTTGTTCTATGAGATAATCTTCATCAGCTAACATCACTCTGTGAATTTTGAACCATTATGTAATTTAAAAAAATGCACATAAAGCACATGAAGGCTTCATAATTCAGAAAGGTCATGTTAACTGACTGATGTTACCTCGTAGAACAACAAAATATATAACATCTCCTAAGCCTGTGGTATCCCTAAACCCTATTCTTTCCCCATTCATTTCCCCCATAGGTTTTACACATTTCTGATTTAAGACTACAAGCAGGTGAACTCTATAGAGTGATCTTTTATCACTCCAGTGTTAATCTCCAGTGTTAATCTGCAAAATTGTAATTATTTGCCTACCTCCTCATGCCTTTTGCACACATTGTATATAGACCCCCCCTTCGTTTTCTACCGTGTTATTGACTTGTTAATTGTTTACTCCATGTGTAACTCTTTGTTGTATGCTCACACTGCTATGCTTTATCTTGGCCAGGTCGCAGTTGCAAATGAGAACTTGTTCTCAACTAGCCTACCTGGTTAAATAAAGGTGAAATAAAAATAAAAAATAAAAAAGAGTGACGTTAGCTGATGAAGATTACTGTGTCTCATAGAACAAAACTTATAAGATCTCCTAAGCCTGTGTTTACCACATACCTTATTTTCAGCATTTATCCAAAATTGTGGAAGGCATTATGGGTAAAATGTATTTAAAACCCTAATTTCCTGGGGTGTACTGTAATCATTAGTTCTATCAGTTTTGCAATGAAACCTAAAGTGTCTTTTGGACAAATTCAGGTAGGTCCCTCCCCGTTTCATTACCTTTTCTTCCATTTAAGAAACGTTTTGCAACAGCTCTATCAGTGTAATGAATACATCCCTGTTGTGGCCAGAAATGGAAGGTTGGGCTATACTTTGTTACTGCTCATGTTGCTATCTGTTCTTTTTTCAGCCGGATTGAATGTTTTGGAACGTTCAAATAGAAATAGGCTAAGTAGATCAAACATGCCTCTCTGACATGTAGAATAAGGAATCACATCGCTTATATTCATGGAGTTTCTATTTGCAACATTCAAAAATGTTTGTCACCTGAACATGGCCCTGCTTTATGTCAGTGCTCTGACTTATGTTGCTATTAGTCCTGTTAAATATTATAAGTATGTTTAATGCCTATTTATTCTCTTCTTACAGTAAATAAGTCACATATATCTAAAATATCTATTCTAAATCATGTGACAATAATAACAACAGCATTTAATAGTCCAAGAAGGTGAGAAGTCAGGCATTTTCACCCTTTAAACAAGTAATTTAGCTAAAGAGAACAAAGACATTCAACTGTGTGTTTCTCTGTGTAACATGTGAGTGTCCCAGCTATCTAGCTGTTTGTTTCTCCGTTTAACAGGTGAGTGCCCCAGCTATTTAGCTATTAATTTGTGTAGGGCCACCTGCTTTAATTGGTCTTAATCTGTAGTGAACAGCTTTGATCTCGGTGACAGGTTGACTGCATTAGCATGAGTGTGCTAGCTAATCCTTTGCTTAACCAGCGGTCTGTCCAATGATAACATGTCAGCAGAGGGATAAGCCTTGATCACACCAACCAGGTCTCTAAGCTTCTTTCTGAGAGAAGAAGGAAGGAAGGAAGGAAGGAAGGAAGGAAGGAAGGAAGGAAGGAAGGAAGGAAGGAAGGAAGGAAGGAAGGGATTGATGTGCCTTGATGTTTTGGGGTATGTACGGCTTCAAACACAGATGGAGTGGTAGGAGAGGGTAGACGCTATTCCTGAGGTTCTGGGCCCATATTCACTAAATGCTGATCTAGGATCAGTTTAGCCTTTTAAATCATAATGGATAATGAAGATGATGGACCTGGTCCTATATCAGCACTCCTATTCGGAGACACTGTGTGCATATGAGCCCTGATATGCCGTACTAACAACGTAGACCTACAGTAGTTGGGATTGATGGACGTTGGGTGCCATTTGGGATGCAGCCTCAACATGATGGAAATAAAATCTTCATTATCTGGCCATTTGGGATGACACACTTCACCACATGTCTAAACAATGACTTTATCTCTGTAGTGTCATCTGATTAGGAAATGGAGAAGGTTGCCTCCTAAATGGCACCCTGTATACTTTTGACCAGGGCCCACAGTGCACTGTATGGGGAATAGTGTGCCATTTGGAACATAACCTAAGTGTTTGTTGAAGTTCTGTTATGAACTTTGGTTGAACTGCCATGAATTATGATAACAATCTCTGTGGAGAACAATGTCTGCTTTCAGTGAAAAGAGAGAGAAAATAGCATCTTGTGTGCATCTCAAATGATCATATCGCAACGCTTGTCGATTTACTTTCACATGTTGTCTTATTATCTTATAATGCTGTCATGTTGTCTAATTTTCAAAATGTCTGTGGCTCAGAACTTTTGTTCATAGTGTTTTTGATTAATTGAATTGAATTTATAATAATTGTACATGAGTTAAAAAATAAACATTTATTTTGCTACATTTCTAGGAGTCATTTACCATAAATGTCACTTTGCTTAGAGACTTTCTAACCTTTATCAGGTTTTGACTTAGCTTTACAATGCTGCACATTGTGTTATGGATGAATTTGGATGAATAAATTCAACCTCTTGATTTTTAGATATAACTCTACTGGCAGTATTGGCTTGGGGAAAAACTACTGAAGAGTGAAGAAAACCCACAAAAAGGTTAAAGGGCCCAAACAGTCATTTTGATTCCCATGTAAAATAGCCTTTTGAGTGACTAAAACATCACCCTCAATATTTTTCTGGATACAAATGCTCAAAATCTTAGATATTTTTTTTCTTCTCTCATATCTAACTACCAGGAAGTCTGAAAAGAGACTGAGTGGTCTGGGAGCTAGTAGGTTGAGATGGCGGGGAGCTCAACTTGACTGACATTCTTTGAAAATGCTTGTGCCAAGCAACATGGACACAGTGTTGTAGTGAGATTATCTCAAGTAAATTTCTGATAAACACAGCGACTCAAACAACATTGAAATTGCATGCAACGTCCAATCCTGTCATTCATCACATCATGGTTTCACAAATTACTTGCTTATCGAACTGTTTGGTTATTGTAACAGCATCAATATATAAATGTTGCCTATACAATTTAGCTAGCTAGCCCAAATGGAATTGTCTGCACTGTTTATCAAGTTAGTTCATCTTAGACAATTTTAGTTGAAACTTTGCAGGGTGAGGTCTAAGTACGTTACATATATGCAGTATATTGACTGTCAGAAAATGTTCACATATCATGACTATCAATAATGTCAAGAAGTTTGTACAAATATCCTGTTTGGCATGTCTCTTGATGTAATAACATGACAACTGCATCAGTGTTTTGGGCAACCTTTCCCCTGCTTTTGTTCCATTCTGACTGAAGACTTAGCTAGCCAGTAACTAGCTAATACCAGACACAGATGAAAGCAGAAACCTATAATTATATTTACCTCAGATGAATGGGGAAACCCATAGAGAATGATAGAGGCCTCTAGTGGCCAGTAGGCTGTATTATCATAGGTAGTGTCATTGAGGGCTTCCACCATTTTAATGTTGTCACCTGGGTGGAACATGCAACTTCATTGGCTCATCCCTCCTGGTGACCATGTTGGAGTCATTTCTGAACAGGTCATCAGGAGGATCAGCCAATCTTGTAGAAGAAAATGTACTACTTCAAAATGTAGAAGTAGTCCATGCTGTCACAGATGCTATAATGGCACAAATACAAAGACGAGTCCTCTAGTCCTCTATCTCTTTGGGGAAAACTCTAATTATGTTTGCAGACACGCAGTCAAATTTTGGCACCAGTAGAACAGCTACCTATCTATGTAAACCACACCCCTCTACGAACACACCTTCTGCGATGTTGGCTACAAGGCGATACTTTTTTAAATTAGGTAAGAGAATAAGACGTTAGCATTGGTGTATTAAAATGAGGCTTTTTGTGACGTCACAAAAATCCCTTAATAATCCTGCCTCCATCCCGCCTCCTGAATCCAAGTGTTTGGCATGGGGGAGGGGACCAGTAATTTTATGATCAAACTTGATTTAGAAGCAAAAGTCAATTTTCATACTTTTGTAGTCCTACTTTGATCTGGTTTCATCCAAATTTCATCACATTTCATGAAAATCATACATGTATAATCTACAATCAGTTCTGATACTTTAGCATAGGCCTCTGTTGTATATGCCTGTACACTGAGTATACAAAATATTAGGAACCTCTTCCTAATAGTGAGTTGCACCCCCCCCCCCCCCCCCCCTTCTGCCCTCAGAACAGCCTCAATTTGTTAGGGCATAGACACTACAAGGTGTCAAAAGCATTCCACAGGGATGCTGGCCCATGTTGACTCCAATGCTTCCCACAGTTGTGTCAAGTTGGCCTTTGGGTGGTGGACCATTCTTGATACACACAAGAAACTGTTGAGCAAGAAAAACCCAGCAGCATTGCAGTTCTTGACACACTCAAACCAGTGTGCCTGGCTCTTACTACCATTCCCTGTTCAAAGGCACTTCAGTCTTTTGTCTTGCCCGTTCACACTCTGAATGGCACACATACACAATCCATTTCACCTGGATTCACCTGGTTAGTCTATGTCATGGAAAGTGCAGGTGTTCTTAATGTTTCTATGTCAGTTCATATAATAGTATTATTCGAGTGTGTCGTGGTGACATGAGGGTTAACAGTCCCAGTTATTACAGTAATGTCTATGTTTGGTTGTTACACGATTCTTTTAAAAATCTAAGCCGTTACTTTAGAAGTAACTTTCCACCACTAATAACATAATTGCATTAAACTGAAACACTGCCCTCAAATCTTCCCTTCACGATAAATTCTCATATCACATGAAGTAATTGAGAAAGAGCTGCATACTGAGTGATACAAATTACCCTAATGATGGTATATTACACCACAGTTGTAAGGTTTGGCCAGTAGAGACATAATCTTCTGCGTGTTAGAAGAGAATATATGTCCCAAATGGAACCCTATTCCCTACACAGTGCACTACTTTCAACCAGGGCTCATAGGGTGCTGGTCAAAAGTAGTGCACTATTTAGGGTGCCATTTGGGACGCACACCATATCTAACGTGTCAAAGTGTCTGAGGCCAAGGATGCAGAGAGAGAATTAATAGCCGTCTGCCTCCATCCAAGGTCCTTTAACAGTAAATTCAAGCAGAATCTACCTCTGATCTCAGCAGCGGTATGCGCCATGCCAAAACAGCCAGGCTTTGACAGATAGTCTTGCTGCTGTAATAACTTAAGCATGTTCCCTTTCTCAAACGAGGCCATGCTTCCCTACCACCCATGCCACACTACAAAATGGGAGCAAGGATTTGTTGAATTCTTTTCATTTCCCTCCATGAATATATCACAGTGTACAGTTTCCTCTTATTTTTGCCAGGTCTCTGTTGAAATAATATGTATAATTTAATAACACCGACATTCTGGCTGTGGCTGTAGTGCTTTGGTTTAGCCACTACTGTCATACACACGTTGAAGGAAATAAGAAGTGTGTGTTTTGGGGATTTTGAATAAGTGGTGCAGTATATTGTTCAGCGTAAATGTATAACACATGGGTTTGACTATGTGCATTAGAAGAGCTAACTTGGGCCTCCCTGGTGGTGCAGTGGTTAAGGGTGCTGTACTGCAGCGCCAGCTGTGCCATCAGAGACTCTGGGTTCGCGCCCAGGCTCTGTCGCACCTGGGAGGTCCATGGGGCGACGCACAATTGGCCTAGCATTGTTAGGGAGGGCTTGACTGGTAGGGATGTCCTTGTCGCAGCGACTCCTGTGGCAGGCCGGGTGCAGTGTGCGCTAACCAAGGTTGCCAGGTGCACAGTGTTTTTCCTCCGACACATTGGTGCGGCTGGCTTCCGGGTTGGATGCGCGCTGTGTTAAGAAGCAGTGTGGCTTGGTTGGGTTATGTATCGGAGGACGCATGACTTTCAACCTTCATCTCTCCCGAGACCGTACAGGAGTTGTAGCGATGAGACAAGATAGTAGCCACTAAAAACAATTGGATTCCACGAAGAAGGGGAATGTTTTATAATAACAAATGTAGTATGTGGTTGTAGAGACTCAAAGCAGTTACGAGCTTGGCTAATCCTTTGGACAGACAGACAGACAGACAGACAGACAGACAGACAGACAGACAGACGCACGCACGCACGCACGCACGCACACACGCACACACACACACACACACACACACACACACACAGCGCCTCTATCTTTGAACCCAGTGGGTAGCCCTGGGTAACCACAACAGGAAGAGATCTCACTGGGCCTTTCTTATTCTCTCCCAGGTGATAGAGCTACGTCCTGGTCAAAAGTACGGCACTATACAGGGAATAGGGTGCCATTTGGGACACAGACTGTGCCCTGCTGCCCTGCTGTTCCCCTTCCCTAGGACAGAGAGTCCCCTGGTGGTTTGTGTTCTCTGGACCGTCAAAAGGCCTGGCAACTCAGCTTGTGACTGTCCAAAAAAATGTTTAAACTATGTCCCAAATGGCACCCTGTTCCCTATATAGCACACTACTTTTGACCAGAGTCCTACAGGCTCTGTTCAAAAGTAGTGCACTATAAAGGGAAAATGGTGCCATTTGGTACACAACCTTACTCTAGACTTCCACATCAAACAAACACTAACTCTGCCTCTCCTTTGCCTGCAAACCCCATTGGAAAGTTTAAAACCGCAGAGTGTTGCATGGGCTTATTTATTTATTTTCCACATATACAAATGTGTCAGCCATTTCTTCTGCAGACATTTGCTCATTACTGTAAGTAATTTATGGGCCTAGGTTGTATTTCAAGGGTCGCTTTTACGTTAGACTACACCTGGTTCTACCCAGTGTTTCTGGATCAAGTTGATTCTGCAGGCGGCTTCAGATGAATAACAAGGATAGACAAGTTAATGAAAGATCCTTACAGCGTACTCTTCAGTTCAGGCAGCTAGCACACAGCACACAACGTATGGATGGGCATGTCAGAGAGGTGGGGGAAAGAACTTTCCCTGCTATGTGTGTACTGTGTGTCTCAGAAAGCATGCTACTGCAGCGGCTTCAACACGGTTACTAATTCATTCATCCTGCCTTGAAATAGTGAAACATAGACATTCAAGAGTGGATGCTATGTGAAAATGTAAATAACCTTTTAGAGGAGCTTTGGGTCAGTATAGCATTTTTGGCATTTACTCTCCAGGCCATCATTCATCCCCCTGTCTGTCTGTCATATACAGAGAGCAGAGCGGGGCCTTGATCAGCAGAGAGAGAGAGCCCCTGTTGGCCCCTAGATGACCTGGACTCACTCAGTCAGACCAGCTGTGGTTCAGATTCCTTTCTCAGCGACTGACCTGGGTTCAAATACAATTTCAAATCATTCAAATACTTTGAGCCTGCCTAGATTGCCAAAAATGATGGGGTTACAGTTTTGGAACATTTATATTGGTTCATTTTATGCTAGGCAAGCTCAATCAAGCACAGATAAAAGTATTTGAAATGATTTCTAATAATATTTTAAACCAGGTCTGCACTGTGACGTGTGGGTACATTCACATTACTGTAATAACTGGGACTGTTAACTCTTACGTCACCACGACAAACTTGATTAATCACTTTTATTTTCTGTTTATTGTCTATTTAAAAGCCTTCTGTTTTTGTCTTGGTGTACTCAATGTACCTTTCAGGTTCATATCTTTATAACAATGCAGCTACATAAAAAACTATTGTTGAGTCTTGTAAGGTTCTCTTTAGTTCTTGTCACACAATAGGCCTACATTTGAGCAATTCATCACCAGTTTCCAACCACACAGACACACACACATATACACACAGAAAGAGAGAGAGAAACCGACACACACACTCGGTTTTGTCGCTGCCACCTACACAAACACCTACCCTACAGACAACTTTGATCAAGTGATATAACTGTTTAATGTGGAGATACATTTTATTCCCTCCTAAAGGGTCTCATGGCAGTTGATCCTCCTTTACCTCTCCAATACATTGTAAGGGCATGTTTAACTCAAATACTTCTAGTAAGTTGAACTCAAAGTCAATGTAAAGTCATTATTAATTAAAATGTTTGTGGTACTGACTCAAAACTACACTGAACAATATATAAAGTGCTGGTCCCATGTTTCATGAGCTGAAATAAAAGATCCCAGAAATGTTCCATAAGGCACAAATATCTTGTTTCTCTCAAATGTTGTGCACAAATGTGTTTACATCACTGTTAGTCAGAATTTTATCCTTTGTCAAGATAATCCACCTGACAGGTGTGGCATATTGGGAAGCTGATTAAACCGCATGATCATTACACAGGTGCAAAACTGAAATGTGCAGTTTTGTCACACAACACAATGCCACATATGTCTCAAGTTTTAAGGGAGAGTGCAATTGGCATCCTGACTGCAGGAATGTACTGCTGTTGCCACACAATCTAATGTTAATTTCTGTACCACAAGCCACCTCCAATGGCGTTTTAGAGAATTTGGCAGTACATCCAGCCAGCCTCACAACTGCAGACCACATGTAACCACACCAGCCCAGGACCTCTACATCCGGTTTCAATACCTGCGGGGGAGTCAGAGGGGGAGTGAGTAGTGCTGAGTAGTATTTCTGTCTGTAATCATTCTGATTGGCTGGGCCTGGCTCCCCAATGGGGCGGCCTGGCTCCCCAAATGGTGGGGCTATGCCTTCCCAGGCCCACCCATGGCTACACCCCTGCCCAGTCATGTGAAATCCATAGATTAAGGCCTAATTTATTTATTTCAATTGACTGATTTCCTTATATGGACTGTAACTCAGCAAAATCTTTGAAATTGTTGCATGTTGCGTTTATATTTTTGTTCAGTATTAATGAGAAGTCACATCAACTATTTTATAAAAAATTATAAAAATCCCAGAGTGCTCTACTACAAATAGATTTAAAAAAAAATAGTTTTTAATATCTGTGTTTTTGCATATACATTGATTGATTGATCTTGTTAATTTTATGCTACACAACAGTGGAGGCTGCTGAGGGGAGGATGGCTCATAATAATGGCTGGAATGGTGCAAATGGAATGGCATCAAACACATGAAAACATGTTTGAAGTATTTGATACCATTCCACCTATTCCGCTGCAGCCATTACCACGAGCCCGTCTTCCCCAATTACGATCCCACTACTTTTGACCAAGGCCCATATTCCCACTATACAGAGAATAGGGTGCCATTTGAGACGTAGCCTATGTGTGTAGATAGCAACTCTGGTGAGTAGAAGATCTCATCTTCTTCTGTATAGCATCTGTGTCCTATCTGAATAATTAGCATGACTCCCATGCAGATGGTCACAGGATGCGACCACCAACCGACCACCTTTTATCGACCTGTTCCCATCAATCTACCAGTAAATAGCTCCTTTGACACCCTCCCTGCATTCTCAATTTCCAAGGGGCCTCACATGACTGATGCCGCCATCTTGGAAATAACAGGAGGGGAATGGGGGTTTGAGAGGCGAGTACAATACACGGCCAAATGTTTTTCTTTTAACCGTCCCAAACCACTCAATGCCGCACACAGGCTTCATCACAAATGGCACTACATTTTCTATTTAGTGCACTACTTTTGAACAGGGTTCATAGGTCAAAGGTAGTGCACTACCTTATATTTTAGGAATAAGGTTCCATTTTGGGCTCAACCATAGACATACATCCTTAGATCCTGCTAGAACTTTTTACACATTTCTGGCAGTACCATCCGTGAGTCATGAGTTACTCCTCTTGATATCATTCCTTTGAAATCTTAATGTCCAAATGCCTGCCCTTCTCCGTGGCCTCCCGTGCTACAGCTAAATCAGATTTATAACTACTGTCACAGGCAGGCATGACATGTCAATTAATCATCCCTTCATGAGTTTACATAGCCGGCATCTGGACTGCTGATCTGGCCCTAACAAGCATAGAGGTCTGCGAGCTGTCTTTTAAAGTCGATGTGTTTCGTGGCTGCAGATGAATTACCTCTGTCATAGATATACACTATATCAAATCAAATCAAATTTTATTTGTCACATACACATGGTTAGCAGATGTTAATGCGAGTGTAGCGAAATGCTTGTGCTTCTAGTTCCGACAATGCAATAATAATCAACGAGTAATCTAACCTAACAATTCCACAACTACTACCTTATCCACACAAGTGTAAAGGGATAAAGAATAGGTACATAAAGATATATGAATGAGTGATGGTACAGAACGGCATAGGCAAGATGCAGTAGATGGTATTGAGTACAGTATATACATATGAGATGAGTAATGTAGGGTATGTAAACATAAAGTGGCATAGTTTAAAGTGGTTAGTGATACATGTATTACATAAAGATGGCAAGATGCAGTAGATGATATAGAGTACAGTATATACATATACATATGAGATGAGTAATGTAGGGTATGTAAACATTACGTGGCATTGTTTAAAGTGGCTAGTGATATTTTTTTTTTTACACCAATGTACATTAATTTCCATTATTAAAGTGGCTGGAGTTGAGTCAGTATGTTGGCAGCAGCCACTATGTTGGTGGTGGCTGTTTAACAGTCTGATGGCCTTGAGATAGAAGCTGTTTTTCAGTCTCTCGGTCCCTTCTTTGATGCACCTGTACTGACCTCGCCTTCTGGATGATAGTGGGGTGAACAGGCAGTGGCTCGGGTGGTTGTTGTCCTTGATGATCTTTATGGCCTTTCTGTGACATCTGTTGGTGTAGGTGTCCTGGAGGGCAGGTAGTTTGCCCCCGGTGATGCATTGTGCAGACCTCACTACCCTCTGGAGAGCCTTATGTTTGTGGGTGGAGCAGTTGCCGTACCAGGCGGTGATACAGCCCGACAGGATGCTCTCGATTGTGCATCTGTAGAAGTTTGTGAGTGCTTTTGGTGGCAAGCCGAATTTCTTCAGCCTCCTGAGGTTGAAGAGGCGCTGCTGCGCCTTCTTCACAACGCTGTCTGTGTGGGTGGACCATTTCAGTTTGTCAGTGATGTGTACGTAGGAACCCAGGGTCTCGAGCTTGATGACGAGTTTGGAGGGTACTATGGTGTTAAATGCTGAGCTGTAGTCGATGAACAGCATTCTCACATAGGTATTCCTCTTGTCCAGATGGGTTAGGGCAGTGTGCAGTGTGGTTGCGATTGCGTCGTCTGTGGACCTATTGGGGTGGTAAAATTGGAGTGGGTCTAGGGTGTCAGGTAGGGTGGAGGTGATATGGTCCTTGACTAGTCTCTCAAAGCACTTCATGATGACGGAAGTGAGTGCTACGGGGCGGTAGTCGTTTAGCTCAGTTACCTTAGCTTTCTTCGGAACAGGAACAATGGTGGCCCTCTTGAAGCATGTGGGAACAGCAGACTGGGATTAGTATTGATTGAATATGTCCGTAAACACACCAGCCAGCTGGTCTGCGCATGCTCTGAGGACGGGGTTGAGGATGGGGTCTGGGCTTGCAGTCTTGCGAGGGTTAACACGTTTAAATGTTTTACTCACGTCGGCTGCAGTGAAGAAGAGTCCGGTTTTGGTAGCGTCGTGTCAGGGACACTGTATTGTCCTCAAAGCGAGCAAAAAAGTTATTTAGTCTGTCTGGGAGCAAGACAAAATTATGTGGACACCCCTTCAAAGTAATGGATTCGGCGGATTCGGATTCTGCTATTTCAGCCACAGGTGTTTAAAATCGAGCACAACCCCATGCAATCTCCACAGACAAACATTGGCAGTAGAATGGCCTTACTGAAGAGCCCAGTGACTTTCAACGTGGCACCGTCATAGAATGCCACATTTCCAACAAGTCAGTTCATCAAATTTCTGCCCTGCTAGAGCTGCCCCGGTCGACTGTAAGTGCTGTTATTGTGAAGTGGAAATGTCTAGGAGCAACAAGACTCATCCATGAAGTGGTATGCCACACAAGCTCACAGAACTGGACCGTCGAGTGCTGAATCAAATCAAATCAAAATCAAATCAAATGTTATTAGTGTGCCAAATACAACAGGTATACCTTACAGTGAAATGCTTACTTACAAGCCCCTAAATGACAATGCAGTTTAAAAAATATGAATAAGAATAAGAAATGAGAGGAACAAGTAATTAAAGAGCAGCAATAAAATAACAATAGCGAGAATAAATACAGGGGGTACCGGTACAGAGTCAATGTGCGGGGGCACCAGTTAGTCGAGGTAATTGAGATAATATGTACATGGAGGTAGAGTATTAAAGTGACTATGCATATAGATAATAACAGAGAGTAGCAATGACGTAAAAGAGGGGGTGGGGGGGTAGTCTGGGCAGTAATTTGATTAAATGTTCAGGAGTCTTATGGCTTGGGGGAAGAATATGTTTAGAAGCCTCTTTGATCTCGACTTCGCGCTCCAGTACCACTTGCTGTGTGGTAGCAGCGAGAACAGTCTATGACTGTTGGCTAGAGTCTTTGACCATTTTTAGGTCCTTCCTCTGACACCGCCTGGTATAGAGGTCCTGGATGGCAGGAAGCTTGGCCCCAGGAAGATACTGAGTCGTACGCACTGTAGTGCCTTGCAATCGGAGGTCGAGCAGTTGCCATATCCGGCATTGATGAAACCAGTCAGGATGCTCTCGATTGTGCAGCTGTAGAACCTTTTGAGGATCTGAGGACCCATGCCAAATCTTTTCAGTCTCCTGAGGGGGAATATATTTTGTTGTGCCCTCTTCACGACTGTCTTGGTGTGCTTGGACCATGTTAGTTTGTTTGGGATGTGGACACTAAGGAACTTGAAGCTCTCAACCTGCTCCACTACAGCCCCGTCGATGAGAATGGGGCCCTGCTCGGTCCTCCTTTCCCTGTCGTCCACAATTGGCTCCTTTGTCTTGATCACGTTGCGGGAGAGGTTGTTGTCCTAGCACCACAAAGCCAGGTCTCTGACCTACTCCCTATTGACTCTCTTGTCATTGTCGGTGATAAGGCCTACCACTGTTGTGTCATCCGCAAACTTATTGATGGTATTGGAGTCGTGTCTGTCCATGCAGTCATGAGTGAACAGGGAGTACAGGAGGAGACTGAGCACGTACCCCTGAGGGGCCCTCGTGTTGAAGATCAGCGTGGCGGATGTGTTGTTACCAACCCTTACCACCTGGGGGCGGCCCATCAGGAAGTCCAGGATCCAGTTGCAGAGGGAGGTGTTTCGTCCCAGGATCCTTAGCTTATTGATGAGCTTTGAGGGCACTATGGTATTGAACACTGAGCTGTAGTCAATGAATAACATTCTCACATAGGTGTTCCTTTTGTCCAGGTGGGAAAGGGCAGTGTGGAGTGCAATAGAGATTGCATCATCTGTGGATCTGTTAGGGCGGTATTGGAGTGGGTCTAGGGTTTCTGGGATATGACCAGCCTTTCAAAGCTCTTCATGACTACAGATGTGAGTGCTACGGGTTGGTAGTCATTTAGGCAGGTTACCTTAATGTTCTTGGGCATAGGGACTATGGTGGTCTGCTAGAAACATGTTGGTATTACAGACTCGGACAAGGACTCGGACAAGGAGAGGTTGAAAATGTCAGTGAAGACACTTGCCAGTTGGTCAGCGAATGCTCGCAGTACATGTCCTGGTAATCCGTCTGGTCCCACAACCTTGTGAATGTTGACCTGTTTAAAGGTCTTACTCGCATCGGCTGAGGCTGAGGTGAGCGTGATCACACAGTCGTCCAGAACAGCTGGTGCTCTCATGCATGTTTCAGTGTTATTTGCCTCGAAACGAGCATAGAAGTAGTTTAGCTCGGCAAATCTGGTGCAGTCCATGAGAGCGTGATGCACTGCAGTACTTAATGCAGCTGGTGGTCACACCAGATACTGACTGTTACTTTTGATTTTGATCCCCCCTTTGTTCAGGGACACATTATTCCATTTATGTTAGTCACATGTCTGTGGAACTTGTTCAGTTTATGTCTCAGTTGTTGGATCTTGTTATGTTCATACAAATATTTACACATGTTAAGTTTGCTGAAAATAAATGCAGTTGACAGCGAGAGGATGTTTCTTTTTTTGCTGAGTTTATATGCTTCCTAAATATAGCACAATCAAATTATAAAACAGCTAACTATAGGATTTCACCTTCCTTATAACTATAAAATACATATTTCCATGTCTAGTGTTAGAGAAAATATGCATATTTTCTAAAGGTCTCTCTTGATTAAAACAACTGCCCCCATTCTCACAGCACTCTAGCTTCCTGAACTCGTTAGTGGCTCGTCTTTCATCTCATAATCATAGCTGCATGAAGTAGTTTGGGGGTGAGAACATTTTGTCGACAGGGAGGTGCTGGAAAAATATTTTCTTCCGTCTATGACAAAAAATAAAATGTTTTTTGTTTAAAATCGATTAATTATTTTATAGATTAATGGCCATAAATGTATCTCTGAATGTGCTACCGTGATGCTACCACTCTCTCATTCTGCGCCATGTTGTAACAATTGCAGACATGTGCTTTGTCTGTGGCTGTGATGTAGGGTTCAGACAGGAGTTGATGGCCAGTTGAAAGAGTGAATAAAATTATAGAAGGGGCATCCCAGCTGAAGTGGTTTCATATTTCACATCCGAAGTCACACAGGTTCAGAAAAAAAACATTACTGTGTCTGTGGGGACCAGGGCTACCGCTCAATGAAATCCATTTTGATCTACGGTGTCCAGAGATTGATTTATAAGCAAAAGTGTTGGTTGGAACCAGTACCAGAACCATGCAGGTCCCTTACATCTGAAGGCGTCCACATGCTTCCCTGCTGAAACAGTTCGTCAGATGATATTTTGTGACATTTTTGTTAGTTCTGGACTTTGGTGAGGTTTTTTGGGGGATGTTCAGGCACACAAACAATATTCTGAAGGCAAGCCAAAGTTCGGAGCCGTCTATCCCCCTTCGTCGGTGATTGGTCAGCATTAGGGATTTTAAGCCTTTGTTGTAATTCAACGAGATACGACTCGCTTTCATGTTCATTTTATTTATTTATTTTTATTTTAAAAAATGTACCCCGTTTTCTCCCCAAATTCGTGGTATCCAATTGTTTAGAAGCTACTATCTTGTCTCATCGCTACAACTCCCGTACGGGCTCGGGGGAGACGAAGGTTGAAAGTCATGCGTCCTCCGATACACAACCCAACCAAGCTGCACTGCTTCTTAACACAGCGCGCATCCAACCCGGAAGCCAGCTACACCAATGTGTCGGAGGAAACACTGTGAACCTGGCAACCTTGGTTAGCGCGCACTGCGCCCGGCCCGCCACAAGATTCGCTGGTGCGCGATGAGACAAGGATATCCCTACCGGCCAACCCCTCCCTAACCCGGACGACCCTAGAACAATTGTGCGTCACAGACCTCCCGGTCGCGGCCGGTTACGACAGAGCCTGAGGGGAACCCAGAGACTCTGGTAGCACAGCTGGCACTGCAGTACATTTCCTTTAACCACTGCGCCACCCAGGAGGCCTTCATGTTAATTTTTTTATTGAAAAATACTGCACCAAACATCTTAGTTAGATGTAAAATTGTGTGACTAAGATCTCTTCGTAAAACATGTCAAAATTATGGACAGATTTCTTGAGTTATCTATTTTTTTTTTTTTTATTCATCTTTATCTAATCAGGTAGGCTAGTTGAGAACAAGTTCTCATTTGCAACTGCGACCTGGCCAAGATAAAGCGTAGCAATTCGACACATACAACAACACAGAGTTACACATGGAATAAACAAAACATACAGTCAATAATACAGTAGAACAAAATAAAACAAAAAGTCTATATACAGTGATGGCAAATGAGGTAATTAAGGAAATAAATAGGCCATGGTGGCGAAGTAATTAAAATATAGCAATTAAACACAGGCAGGTAGAGATACTGGGGTGCAAAGGAGCAAAATAAATAAATAAATACCAGTATGGGGATGAGGTAGGTAGATAGATGGCTGTTTACAGATAGGCTAAGTACAGGTGCAGTGATCTGTAAAATGCTCTGACAGCTTAAAGCTAGTGAGGGAGATGTGAGTCTCCAGCTTCAGAGATTTTTGCAATTCGCTCCAGTCATGGGGCAGCAGAGCACTGGAAGGAAATAAGACCAAAGGAGGAATTGGCTTTAGGGGTGACCAGTGAGACCAGTGCGGGCAGCGATCGATTGAAAAGCATGCATTTAGTTTTATTTGCGTTTAAGAGCAGTTGGAGGCCACGGAAGGAGAGTTGTATGGCATTGAAGCTCGTCTGGAGGTTAGTTAACACAGTGTCCAAGGAGGGGCCAGAAGTATACAGAATGGTGTCGTCTGCTTGGAGGTGGATCAGAGAATCACCAGCAGCAAGAGCAACATCATTGATGTATACAGAAAAGAGAGTCGGCCCGAGAATTGAATCCTGTGGCACACCCATAGAGACTGTCAGAGGTCTATGGTGTCTCAAAATGGATAAACAGTACTATTGCAGCTTCTTTCTCATTTTTCAATCGAAGGTATTTTAAGGGAATATGCAAAGAGCACAATCGTTCGGTTCTTGGCTAGGCACCAGTCAAACTGAAGCATGCTGGGGGATTAAGAGGTTTTTATAGGGCTCTGGTCAAAAGTACTACACTGCATCGGGAATAGGGTGCCATTTGGGATGCAGAGGAAGTCTTGTACTGTACTAACTGTCAATTATTTGTTGTAATGTTAATAGTTGCTCATTAAAGAGGCAATCTGCAGTTGCTACATCCATTTTTGGACTCATAAATATATTGTGTGTACCCATTGATTCTTGATGACTATTACTTATTAATGCCTCATGAGCTTAGTTCAACTGTCCACCCCATCAGTACCCCAAATGCGAGATTGTTTTACTCCAATGTTGGTAAACAAAGAAAATGCAAAGAAACACTGGCCGTGTCCAAATACTCATAATTACGTTCTAAATAGTAGGCATTTTGGGTATGCAAAAAAAATGGTTAAATGTTGAAAGACAAGACCACCAGGACTTCCAGTGCTCACCCGTGTCATTCCCAGCCACAGCCCCACCCCTCACTAACCTCCTCCCTCATCCCCATCCCATCACATGAATCCCAGCTGTCCAGCCAACCAGGCTGTACTCTCCTCTGCCTTCTGGTTGGAAGTCATGCTCCTGGTTGGAGATCATGCTACTTCTCTGTCTCCTGGTTGGAGGTCATGCTCCTCCAATGCCTCCTGGTTGGAAGTCAGGCTCCTCTGTCTCCTAGTTGGAGGTCACGCTCCTCCTCTGCCACTAGGTTGGAGGTCATACTCCTCATCTGCCTCCTGATTGGAGGTCATGCTCCTGGTTGGAGGTCATACTCCTCCTCTGTCTCCTGGTTGGAGGTCATGCTCCTCCTCTGTCTCCTGGTTGGAGGTCATGCTCCTCCTCTGTCTCCTGGTTGGAGGTCATGCTCCTCCTCTGTCTCCTGGTTGGAGGTCATGCTCCTCCTCTGTCTCCTGGTTGGAGGTCAGGCTCCTTCTCTATCTTCTGGTTGGAGGTCATGCTCCTCCTCTGTCTCCTGGTTGGAGGTCAGGCTCGTCCTCTATCTTCTGGTTGGAGGTCATGCTCCTCCTCTGCCTCCATATTGGAGGTCATGCTCATGATGTGGCAAGTTACAGTTTGCTTTTTGAAAGTTCTAAATCTTGAAAACTTGATTCATCATTGTGGGACTGTATGAACAGTGGAATAATGAAAAAAAAGATCAAAAGATTGTTTTTGAGTGGATTATTCCTTTAAGGGACTTGCAGATGGGGAACAGTTCCCCCGCACTAGATTTATTTTAATCTACTGTCTTGTGTAGTTGACTGTGCTAAATTAGCTAACTAGCTCTCCTGACTAACACAGAGGTCCAATACCAGGCAATGGCATTTTGTTGTCTTTCCTTATATTTTTTATTTGAATAATAAAACCACCAACAGTCTTCCTCAACTTTAAAGGGGCAATCAGTAATTGAAACAATAATAAACACATTTTCCCTGCCCCTGTTTCAGTAAATAGCTGAGGGATTATTAGGGCTGGAGAAATTGAACCATTCTCAGATTCATAGACAGAGCAATGGATGAAAGGACTGACCATCCATGATATTAAAATAATATGTTTGGAGGATATGCAGTATAGTGTTTGTTTACTTGTACTTTGTTTACAAAAAATGGAGTAAACGTATATTTCGTTTCTGATGTGGTACGACAGTTGAACTAAACTCATGAGGCATTTGTAAGTAATATTAATTAAGAATCAATGGGTATATATAATTAACTTATTAGTCTAAAAATGTATATAGCAACTTGCCAACACCAAATGCCAGAATTGAACTTGTGTGAAGCACCACCAGCTCCTCCTCCTAGGGATCACCTACCTAACCCCTGCCAATGGCTCTCTCTCTTCACTCTCTCTTTGTGTGTGTGTTTGTGTGTGAGAGAGGGAGGGAGGCCCCAGAGAAAGGCTAGCTAGGCCCCTAGATTAAGCAACTACAACATTGTACATTTTTGTCATTTAGCAGACACTCTTATCCACTTATAATCCACTTACAATCAGTGACGACGGCACCTTAATAAAACACTTACTCAATCATTGTTTTAGACATAAATGTATGTACAGTAACTTAGAGAATACACCTCCATAGTTTGTGTTCCATTTCCAGAGGCAACCCCAAATGGCCGTGGTAAGCTTTAATTCCACGAGGATCTTCCTTTTGTATAAGCTATTAAAGAGAGGTTAAAGGAACACTCAAAGTGAAGATTACCAATGGAAATATAATGCATTGTACTTTCCTTGCAGACTACCTGGTAATAAGGACACAGAAGTCTGACTGAAGAAAATGTAAAAGTAGTATAGGTGTACAATAGACAAATTATCAGAGTCGTGTGTATAGGTGGCAGGGAAGTCAGGCGCAGGAGAATCAAACTTAATGAAATGGAGTCGTTTAATGACTGTAAACAAAACCTAACTCCAAAACTAGGACCCGTCGCGCAACAATACAACAACATGAAATCTGAAAAATAAACTATCTCTGACAAAGACATGAGGGGAAACAGAGGGTTAAATACACAACAGGTAATGAATGGGATTGAAACCATGTGTGTAGTAAGACAAGACAAATGGAAAATGAAAAATGTATCAATTATGGCTAGAAGACCGGTGACGTCGAGCGCCGAGCACCGCCCGAACAAGGAGAGGCTTCGGCTTCGGCAGAAGTCGTGACACAAATGCAGTAGGGTCACTGAGAAGCCAACTGAGATACAAGTCAGAGGTATCTTGCCTTGTATCCTGATCCTTTTTACGATCCCCTTTAAATTAAACATTCTTTCCCATTTCCGTACACATACTGACACGCAATATGAACATTTGTGTTATTGAAATGTTATTGTTTCAATAAGTTCATCTCACTTTCTCCTGCTGCCATGCGGGGTTGTCTGTCTCTTATCTTCCATTTTGTTTCCATCTTGTCCACTTGTTTCAATATTTATAGGGCTTGCTCGTATGAATCTGCTGATTTAATAGATTCTCTGCATTTGTTGTCAATAATGTCCACATAAACCACATTCCACACTCCAGATTGTTGGAGGCATAGTCTACTATTAAATCATGCTAAATATCAATGGCCCAAATTTCCCCATCATTCTGTTCTCACTCTCTCAACACACCTCCAATGACAGAACAGGAGACTGAGGAGGTGGAGAAGGGATTCAATTTTTATCCATCATGTTAATTATTAAGTAATCTAGAAACCCATAAACAAATATGGTATGTGTGTGCTGCTCAGCTAACATTTATGTTAAGACAGAAGAGTCATCCAGGTATGACCATGGTTTCTAACCAAATGGCACCCTATTCCCTACATAGTGCATTACTTTTAACCAGAGCCCTAATGGACCTGGTCAAAAGTAGTGCATTATATAGGGAAGTGGGTGCCATTTTGGATGTAGACATGTCTTTCACCAGGAACCAGGAGATAGTGCCAGCATCTGAAAGCTGGTCTTAGCGCCATCCTACACTTCACTTCACAGGTCACTAACTGACAACACCCATGTAACCATAAACACACCACCAAATAAATACTGAAAATAAATTCCCATAATGAAATGTGTTGTGTCTTTGGCTATGCCGGATTAAGTGATATGACATGCTATTCTATAAAATAATTGATCTGTAATTAATATTACCTGATTAAGCTAATCAGGTAGATAATTAACTAGAAAGTTGGGGCACCATGAAATAATGCTGTTATCTTCCGAATAAACTCTTAAAGACCTAGTAATCTTTTACATCAATAGCAGTGAATATTTAATCGTCACCTTATTTAGTCTCATCTGAAAGTTGTAAATTCTTGGTTATCTTCACGAACAATGGCTAACAAGTTGAATCAGCAATACAAAATTTGGTTTAATTATTTATTTACCAAATACCTAACTAATCACACAGAATTACATATACATAGAATGGATCATACATTGATTACAAATTATGTCATAAAGAAAACGTCCCTGGTGGACGGAGCCGACATGACAGCTGGTTACACAAAGAGAGGGGGCTTGGGTTTGAGTGAAAGAGCCGGAAGACTGAGGAACAAAGGGAGAAGCTATGATATCGTAAATACAGTATCTTCTGCATTCTAAATTACCATCCATTTGAAAAAGGAGAATGCAATAACTATTTACTCTGAGCTGCGCTTCGGTAGATGGGAGGCCGGGTGGTCCAGCATGGATCTCTGGTCCTCTGAAGAATATCTGGTGGTAGAATGGATACTTGGTAGTACCGTCATCGTGTGGTAGGACATATACTCTGTCCGTCCTCTCCTAGCCCACGTCTACAGTTGCTGCGCTGACGTGGCAGCTAGGAGGTATCACTTCTTTAGTGAATAAGAGTTCAACGTTCATACCAAGTTGCCATACTTTAAGCTCATGCTATATTCTGGCTGGTATAGTCGAAATGCATCCTTCCGGGGTGTAGGTAGTCACCTTCACATTGAAATTCGATGCTAATTTCATTAGGTTCTCTAAGGTTGGCTTAGTTCTGTAGGTGGTCTTTGTCCTTTCAACATGGGGACCTCAAGTCCACACGTCCTTGGAACAGCTTATTATCTGAGCCCTTTTAACGTAGGACTGTCACCCTAACGTCCTCAGAACAGAAAGTTACATTTTCATCAAGGGCTTTATATAGTGGTAGGAGAGAGGGCATGTTTCATAGTTTACAACCAATGTCTCTTCAAATGGGCGGGGCCACGGAGTCAGCAGAGCTTTAACCTTATGAAAACCCAATTCTCTCATTTGGAAGCTAAAATAACATTTAAGATTTTCACACATTGTTTCATATTTGAATATTTAAATTGCACAACCATTTTTGTGAATCTGATAACTAGAATGTGTAGACTTTCCAATATACAGTTTATGTTGTCCTATCATCAGTAATATTGTCTCAGATGCCAACTGATCTGGCATCATATTCATTAAGAACCAACACATATTTTCAACTGGTTGGATTACTGAAATATGGTTCCTTTCCCCCCACCTTTTGATGTTCCCAGACTCTCTATGTTTAACAAAGGCTTTTCAACAGTCCTTCTGTAGTCAAGAGAGAGGAACGGGAGAAATGTATTTATGGGGGGTCATAAACCTCACCCACAGGCCAACATCATGACAAATGCAACAATTTAACTGGGTGTTTAAGTATTCAATCATGTACGAGCACCACATTCTAGAGAGAATTATAAAGCATTAAGTGTTAAAACATTGCTTTATGAAACCAAACATGAAGTCTTGAGTTTATGGTAAATAAATGGGTTCTCTGTAAAAAGCCCTTGAGAAAACTAACAATGCTTTCTTTCCACTCTTCTGCGTAGGAAATTAGGAACACTAATTGGAAAAGTGTCCATTTTGTCTAGCAAATCTCCATGGGAAAGATGTGATCTTTTCCCAAACGTACTTATAAACCACACACGAAGCAGAATGGATGTCAAAGAACCATGATAATTAACCAAGATAATTAAGCTATTGGTCTGTTCAAACCATGAAACCGTGAAAACAGCATTATAACATTTTGGGCCCGATGAGCCATGGTCAAAAGTTAGTGCTTTATATAGGGAATAGGATGCCATTTGGTATGATCCCTTTTTGTGGTGGTGAGGGGTTTGGGACAGTTAAAAGAAAAGCATTTTGCCATGTGTTAAGTGAAAGCTATGAAGCAGCCTTTATTGTGATTATTAAAGTGGTCTCATTGAACTGTGCGTTAAACTGACAGACATTACAGTGAGCTATTCATCAACTACAGATTTTCTCAGAGAGATGGTTGTCATGTTAAGTCCTGCACTGCTTTAAAATTGCCTAAAATACTGTAGTGCACAACCCAGTCCTAAGCCCACGGTATCTGTCAATGTAGATGTAAAAGTTCTAATATATCACTAGTTATCTTGTTTTTCTACATGGTAAAATGACAGTTGGACAAACACTGTGCAATAATAATTCAGGGTTCAAATATACATGAAAGTTTATACGTTTGGCAATGGCCTGCATCTGAAATGGCACCATATTCCCTATATAGTGCACTACTTTTGACAGAGCCCTAAGCTAGCCCATGACTGTCTCCAGTCCTCTGTATGCTGTCACTTCTCATTTCCAGATAGACTGCTCTCTCCTACTGCCTCCTACGCCAATAATAGCTCATCAAAAACAACATTTGGTCAAAAGTGGCACCCTATTCCCTTTATAGTGCAAAAGTAGTACACTAAATAGTGAATAAGGTGCCACTTCAGACGCATGCTACATCTCTACTTGGTACTGGAATAGAGGCAGCAGCATCCCCGATGGCCCATGTCTGTGCCACTCATTTGCCAATTAATTAAAGGGGTCCTCCTCATTCTGACACTTGCGACTTAAAAGAAACGTTCAAAAATTGTGATGAATCTGAGATGACAGATGAGTAAACTAGGCGCTGCATTGCAATAAACCATAATGTGCTTTAGATATTAATATCAACTGACACCACTGACAGGTCACACGAGGTTCAATTTCATTTGTCACTCTATCCCAGATGATCTTACTTTGTGTGAGTCCCAAATGGCTCCCTATTTAGTGCACTATTTTTGACCAGGCCCCATAGGACTCTGGGAAAAGTAGTGCACTATATAGGGAATATGCTTCCATTTGGGATTAAGCCTTATTTAATTTGTCACTCTATCTCATTTAATTTGTCACTCTATCCCAGACGATCTTACTTTGTCTTTTTGTTCTCTTTCCATCAGGGAAGTAACATCTCACATCCCAGAGGGACATTTAAAGCACTTTCATTTAAAATGCAAGATGGCATACGTGATATTTTCATTAAAATGCTAAATGCTTGCCATTACAGATGGATACAGGTAGTATACTATTATCTACTCAATACAGAATGAAATGAGCAGTATGTTGTCAAGAGCATCACTCTCTCACATTGGTAAAATTACTTTAAGAATGTACTGATGCAAGGAATGACGATCCGCTTTATAAACACAGAAATAACCACCAATCAAGGTATCTGACAAGTCAGGTCCCAATCTGTTTGATCTGTCATTGTCACGCCAAACAATAACCATCGGAGTTAGAAAGACAGCTGTAACAGTGCTGGGTCCAGTCTAGTATTTGTTCCCAAAGGAAAAATCCCAAAACAGCTGCACCTTGCTGCAAGGCAGCGTCCAACCCTGCCTTCCAGTTTTTGCCATCATAAATGCCTTTTATGCCTGGATGCCTGCCTGCCTGCTATCCTGTCCCCCACCCCGTGACACTAAGTCCTGATTGAAGCGCCCCTCCTGGTTATCCTTAATCCGGTCTGTGAAATGTGACAAGATCATTCTTCAGGACTACTTAAGGCTGAATAATCTGCCTATCACCGACAGTCATCCCAACCTGCACCACTCCTTCCACTGTCATAACATGCTACCTGCTACCTTTCCAGCCCGGCTCAACTCTCATAAATTAAATCTTAAATGAGTAAATAAATATGGGATCAGAAAACTAACAAACCATGCTTCACTCACTGAATTCAGCATGTGAACTGTACTTGTGAACTGTACGGTAATATTGAATTACATTTGAATTACATTTTAAAATACATGGAATTACACATTTCAAAAGCAAGATGTTATTATTGGTGTCTTTGTGATCATTCCATGTAGTGTTGTTATTAAACTTATTATCAAATAATAGGGAAAGCACCTAAAGCTTGCAGATAAGGTTCCTTCAGTCCTTCAGAGTGAAGTATCACACACCATGGTGCCATGCCATCCATGCTTTGATGTCTAGAACTGAAGTCTTGATTCCATTTCATTTATCTTCTGTAAGACTATTAGGAGATCGGTCTTAAATGCGTCTTCCTGAAGTTTCCACAAAGTTCTAAGGGCAGTAATATGGCAGCTGTCAAATTGTGATGCACCAGCCGTACCACACATTCGTTCCAGTCCTAACAAGGAGGGGAGGTGAAGTCAGATCCAGTCAGATCCGTTCTATACCATGACTGCAGCTTGCCAAGTTCTTCCTCGTATACCTGGTGGCAAGAAGTGGACGACCGACAGACCGACACCATAATCTCCTCTCCAGGCTGTACTTCCGTCCAACCCACCCCAAGGCTCTTCCGACCACGGCTTTAGTTAATTGATGAGACACCATGAAAAATACCCTTCACCGAAATGTTCTAGGTTTTCACCTCAACTTTTCTAACTCTGTTTCAGTCATGTCATACTGACTACACCTCATCTCATGTTGTTTCACTTCTGAAAGGCATCATGAGAGACATCATGATATTTCACGTATGTCGGCTCTCTCCGAGTTAAGTTTTTACAAATTATGTCGGTGCTATTTAGAGGGTAAAAATCTTCCATGCACCGTGCAGACAGTTGAAAGGAATGTAATGAAGAGTATTCCTTCTAGGGATCTGAAATGTCCTGTCCTGAATGCATAAGATCTGTAATACTTTCTGACACATCCACCCAACCTTTTCCCTGACAGCTTCTGTGAGGGTTTCTATTTTGTATCTGTGGGTGCAGAACAGAAGAAAGCAGTCTAGTTCCTTGCCATTTAATAACGTTGAAAGGCATCTCTTAACTCGCAGCCTAATTCCCACACTTAAAGACAGGGATGTCTACCACAGGATGCAATAACATGCTATCAAGACCATCAGAGACTGCAATTTAGATCTGTCAGACAGCTAGCCAGGCAGGCAGCCACAGAGAGATTGCAAAGAGTTTCACATCTAGCTCATCAGTCAGAGGCACTTTTACAAGACCAATATAACTTAGCTCTATGATACAGCATGTAGCCCTCCTAAACGTTATTGTAGTCAGCATATACCCTCTTATAATGGTTATTGTAGTCAATACATATTATGTTGTTATTGTAGTTAGGCTTTACTGAGTTTATCCTCAGCCTATTGCCGGTTCATTCAAGACTGTAGTTCCATAAGCAAAGCATTGGCCTTAGACCCTTACAACATACTGACAAACATCAACCTTTGTTCTTGATGATCAAACAATGTATAATCTGGGAACATTCTACACCAACACATATATATATTTTTTTTTAACTTTGACAGTGAATGCGTCGCAAATGGCACCCTATTTTCTATATACAGTACAGTAGTGTACTACTTTGACCGGGCTCTGATCAAGTAGTACACTAATAGGGAATAGGGTGCAATTTGGGATGCACTCCCTTACCAAAAAAGAAACAGGTTTCTGGCAAACAGTTGTAGCAAATCTTTGGCCAATTTTCAGCAAATAACCTCTACAGGATTGGTGGGTCCCCCTCGGGATGGTTAAACTAACGTAGTCTAATGTGATTAGCATGAGGTTGTAAGTAACAAGAAAACTTCCCAGGACATAGACATATGTGATATTGGCAGAAAGCTTAAATTCTTGTTAATCTAACTGCGCTGTCCAATTTACAGTAGCTATTACAGTAAAAGAATACCATTGCTATTGTTTAAGGAGAGTGCACAGTTGTGAACTTGAAAAGTTATTAATAAACCAATTAGGCACATTTGAGCAGTCTTGATATAACATTTTAAACAGAAATGCAATGGTTCATTGGATCAGTCTAAAACTGTGCACATACACTGCTGCCATCTAGTTGCCAAAATCTAAATTGCGCCAGGTTTGACCTTGTTCTGAACACCTCCAAAACAAAGGTCATGTGGTTTGGTAAGAAGAATGCCCCTCTCCCCACAAGTCTGATTACTACCTCTGAGGGTTTAGAGCTTTAGTTAGTCACCTCATACAAGTACTTGGAAGTATGGCTAGACAGTACACTATCCTTCTCTCAGCACATATCAAAGCTGTAGGCTAAAGTTAAATCTAGACTTGGTTTCCTCTATCGCAATCACTCCTCTTTCACAACAGCTGCCAAACTAACCCTGATTCAGATGACCATCCTATCCATGCTATATTACGGCGATATAATTTATAGATCGGCAGGTAAGGGTGCTTTCGAGCAACTAGATGTTCTTTACCATTCGGCCATCAGATTTGCCACCAATGCACCTTATAGGACACATCACTGCACTCTACACTCCTCTGTAAACTGGTCATCTCTGTATATCTGTCGCAAGACCCACTGGTTCATGCTTATTTATAAAACCCTCTTAGGCCTCACTCCCCCGTATGAGATATCTACTGCAGCCCTCATTCTCCACATACAACACCCGTTCTGCCAGTCACATTCTGTTAAAGGTCCCCAAAGCACACACATCCCTGGGTCGCTCCTAGTTTGCAGTTCGCTGCGGCAAGTGACTGGAACGAGCTGCAACAAACACTAACACTGGACAGTTTTATCTCAATCTCTTCATTCAAAGACTCTATAATGGACACTCTTACTGACAGTTGTGGCTGCTTTGTGGGATGTATTGTTGTCTCTATCTTCTTGCCCTTTGTGCTGTTGTCTGTGCCCAATACTGTTTGTACCATGTTTTGTGCTGCTATCATGTTGTGTTGCAACCATTTTGTTGTTATGTTGTGTTGCTACCATGCTGTGTTGTCATGTGCTGCTGCCTTGCTATGTTGTTGTCTTAGGTCTCCCTTTATGTAGTGTTGTGTTGTCTCTCTTGTTGTGATGTGTGTTTTTATTTATATTTGATTTATTTACATTTTTAATCTCAGCCCCCGTCCACCGCAGGAGTCCTTTTGCCTTTTGGTAGGCCGTCATTGTAAAAAATAATTTGTTCTTAACTGACTTGCCTAATTAAATAAAGGTTCAATAAAAAAAAAATGTTTTTATTTATTAATTTTACTCATGTATGCAAGAAGCCTTGACCTAGTGCACACATATTTCTCTGTCCTCTGTTTTCTAGTTGAAAGATCTACTTTTTTACAAGGAATGAATGTATGGGACATATTCATGAGAATAATACTTGCATTTGCTTACCTTATCAACTGTGAAGACGATAACGTCAAAAAAGTGTTATGAGTGAGTGCACCAAAAACATCTTCCCAGGGTGTCCTCTTCCCAATGCAGCCTCTTCCCTCCGTCCCAAATCACACCCACAATGCACTAAATAGTACACTACTTTTGAACAGAGCCCTGCACTAAATAGGGAGTATAGTTTCAATGCTGCCATGGCTCCAAAGACACTGCAGTTCAGTTCATTAGCTAGGGCTGTTAATTTCCTGATAAGCACGCCACTCTGTGTGACACAGTAGGGTCACATACTTAACCATTATTAATGTGACAGGCCTCAGTGCAAAGCCAATTAATTAAACAGGAGCAATCTCTATCCATACTCAGTCCCAGGCCCTGGAATGGATAACACTTAAGACCGCTTCCATGTGGCCAAGAGTCAGACCTGGATTCAAATACATTGAGCATTTGCTTTAGCCTGCCTACTGTGCCAGAGTGGTAGGGCTTCCCGTTTTGGGAATATTCGATTGGCTCCCTTAATCCAGGCAAGCACAATCAAGCACAGCTAAAACATGTTAAAGGGTGGCAGATAGCTTAGTTAAGAGCGTTGGGCAAGCAACTGAAAGGTTGCTGGTTCTGCCAATCTGCCAAGGGCCAATCTGCCCTTGAGCAAGGCACTTAACCCTAGTTGCTTTGGGTAACAGCGTCTGTAAAAATATAACTGTATTTGAAGTGTCTCTTAGGACTGCTTCTATGTGACAAAGAGTGTGTGCTCTACACTCACTGACAAGTCAGGAAAAGGGGTATGAAACAATAGCACCTTCCAACCATTATGATTCATCTCCCCTTTTAACCTGTCAGACCCAATAGTCCACCTTTCTCTCCATCTGCTGAGATGGTAACCAGCAAGCCTCTCTGCCACAACGTGAATATTCATGTCAAAGAAATGTCTTATTCTCCATTTGCTCAACATTATTATGTCACATTTAGCGATCAGATTATTTATACAGGCACAGCAAGGCTTAGATATGCTAGTCAGGGGCTCTTATATGGCATCCTTCATTGAAATGACAGACACAGTATATTAAGATGATTCTAATGAATACTTTGGTTTTTGCATGATGGTTACAAACTGATACATTAGGCCTTGCTGCCACTTCCTAGATATTTCGAGGTGCCAGACAAAGACATGTTATTAGATAACATTACAGTTGAAAGATGGTAGAGGCAAAAGCTACTTACATGAATAAAAACAGCAATTCAGGAGTAGATTAGTTTTTATTCATTGTGTAATTATTATGTACATAACGAACAACTGTGTCATTGGGATCGGTTGCATGCGTGTGTTTCGTTGCATGTTTTACGTTAACTGGAGAACAGAGACATGATGAGTTGAGAACAAATGAACCACTACTGTACTCATGAATAGTAAAAACTGCGGTAAATTATATTTGCACTTATATGTCTGTAGGGTCATGTACAATACACGACTACAGTCATAATAACCGCACCTGTCATATAAATTCTTATCTCCAATAAGTTCCCCTGTTAATTAAGAAAATTGTTAAAAATGTATTGTCTCTAGCATAGTGGAGGAGACAGTCCAACTCATAATGGAGGTTAAAAGGCTATATAATATAATGTAAGTTTATAATTTATTGCGTCACGTCTTCAAATTCTCCTATACTGAAGGTCTCTGCGGTTTAGGGAATGTTTCCAAAACTAAATCGGAAAAAATAACTGAGAACCCAAATATTCACTATAGCTTATTCTGAGGGCAGTTTTAGCTGTTGAAATAGTGGAACATAAGCTACATCATATCAAAACAACACTATAAAGGCTTACCAGCAATATACGAGTTTTAGTTTATGAGAATTTAGAAATTAATTGAAATAATCAACATTGGACTTCAAAGCAACGTCAAATATAGCGGTCATGTCAAATGAAATAAAACATTTACTCTAAAACAAAAGCACAAAAAAGCTTTCTGTAGACCTATATTGTAGGAGATAATCAGTTACCAATCATGTGTTGGTCTCCAACCACCGTGGCTGTCCTCAGAAAAGGGGTGAAAGATCTCTGATGGACCGTCTGTGCTGTAAATAATTATATTTGCATGTAGGGAGTGATTCATAAACATGTCACTAGTGTGAAATATGGGTAGGATTTCAAACGTTCTATTTTAAATGTCATGAATTATGGCAACAAAAAATGTGTTCCCGTTTAATGCCGAGTACTTGGTGTCTGGTGCAATGGGCTATCCATCACGCGGACAATAAAAGGAGTTTTGCCTGACGGTGGAAATTTATGGTCGCCCTTCTACGCCCTAATAACTCACGCGCTGTGTCGGGGGCCTGACAGCCATTGCTGAAAACAGCACCCCTGGTATCAATTTTTTTTAAATCCACTTGCATAATTTAAACTTTTATTCTGATCAGCAGGACGCTTAAATTAGGTGATATAGGCTATGACGTTTTGGAAATATAGGAATAATCCGATCTGAAAAAGTGGAATGAAATTAATGACTAAGTGTTTTTGAGCCGTTTAGCTTGTGGAATTGGTAAAATGTCACAAGCATCTTATCATGTGAGTGACTTATTATGCAAGTTGTCGGGAAAACTATGCTAATAGGGGAGGGTTGCATTCATAATATCTTGTTTAGATGTGACAATTTATGTTCATCATAACTTTGATTGAGCAAATTGCGCACCTCAATCTAAATCGAATGTCAAAATATTGCTATTAGGGATTCCTTGTATCAAATCTTATCAAATGTATTTATATAGCCCTTCTTACATCAGCTGACATCTCAACGTGCTGTACAGAAACCCAGCCTAAAACCCCAAACAGCAAGCAATGCAGGTGTAGAAGCACGTAGGCCTCAGATAAACTGAAAATAAGGAGTTTGATATTTTTGGGACTTTTGCATCATTTCTTTTTTTTTTGTAACCTTTTTGCACATAATGAAAAAGACCAGCAAGAGTAGACTACATTTTACACTATTATTTAAAAAACTATGTAAATGACAGTCATTTGAACCACAGTCAATATAATCAAACATTGTAAACTTTTCAACTCAAAACCCACCCAAAATATTATATATTTTTTTAATCAACCCTAAATTACTGGCCCTTGGAGCTGCGCTGCCTAATTGAATGTGTCAGCCTTGAGTGTTGATGAAATATGATGACATGAGAGTTGTCTACTTTAGGCTCAGGGATTGGTGTGAGTCCCAAGCAGTGCCCTGTTCCCTACATTTGCCTAGTACACTACTTTTGACCACGACCCATAAGGCTTTGGTCAAAAATAGTGTACTATAAACAAAAATAAAAAAGGTTCTTGAGCGGTTCTTTGTCAGGGGTGAGGGTGATATGTGTAACATTCTTTTTTTGAATATCAGGAAGGGTTCTTTACTGCTGTGATGGTTGTGAAGGACCATCCTGTTTTTTCCCTCTCCGCCATGTTTTCCTTTTCTGCCATGAAATGCTACACTGTTAAAAGGTTCCTGTAGTTTTACAGTATACTACAGGCTACTGGTTGCAGTGCCAACTGTCAATGGAAGTGGTGTACCAAGTGGTTATGTTGTCAAAGGTTAACTGCTATTAACTTACTTGCAACTAGCTGCCCGTAAATTACTGTACTTTCAATTAACTCTTTTGATTACAAGTTATAGCCTAAAATTAGTTGACAACTACTAAGCATTATTTGTGACGAACACACTTGGGACTCAGCCGCACCTGGCCTCAACCTCTTAGTTTGCAGGAAACTGACCTTCCTGCCACACAATCAGACGAGTGAGCATGACAGGTATCAGCCACAATAAGTTACTGTAAATTTTACAATAATCACAAGTTGACAGTAAATGACTGGAAAATAAACATGAACTTCCTGGAAAACACACAGTAACCTCTAACAGTGCAGTTCATGATTATCACAAGCTCTTACAAAGACTGTAGAACTGGGAGTGGACAAATGCGGTGGTCAGTCTTCATCAATATAACAATAAAACAACTTAAACTGGTACAACACTTCCATTAACGGTAGGCACAAATACAATGTATTTTAGACCATGCCCCCAAATATGCTATTGAGCCCCCACCAGCACATTGCCCCACCTACATTTCAAAGTGCAGTAATGATTGTACCTTAATATTTAATATATTGGGTGGAAAAAATACCTTTATACTAAATCTTGCACACATTTATCCTTAAAGTTACTGACCAGTACCATGTGATTACCTAACAGTGTTTGCTATAAACACATCTGAAGTATCCTATAAGTATAGCTGTAGAACTTATCATTGGTTCTACCTGGAACCAAAGTGTTCTTCATGAGAGGGTTCTATATGGAACTCAAAAGAGTTCCCCTACTGGGACAAATCAAAGGGTTCTATGTGGCATCCAAAAGGGTTCTTCTATAGGGACAGATGACAAAACCCTGGAACCAGAGGGTTCTTCATGAGAGGGTTTTGTGTAGAACCCAATTGGGTTGCCCTACAGGAACAAAACAAAGAACCCCACGAGGATTTCTTGTGAGAGGGTTCTAAAAAAAATCTAAGGGTTCTCTCAAAAGGGTTCCCTCATAGGGACAAATGTCTATTGGTTCTAATCTATTAACAATCTCTATCATATTAACAGACTTGGTGGTGTAGTAGGAAAGTCAGGTCTCTGGCAACCAATAGGTTGTGACTTCAAATCCCACGAGAGGTTGACTCCCAAGTAGTGAGAATGCAGCAGCATACTATCCCTTACAGCAATAATGCCTTAATCCAGCTCTAAACATATCGTAACCTCTTTATTGTATTTCCCCTGCAACCAGTAGCTGGGAAATGTTTAACAGTGTAATGAAGAACCCTCTGGTTGTAACAGTGTAATGAAGAACCCTCTGGTTCTAACATTCTAATAAAGAGCCATACAGATGGTTATACAAAGGGATATTCAAAGAACCAATATAAAACAGTACTCCACAGATCGAGAAAGGGTTACCTAAAGATGTATAGGGAATAGGGTTCCAGTTGGAACGTGACCTCAAGAATTGGAAAGAGGATGAGGTGCACATTCTATCTCCTCTCATCCCTCCCTCTATCTCCTCTCTTTCTCGTTCACTGTGACTGCTACTGCTGCAGATTACCTGAATTTAGACAACTGACAAATAACTAGTATAGGGCAAAATGGACAGAAGACAGAGAGTGTGATTGAAAGAGGTGTTGGGAGGGGGTGGGGGGTAGTAAATTATATTGACAATGTGGGACATGCACATTCCACTGTAGTGCCACAACACACTGATGTCAGCAAGTGTTTGAAAGGAGAATAACTAACCATACTGAAAAGCCCCAAGCATTTATCTTCAACGTTTTATAAGCATAACTATGTGTTGGCAAATCGTATAACCTAGATGGACTATATGTTTTAGGACAATCAAATTACATTAGTGCAAATTCTGCTAGAATAATATGACATCTATTAACATTACATCTATTCTACATGCATAACATGTTTACAACACAACTTGCCATAAAACGTACAGACTCATATGTCCATGGTTTAAGTCATTCCTAGGATATCCTTTGAAAACAGTCTATCCCACCCATAATAGTCCTCCCATACACTCCCTACATGTAAATGTGCGAACGCAACAAATAAATACAACAATAAAATAAGCCCCATGGAGTTGGCAAAATAATACAGTAAACCCATTTGAGGTGACGTCACATTCCATTGACCCTCCCAATCACTTCAGGGGCTCATTTGATTGGAAGGCGGCAAAGGCTTTAATCTCGAGACTAATTCAGATGCTGTTGAAGGGAGGAGAGCATAGGCTACTTCCGACGTAGAGAGAGCAAGCGCACAGACGTGCTACTGCCACTGCCACACTCACACACAGCGACACTGAGGAAGGAAGCATCCGAGCCACACATTCACTCCTGCTGCGATATGAACGGGATATGTTCTGATCTTCTCCGCCTCTAATAAGGATTATAAAAGTGTATCTATTTATTGGTTTTATTACGAACTGTGGTGCTATAGAATTACATTTTACTTTGATTAGATTTGTATTCCTAAAGAACAAATGTAGGCTGTTTTTCTTCCATCTCAATGAGAATTGGGTCATGATCACATCGCCCGCATTTTCTGTCCTGAGAAATAGTATCGCGATTCCGGTGTGGGAGAACAGTTATTCAGGGGAGAAGGGCGCACCGAGAATAAACAATCCATTTCTTCACCTCGTCTCTCCCTCAAACCCTTTACGGCAGGCTAATCGTATACCCATAAAGATTTTGAAAATGCTTACAGCACGGGGAGGACACATTTTGCACCCGGAGTACCTTCAACCTTTGCCATCAACTCCTATCAGTCCCATCGAGGTAAGCACTACGCTGGCCACAGGCTACAGGGGACGGGATAAAATAGGGATTGCAAAAGTGTGATTTTGATCAGTTATTACTTTTGAGTGAATGTTTTTCTGTCTATGTTTTCAGATTTTAAAATATCGGTACTATTAGGCAATTTGAGTTGTACGTTTATTATCATATAGTTATAGAAAAAAGGTTCTGGATAGAATCCAAGAGCGTTATTTTTGATTGCTTCATATATGGCACCCCTAAAGATTCTAACCCTTTGATCAGAACCCAAGGGGTTCTTCTTCGCTGAACCAAAATTGGTTCCATATAGAACCCTTGGGTTCAATATAGGGTTCTATATGGAACAAATGTCGGTTCAATATAGAACCTTATGGGGTGCCATATATGAAGCAATCATAGAACCCTTGCTGGTTCTATCCAGAACCTATTTTTCTAAGACTGTGCAGATATATGGCTATGATAACCTTATACGCAATGCGTTAAACTCCTGCGTAATTAACAGTTCTCCAAGGGCACATAATACACTGTATAAACAGGAACATATTGCTTGGTTTTGAAACACCCCATGAAAAAAAACATTACAGTGAACTTGAATAATAAATATTATTTTATCTTATTTTGCAGCTGGATGCCAAGAAAAGTCCGTTGGCTCTCTTGGCACAGACCTGCTCACAAATCGGCAAACCAGACCCTCCGTCCTCTTCCAAACTCTCATCTGTAACCTCAAATGGATCTAGTGACAAAGAGACCAAATCCGGACCACTAAAAATGAGTGACATTGGAAATGAAGACAAATCTAGCTTCAAACCCTACTCCAAATCATCGGAGAAGAACAAGGACTCCTCGTCCAGCAGTGGTAGTCTGAGTGGAGATAAAGCTAGTTTCCGAGTGCCTAGCGCCACCTGCCAGCCGTTTACCCCCAGGACAGGCAGCCCCAGCTCCTGCCACTCTGTGTCTCCGCTGCCATCTGAGGGTAAGCAGGGAGACAAGGAGGAAAATAATAAGGAATCTGATAGTAATAAAAACAGTACAATGGAGGGAAGTGGCAGTGGTAGTCACAGCCGGATATCTGGGATTAACGGTGAGGCTAACCAACACCAGGAGACCACCTCTGGATCAAAGGTTATCACATCAGACTCACCCACATCTGTCTCCTCTGCATCATCTGTTCAACTTCTGGGTTCAGGTGGACTCGTAGCGCCAGTCTCCCCCTATAAACCTGGGCACACCGTTTTCCCTCTACCGCCTGCTGGCATGTCCTACCCTGGAAGTTTAGCAGGTGCATACGCAGGCTATCCCCAACACTTTCTCCCTCACGGAATGACTTTAGACCCGACGAAATCTAGCAGTCAACTACTTAGTGCTCAGTTTGCCGCTGCCAGCCAACTTCAGTGTAATAAGACTGGGAGCCCCTTGTCCAGGGCTTCTCCTCCGTCCCTAATGTCTGCTAGCCTGTGTAGAGACCCGTACTGCCTGAGTTACCACTGCGCAAGCCACTTATCCGGTGCTTCCAGTGCCTCGCAGTGCCATGAGTCCTCGGCTCTGAAGTCAGGATACCCTCTCATGTACCCAACTCACCCTTTGCACAGCGTGCATTCCTCGCCGCCATCCTTTGCTGGACACCCGTTATACCCCTATGGCTTTATGCTCCCAAATGACCCTCTGCCACACGTCTGTAATTGGGTATCGGCTAACGGACCTTGCGACAAACGGTTTTCTTGCTCAGAAGAGCTCCTCAATCACCTAAGGACTCACACTGCTTTTGCGGGGACGGAGAAGTTGATATCAGGATACCCGGGTTCATCATCGCTAGCCAACGCCGCCGCGGCCGCCATGGCTTGCCATATGCACATGCCTCCAAATGCGGCCCCGGGCAGCCCTGGAACGCTCACCCTCAGGAGCCCACATCACCCTCTGGGATTGAGCACGCGCTATCACCCCTATTCAAAGAGTCCCCTGCCCCCCGGCGCGTCGGTTCAGATGCCCGCTGCCACCGGTCCATATTATTCTCCCTATGCCTTGTATGGACAGAGACTCACCACCGCATCGGCGTTAGGATACCAGTAGAAGATACAGACAGACACATAATAACTATACATTTATAAGGAGATTTTAGGCCTAAATGACTTTTATATTGGTTGTATTTCATGCAGGACGGGATCCGTGGGCTCAGTGTATTTATTTGCGATAGCTCCAAGCGTGACAAAAATAAAAATAATTATAATATAATTTGTAAGAGGCTCAAGGTGCATTCTTTTTTACAATTAATATATAGGCTATATTGGATCGTGCCATTTTAGATGTTACATTGAAATTACAAGGCAGTGTGTATGTCGTTTTTAAATTGCTCATTGTGAGAGTTTTATGTTTCCTACATACAAAAAGCCTATTCGTTCTATTTTTCATTGGAAAGCCGTAGCCTATTTTGGAGTCTGGAGGCCTATGTAGGTCTACCGGCTACCGCACATCGCAAATAACTTTTCAACTTTGGCCTAAACCTTAGAATGACATGTTTAGTTAATTTTGATGGCAAATTGGGCTATTTCTTCAGACATTTAATTATTAATTCGACAAACTACATTAAGGCTTATGAATCTGGTAGGTTGTTTATGGAATAAATAATTCGACATACAGTATTACTTTACTTATAATGATAAACAATTGAATATGTAAGACATGAGCATAATTTGTCTGTTAAAGAATCGACGCCATTTAATTTGTGGAATGGCATTTAAGATCTGTGTAGGCTATTTCCATTTGAAGTATGTTCCGTATACACTTGGGTAACATTTTAATCGCATTTTATTCACATTTCGATACCTTTAAGACTGCAAAATATATTTGTTAAACTTTTTAAATAGCTAAGTCAAATTGCAGCCTACTGTCATCTGACACAGATGTATTTTGCCACCCGATTAGCATTATAGTCATTTATCGTTGGAGTAATTTAGGCAGTAATAATCCAACTCTGATATTCATTTCAACACGCCACTATCAAATTCAGCACTGTTTTTCACAGATCATATTTTGCCTACCTTCGAACGAATGATGGTGTCAGTCTGATTATATTAGAATAAGGAAGTTATCCGCTTGTGCAGTTATAAAACATGCAATATCAGCAGCACATTGGGAAATAACATTCAATCTAAAAAGTGACAACCCAAACAACGTTAATTATTGTTTTGCGTCTTGTTCTCATATACAATTAGCCCCATTTGTCTGAGCAGAGAGTTTATCATAAAGGAGAAGAGGTTATGGGATACAGCTATACAATTTGCTATAAAACAATTAGGCCTATAATTTTTGCCAGGGTAAAATATTTAGTCATGTGTAGGTTATAGGGCTTAATAGCCTACGTCTTGCTCTGCATATTGACTATTTCACTGACGAGATCAACTAATTTCTCGTGCAGTCATAACTATTTTTTATTTACTTTAAATGCTATAGGTTGGCTATATTGTATTGCGTTTAAACGTTAGGTCTATATATCATCAGCTTGTTCTAAAGAAAACCAAACGCGTTGTGGAAGATATGTTGCTGCATTGCTCCATACCGTATGTCAAGATAGCACACTTTTATATTTTTAACCTACAGTAATAAAACGTCAATCAAATTATTGAGAATACAACATCTTAAATTAGATGGACCACCCCATAAATACGCAAGTATTTTCGATACAATCCTTTCACAGATTAAATACCTGAGGCACACAAGATTACATAATAATCCAAAATGAGCGGGATTAAATATTGTATAGCTGCCTGATAATTCTCATATCATACACATCAATAAGTCACATCAAGAGTAGGCCTACACTGGGTTGAGAGGATTTTTAGCCTATTACATAACACACTGGGAGGGAAGAGGTTCCACTTGTTTGATGATTCTAAAATCTAGAAAACAAAAACCTCTCCATCCTGCTCCTGAAGAAACCGACGGCTCGGATGCTGAAGCCTCTTTATGCACAGTAGGCCTATACACACGCACACATCAGGCAACAAGGCAGTACACCTATTTCCACTTGTATGATGCACCAGGGAACATTACAACTGTTATATATAATTGTGTGTGTGTCAATATAAACACATACATTAAATCTCTTGCAACACTGCATTCCTTCATTTAAACATTGCCAAATTATGAGATAATGGATTACACCATATTGTATTATGAAAGAACGAAATGGCAAAGTAAAATAAATGGCAGCTGTGCTAGACAATGATTTATGATGTCACCCAATGTGGGACATTTCTACAGCTTTTATGATTGCAGTAATGACGGTGTGTAAAGCAGATAGCATGAAATGAAGCAAGGCCTAACACATTTAATCATCTCCTTAACCACATCTACAGAATCAAGCAAACGATGTCATTACCCATCCCAAAGTAAATCACAACTATTCCCAAGAGATAAAATCAACATCATTAATAGTCACATGTCATATTCATAAAATCGACGGCATCTTTTCAACAGATTCATTCTTTACCATCGCTCTCTCCCATGGTGTATGTTAATGACGCTTCTAGCCCACAACTCACCATCCCAACCAGACCGTTCTGACGATATGCGGGGCCTCATACAACTGGCACATCAATGTGATATGGAAAAAAAAATGTTTACATTATGTCACTCGTGTTGATCATGTATCTTTTCACGTTTTGGGGACTTCCTGGCTTTCGGGACTTCCTGGTTTTGGTGACGTTTTGAGGTTGAACTGTATGATTGGAGAAGCAGTTCCAAGAGCAAAAACATATACAAATACATAAATTAACATATATACATAAACTGTGCAAAAGAAAAACAGATTTATATATATAATATATCTGTCCTGAGCAAAGTAAAAGGTCTGGTCCAGAGACTCAGGGATAACCCTGAACATCTCTGCTCAATACATTGGGGGAATCTCAATTGCATACCGCTCTTGTCGTCTCTCCTTGCCTCACTAAAACCAATTGGATGAGAAAGCCAGAGGTCTCTCTCCTCTGACCTTCTCTTCCAATGGGTTTTGAGAAGGAGGCAAGGAGAGAGGACACGAGGAGTTTGCAGTTGAGATTCTCCCATAGTCTTCCCCATAGTGTACTGAATGACCTTTCCTGACCTCCACTCTTTTCTCTCACATCCCATCCTACCTACCATTGGGTCATGGTCTTCACAATCACACTGAAATGACAGAATCTGGTTTTCCACATGTTCTCAAGTGAAATATAGCCTGTACATGAGAGACTAGATGGTTTCCTGCCTTGCTTAATCACTGTCCAACCTACCACCTGTTTTGCTTTGAACTTCAATGCTAGGAAGATTTCTAGCCCGTTTTGCCTTTTGGCCCAGAGAACATAGCAGTGTAACATGACGGGTCACAGACAAATGCTGACATTAAGAATGGTGTATGTAAGGGCCAGGCCAGGCCGGGCTGTATGCTATGGGCATGCCCATCATTTGTGCTGCACAGCTGCACACCATGTGGTTGTGGGTGTGTCGTGTAGTCAATGTCTGTTAGATGTTATTGTTGAAGGCATTGGGATGTCATAAACACCACTAAGGTAATGCCGTTTGAAAGGCTCTGGTGACACCTTAAACAGTTTGATGAAAATATTTCATTCTGGATGCGTCCCAAATGGCACCCTATTCCTTTTATAGTGCACTATAAAGGGACTAGGGTGCCATTTAGAATACAGACCTGATTTTTTTTATGTTGTTGGGTTTTTTAAACGGGGGGATAGGGTACTTGCTGTGAGATTCATGGGATCATTCATGATATCATTCATGGGATCATTCATGATATCATTCATCGGATCATTAATCGGATCATTCATGTATAAAGCTACATTCTGCTGTTATCCACAAATGCTTTAAGTAACCTGTCTAATAAAAATAATAATTGAAACTTCCAATACAACATTATTGGACTCCGGACACATTTTCTTGGCACATATACTTTTGGGATTTTGTATTGTGTGCGTCTCAAATGGCACCCTGCAATTTTTTTATATAAAGCACTACTTTGACCAGGGCCCATAGGGCTCTGGTCAAAAGTAGTGCACTATATAGTGAATAGGGTGACATTTGGGACATTCTTACAGTCCTATAGTCCTCTGTATAAATTACCTAATCAAGAGAAACCCTGATTTTACCTAAACTTCAGCGGCGGTTTGGCTGGCCTGCTTTGATAAACCTTACACAATGGTTATGTACACAGATGGTCCTGGAAAGATGGCTGTTCACTGCTCACTACTTCACTGCTTGCTGGGTCACTGTTTACAAAGGCATAGGAAATAGATTACCTTTTGCATGTTCAATCAACTCACTAAGAAGTGTGTATTCAATCATCTTGAGAGAAGTGCTGGTTTATTTTAGCTGGAGAATGACTTTAGCTCTCCAAATAAGAGGCATATTAATCACTCCTTTATCACTTCCTGATTCTGACAGGGCATAGTAAATTAGTTGTGTGCCAAATGGTGCCCTATTCCCTATATAGTGCACTTTTGACCAGGGCACATAGGGCTCTGGTTAAAAGTAGTGCACTACGTAGGGAATAGGTTGTCATTTGGGACTCTAGCCAACCTGAAAACAGTGAAGTTATACCTGTGTTTTACATCAAACAGATCACTCTGAATCAATGGCATGCTGCTGTCCCCTTCATATTCAATTCTATAGAATAAAATGGTTCTATTCTATTCTATTCTATTCTTAGTGAGACATGTACTGTATATTCAGCCAAAATCCAATGCAGTTGATTGATCTGACATGCATAGCATATCATATATTAAAGGTCAGCGATATGACATAGATGCACATAGTAAATAGCATAGTGGTTGGGTCAATTTCCTCAACAACTAAGAGCGTTGGCACACAAGGGTAAACTTCGTTGCTGTTTTTGGTCCTGTTGTAAAAGTGTGAAGTGAACAAGTGCACATGTGCAGATACCGTGTGAGAGCGAAGTCCTGTATCTTGCTCATCACAAAATCTGCTGTGCTACTCATGCAACATAATTTCGCTGACTACCTTCAAGATAATACTGTACACATCATTCGGTACTGAATAAGGCAGTGTGTGTGTGTGTGTTTTGGCTTAAGTAAAGCACAAAGTAGAATATTTCCCTTGCAGAAGAAAATCTGTCAACACAGAAACCCTAAAAGGAAAGCACAACAGTGAGTGGAACAGTGGACCCTTGTCTGTCAACACTCAACATGGCCCACTAATTTATACTCAGTCTACTGGCAGCCCAGTCATGCAACCAGGACCCATATCAATTGAAGACCGACGATCATAGGGTATAGAGCAGGGGTATTCAACACTTAGCCTACAAGGTCCGGAGCCTACTGTTTTTCTGTTCTACCTGATAATTAATGCCACCCACCTGGTGTCCTACATTTAAATCAGTCCGTGATTAGTAGGGAACAATTTTAAAAAGCAGTGGAACTTGCTTCCAGCTCAAGATTTCTGTTTTTGGGGTCTAGAGACAGCTAACTTTTGTCTCCCTCCCCATGTCTTGGGGTTGCGTTCCAAATGGCACCCTATTTCGTACATAGTCCACTGCTTTTGACCAGAGCCCTATGAGCCCAAATGTAGTGCACTATATAGGAAATAAGGGGGCCATTTGGGACATCTCCCAGGTCTCAGCGAGCTGACTGGTGCTAGGGCCATGATTAATGACTTATGGCCTTATTGTGTAGAGGCCCACTAATTAACTGCAGACTGAGTGAAGACACGCTATGAAAATCTTTCCTGATAACCTGGACTCTTTCCTCCCTCCCGCCTGCAGAAACCTTGGCATGTGGAAGCTCTTACTGACAAATGTGTAAGAAGCAGACCAACGTTGAGTAAGATGAATGGTCTTTTCAGGAACTGTAAACAGGCTGTAATTTAACAGTATTTAAATATATGACATACTGGCATTGTGCTCCTGCACTGTTCGTGATCTCGGGTTTGGAAACTGCAGCCAAAGTTCCTACCTCACTGTTGATTTAAAATTAGGCTTGGCATATTCATGTAGGGTGTTTCTGAGATACTGGCCTGGCAGGCATGTGTTCTTCTGCTTTTTTAAAAGAGTTTCCAGTACTTTTAAACATAGTTACAGTGCCTTTGGAAAGTATTCAGACCCCTTGACTTTTTCGACATTTTGTTTTATTACAGCCTTATTCTAAAATGGATAACAAAAAAAACATCCTCAGCAATCTACACACAATACCCCATAATAACAGCGAAACAGGTTTTTAGAAATCTTTGCAAATTTATAAAATATAAAAAACTAAAATACCTTATTTACATAAGTATTCAGCCCCTGCTATGAGGTGCAACGTATTGTCATGAGGTCGAAGGAATTGTCCGAAGAGCTCCGAGACAGGATTGTGTCAAGGCACAGATCTGGGGAAGGGTACCAAAACATTTCTGCAGCATTGAAGGTCCACAAGAACACAGTGGCCTCCATCATTCTTAAATGGAAGAAGTTTGGAACCACCAAGACTCTTCCTAGAGCTGTCCGCCCAGCCAAACTGAGAAATTGGGGTAGAAGGGCCTTGGTCAGGGAGGTGACCAAGGACCCGATGGTCACTCTGACAGAGCTCTAGAGTTCCTCTGTGGAAATGGGAGAACCTTCTAGAAGGACAAGCATTGCTGAAGCACTTCAGGCTTCAATCAGGCCTTTATGGTAAAGTTGGCCAGACGGAAGCCACTCCTCAGTAAAAGGCACATGACAGCCCAAATGGAGTTTTACAAAAGGCACCAAAAGACTCTCAGACCCTGAGAAACAAGATTAGCTGTGGTGAAACCAAGATTGAACACTTTGGTCTGAATGTCAAGCGTCACGTCTGGAGGAAACCTGGCACCATCCCTAGTGTGAAGCATGCTGGTGGAAGCATCATGCTGTGGGGATGTTTTTCAGTGGCAGGGACTGGGAGACTAGTCAGGATCGAGGCAAAGATGAACGAAGCAAAGTACAGAGAGATCCTTGATGAAAACCTGCTCCAGAGCGCTCAGGGCCTCAGACTGGGGTGAAGGTTCAATCTTCCAACAAAGATAGCTCAGATGTTTGAGTGCCTTTGGAATTTTGAATCACCTAGTTTAATTTCAATCATAACAGACAAATTACATTCTTCCACACTTTATCACCTACCTCCATCCTATAATTATAACTAACATACATGTTTGCAGTCATGTTGACGGGCTAGCTTAATCAAGTCGCTATCGAACTTGTTGTGCCTAGCCCAAAGTGATGGCTTTAGTGCCTGAAATACAGCCTTGACCTATGGGAAGAAATTAGCTGTGGACGTTTGTGCAAGTTTGTACTTTTTACTTTCCTGCCAGGTGAAAATATTGTTTTGCCATGCATTGACAATGATGGAAACAGTAGGAAACTAAAATGTTCCACATTAATGTAGAGGATGAAAAATGTTGCAAGGTCATTCGAGTGGTACAACATGCATTATGCCAGCTGGAAGACCATTATGGGTGATGGACATCTCACTTACCTAAGTAAAATATGACAGACTGGTATACATTATTATCTGGGGCAGCAGCAGTTAGCGGTTAGCGCATTAGTAACGGAAAGGGCGCTAGTTCGAATCCACACTCTCTGAGGGTGTCTCAGGGGGAGTTGGGATATGAAAAAATGGATACAAACTTGTTCATGTGAGAAACAGCAAAAATATAAGCACCCACATGATTATATACAGGAGGAGCTGCAGAATCAAGCCTTACCATCTGGGTCAATGGACAGAATAATCTACAGCTTGTGATTAGGTCTAAGGACCAGTGTTTCACTAATCTTTTTCAGCTTTCAGAAATGTCCATCTGCACCACACAGCACATAATTTATCTTCAAGAGGAAATAACATCTCTCTCTCTCTCTCTCTCTCTCTCTCTCTCTCTCTCTCTCTCTCTCCTTTACTCAGGTCTTTGTCAATGAATATGTCATGTACATTTGTCTGAGCATAGTGATCCTTCTTCACCGACAAACATCCCCTGGCACCCTGGAACAGTTGGTGACCTGTATATGGTTTTGTCACCCTATTCCCTGTATAGTGCACTACCTTTGACCAAGGCATATAGGGAATAGGGCTATGAGCCCTCGTCAAAACGAATGCACTACAGAGTATAGGGTGCCATTTCGGACACACGTGACACCATAACCAAAGTCTACACTGAGTGTCACAAGGGAGTGAGTAAAAAAAATAAGAACATCTCAAGTCATTCAGTCAGTCTCCATAAAATTAGTAAGACAACACAACTGTCAGGTGTCAGCCTATTGTGTCAGTTGTCACCCATTACGCCGGGGATGTATCCACAGTGATGTTTTCACCCACCGCACTGCACGACAAAAGGGAAATGACTCCAGTGCTTTTTTTATATAGGAGAACTGTCCTGTCTGTCAGCTGCGGCTCTGGAGTCATAACAAATCACTGGCACTCAGCTGAGACTGAACATTGCAGGCGTCAGGAAGAAGACGGATGACCTGCAGGCCTTTGAAGTGCCTTGGCAGTTCAGATGGGTCCACACGGCGCTGACAGAGAAATATACACAACAGAGCAACCAATAATGAGAACATTAAACATTCCAGCCACCTGACAGGCTGACAAAAACAGCCTGGCCCGATATCAATCATCTTCCCAGACATAACCTTGACAATTAGTCCCCTTGGATACTCCCATTAACGTCTCTCTCTCTATGTATTGTGGAAACTCTGCTGATATATATATATATATATGTGTTAAAATAGAAGGCTCGAACACATGCTAATAGAAGTTATAAAGCATTATACATGGCCCTGCAGGCTCTAAGTAATTATAAAGCATTATACATGACCCTGCAGGCTCTAAGTAATTATAAAGCATTATACATGTCCCTGCAGGCTCTAAGTAATTATAAAGCATTATACATGTCCCTGTAGGCTCTAAGTAATTATAAAGCACTATACATGACCCTGCAGGCTCTAAGTAGTTATAAAGCATTATACATGTCCCTGCAGGCTCTAAGTAAAGTGGTGTAGTAATGATCCTCTTCAGTAGGCTAACAAGCAGAACTTTGTCAACCACAAAAAAATGAATTTTCTATCCAGCGTGTGTTTAAAATGCTGCAGCCTGCACACATATGTGCATTAATGATGCCCTTCAGGCATTTGGAAGCTATATATTCCAGTGGCGCCAACTTACTGACTCACAGAAGGGCATGGTTCAACATAAAATATGCCATCGGCTTTAATACTATTCTACCAAGGTCTTTCAAGGTCTTATGAGGTCTCACAGGGTGTCATAGGGTCTTATGAGTTCTCATAGGGTGCCAAAAGGTCTTACAAGGTCACACAGGGTGTCACAAGGTCTTACGAGGATTTACAGGGTGTCACATGGTCTTACGAGGATTTACAGGGTGTCACAAGATCTTACGAGGTCACACAGGGTGTCACAAGGTCTTACGAGGTCTCACAGGGTGTCACAAGGCGTTACAGGGTGTCACAAGTTTGTATAGCATCTCATGGAGACATATCATGCACAGTTTGGAGTAATGGGTAACTGCATACACAGAGTGTGTCTGAAAGTGGGTGTTGGCAAATAAGTGGGAGGATCAACATAAGTGGGTGTATGGAAACCTAACAGCTAATTGGGAAGATTGGTTGCCACTCAAGATTGTTTTGCATGGCTGTTTGCTGCCTGCCACCTTAATTTTCCAACCTGCCACGTTAATTCTCCTATCCTCCCATGTTAATTATCCTAACTTGACTAAACAGCTTAGCTAAAATGCTACAAGCAAGCAGCCACACAAAACGGTCTTGAGTGGCAACCAATCTGCCCAATTAACTGTTATGTTCCCATACACCCACTTATGTTAATCTTCCCACTTATGTTGCAACGCCCACTTTCAGACACATTAAACATACGCAGTTATCCATACTTGTAAGTTTGAGCTACTCCAGGAAGTGACAATGCAGGCTAGTTCAGTGCTGCCCCCTCTCATTAAGTAAGTCAAGTTCAAGGCCGACTGGGGTACTTCAGGCTGCCATTAGCAACTAAATTATCCTTATAACTTCTGTGTGCAATTTTTAAATAATAGTTTCAAGGACATACATCTGGTGTATTAGAAGCCATTATTGGTACCATGATTGTCTCTAAAAATATATAGATTCTTTACACATACAGTAGATTGCAATTTTTCCATTCACTATCCTGTTCTCTGCAAACAATGCTTGCAGTACCGAGGTCGGCTTTGAACCTCCATGGCTTCAATAAGAAGGGGCGGTCCTTCTCCCCTGACAGAAACCGTTAGCATGCTCGCTGTTCCTGTTCATCCGACTCTGAGGAAGTAAAAAACGGGCTTAATTGACAAAATCTCAAACTATCCCTTTAATATGGAGGATATTGCAGCAAATTACATGTTTTTTTCTGTATAGAAAATTAATAGGCGGGATGGAAAAACTGTTTCAGTGTCAACTTAAGTTACCAAAACCAGATAGAAAGGATGCAGAAAAAATATTGGACTATATATATATAATTTTATAATACCATCTTTAAGAACTAAAAATAAAATAAAATCTAGACAGTCAGGGCAAATGCTGATGGATTTTGTTCTAATGTTTGAGCAGAGGAACACAGCATTAGTCATGGCAAAATGCATAGAATTGCAGGAAATTAGCTTTAAAATGGCAAAATTGTCTCTCAGCTCCATACGAAACTAGCTTCAAATTAACACCAAGATACCTTTCTAGATAATAGGCTGTGTTAGAGTTTACACTTCCTCTTCCAATGAACTCTGGGGAGGTCAAAATAATGAAACTGTGTGCCAAATATATGAATTTTAAAATGTCTTCTACTAGCCATTATCATTCACCTGATGTATTTTGTTTTTCTAAAATAGGATGTAAAATACTCTGGTTCTTGAATGAATTTTTGCTCGTGACCTCAACACTAATAGCTTGTTAATACACAACTTAGCTTGTTTTGTTGTGGCCCGAAATCTGATACAAATATGCCTTCCTTAAAAACAACAACTGTTTAACTAGATTATCTTGCTTTATTTTGTTTCTCTGCTTTTGTTTTTAGAATCAAGTGCTCTTAATTTCCAGGGCCAGTTGAACCAAACGGAACCAACTCAATCATCAAGTTTGCGGACGACACAACAGTGGTAGGCTTGATTACCAACAACGACGAGACGGCCTACAGGGAGGAGGTGAGGGCCCTCGGAGTGTGGTGTCAGGAAAATAACCTCACACTCAACGTCAACAAAACTAAGGAGATGATTGTGGACTTCAGGAAACAGCAGAGGGAACACCCCCCTATCCACATCGATGGAACAGTAGTGGAGAGGGTAGCAAGTTTTAAGTTCCTTGGCATACACATCACAGACAAACTGAATTGGTCCACTCACACAGACAGCATCGTGAAGAAGGCGCAGCAGCGCCTCTTCAACCTCAGGAGGCTGAAGAAATTCGGCTTGTCACCAAAAGCACTCACAAACTTCTACAGATGCACAATCGAGAGCATCCTGGCGGGGTGTATCACCGCCTGGTATGGCAACTGCACCGCCCTCAACCGTAAGGCTATCCAGAGGGTAGTGAGGTCTGCACAACGCATCACCGGGGGCAAACTACCTGCCCTCCAGGACACCTACACCACCCGATGCTACAGGAAGGCCATAAAGATCATCAAGGACATCAACCACCCGAGCCACTGCCTGTTCACCCCGCTGTCATCCAGAAGGCGAGGTCAGTACAGGTGCATCAAAGCTGGGACCGAGAGACTGAAAAACAGCTTCTATCTCAAGGCCATCAGACTGTTAAACAGCCACCACTAACATTGAGTGGCTGCTGCCAACACACTGTCAATGACACTGACTCAACTCTAGCCACTTTAATAATGGGAATTGATGGGAAATTATGTAAATATATCACTAGCCACTTTAAACAATGCTACCTTATATAATGTTACTTACCCTACATTATTCATCTCATATGCATATGTATATACTGTACTCTATATCATCGACTGCATCCTTATGTAATACATGTATCACTAGCCACTTTAACTATGCCACTTTGTTTACATACTCATCTCATATGTTATACTGTACTCGATATCATCTACTGTATCTTGCCTATGCTGCTTTGTACCATAACTCATTCATATATCCTTATGTACATATTCCTTATCCCCTTACACTGTGTATAAGACAGTAGTTTTTTTGGAATTGTTAGTTAGATTACTTGTTCGTTATTACTGCATTGTCGGAACTAGAAGCACAAGCATTTCGCTACACTCGCATTAACATCTGCTAACCATGTGTATGTGACAAATAAAATTTGATTTGATTTGATTTGATTTTGACCTCCCAAACTGCAAGCTGCAATCTGACCTTTTCAACACTACATTCACTCCCAACTCTTTAGTTACACTAATGAGTAATGTGAAATGACATTTCCCTACTTAGCCTAAACACTTGTAAAAAGGTATGTGAAATATGACAAGTGCCGGGGACAAATAGCAGACTCCCAAGCCAAGAACGTATCTCCACTTCAACTCATTGGAAAAGGAAAATACACCAAGCGGCCAGCCATGCAAGTCGACCGAGCCAGTGACTGACTAGACTATTACAACATCTCTACCTGAAACTGAAGCTGAATAATTAGAGGTAGTGAGGATGATGAATGACTTTCCTAACCCTCTGGGACTGCAGACTAAATTAGGACGGAGCTAATTACCGTGCGAAATACTTTGCCATGAAAGTATGCAGCAGACCTGGGTTCACATTCTACTTGAATTTTTTTATATACTTTGAGCAATTGTGGGAGCTTGCCCAAAGTGCCAGATGGGCAGGGTTTATCCTCTTGCAATTATTCTTATTGGTTCCATTATGCCAGGTAAGCTCAATCAAATCCAGTTAAAGTATTGGACATTATTTCTAATTGTATTTGAACCCACCAGGTCTGGTCTGCAGCCAGCCAAAACAAAAGGGTCCTGCTGTTGTCCCTGTGACAGTTCTGAACTCTGGGTTTGGCTTTTGCCTGCTAGAGTTCACTGGACGTCCATAAATCATTGGCTGCTTACAGACTGCCTTCCCTGAGTCATTAACATGAAATAATGTGAGTGACAGAGTCCCTACTGACTACATTCACCCTCAAGTTCAAACTATGCTCGTTTTAAAAACCTCTCTCTCCCTCTTTCTCTCTTTCTCTCTCTCTCACTCCCACCATCTTGTACTTTGCAGGAAATTAAAACCAGATGGCTTTTAAAGACAGATTGCTGGATATTATAAAGACAGATTGCTGCATATTATAACATAAAGCTGTCTGGGCTCACATGGGAAAGAACGAGACACAAAAGAGAGAAGAAAAATGTAAAGTAAGTCCAGTGGTGGAGCTGAAGGGAGTGGTTGGCTGGCTATGGCTCAGTGTGGAGTATCCCTGAATGTGGCCTGAGTGGGAATACTACTGCCCTGGTTAAATACCCAGAGGCTGAGATGTATATATATATATATATATATATATATATATATATATATATATATATATATGTGTGTGTGTGTGTGTGTGTGTGTGTGTGAGTGACTTTGTTTTTACCAGCCACATAAGTAAGTTTGAGCTTTTGACAGCTTTTTTTGTAGCAGTTTTATAACTCTTCCAATATCCCAATATTCACAAATCCCCCTTGTCCAATATGATTGTCCCCTCAGGAGACAGAATATATCCTCAAAAGGTTCAACAGCGACATCATCGAAAGCATCCTGACTTGTTGCGGCAACTGTTCGGCCTCCGACCGCAAGGAACTACAGAGGGTAGTACGTACGGCCTGTACATCAACGTGGCCAAGCTTCCTGCCATACAGGACCTCTATATCAGGCGGTATCAGAGGAAGGCCCTAAACATTGTCAAAGACTCCAGCCACCCTAGTCATAGACTGTTCTCTCTTCTACCGCACGGCAAGCGGTACCGGAGAGCCAAGTCTAGGTCTAAGAGGCTCCTAAATGGCTTCTACCCCAAGCCAATAGACTCCTAAACAGCTAATCAAATGGCTACCCAGTCCACTCTTTACGCTGCTGCTACTCTCTGTTTATAATCCATGCATAGTCACTTTAACTCTACCTACATGTGAATATTACCTCAATTACCTCAACTAACCGGTGCCCCACACACATTGACTCTGTACCGGTATCACCTGTATATAGCCTTGCTTGTTATTTTACTGCTGCTCTTGAATTATTTGTTACTTTTCTTTTCCATTTTCTATTTTTTACTTAACCCTTTTTTTCTACATGTGACAAATACAATTTGATTTGATTTGATTTACAAGTGTGTATTCTATCTTCTATACTGCAGGTTTTTCATCAAGATATTATATGACAAGCTATTTCATTTATTATCTCCCCCATCTGCAATCAATTACATTTCCAGCATGTTTGCAACTACACCACTAAGCAAATGGCACCAGATTCCCTTCAAGCCGATAGGTCTCTGGTCAAAAGAAGTGCACTATGTAGGTAATAGGGTGCCATTTGGGGCACATCATATGATATATCCCTCCCCACCTGCACCTCATGCAGCCAGACCGACAACAGACATTATGTGTGTTTTATTATCAGGGAAAGCTGCTGGTGACTCATACATTTTAATTCAATTGCATGAACTGGAAGGTTTAGAGCCCAATCTGCCTTTGATGTTTCCTGGCTTCAGCTGAAAACACCTGCCCGGCTCTCACAGTGCAAGTCACAGCTAATATATTAACAGGGTATGTTCCTGAACAGATGTTGCGAAACCAGCAGAGATCACAACCCCAACCCAAGGCTGACTGGATGACTTGCTGGTTTTTAGAGCCACCGTATCTGTGAGACTAGATCAGAGGCCATGTTTTGTTTATCTTCTCAGTAAATCTTCACATATTTTATAAAGACATGATTTTGAGACACAAGAATTCACTTATACCACCGAATTCACTTATATCACTTAATATACTACACTGTAAAAATAGAAAGACACAAAACACCATGACTGTGGAATGAAACCATGAAAAGTAGTGTACCTAAGATGAGATTTGGTGTTTGGAGGCTGTTTCAATGTAAACCCAATGTAAGTAATTGGGAGTCCCATAGGGCTGGGCACAATTGGCCCAGTGTCATCCAGGTTTGGCTGTCAATGTAAATAAGAATTTGTTCTTAACTGGCTTGCCTAGTTAAATAAAGGTTCCATTTTTAAAACGACCTGTAGTGACTAGGAGGGTGTTCTAGTCATTTATTTTCTATGTGGCTGGTTTGTACGGTTCCCAATTAGAGGCCTCTAATTGGGGATCATATTTAGGAAGCCCTTTCTCCCACCTGCTTTGTGGGATATTGTTTTGAGTATGTGCATGTTGCACCACTGATGTCACGTTTCGTTGTTGGTTTATTGTTTTGGGGGAATTTTCACTGCAAATAAAGATGTGGAACTCAACACGCTGCACCTTGGTCCTTCTTTCCACACGACCATGACAGAATATCCCAAGCAAGGACCAATCAGCGTGCCATGGAGGAGAAGGTGAGTTGGACCTGGGAGGAGATCAGGAGAGGATGCGAGACCCTTCCTTGGCGGGAGTCGCGTAAAGATCAGGAAGGACAGTGACGACACCGGGGGCCGCGGCAACAGAAACCCCAATATTTTTTTTGGGGGGGGGGGCACATGGGGTGTTCGACTGAGCAGCGGGGAGTGCCAGAGTCCGAATGGCAAACTCTGGAGGAGTTCAACGACGGGTACCGGAGAGAGGTTTTGGCGAGGAGTATGTTACAGCGCAGGCGCGCTGAAGAGCGCCTTCTCAGCCCGGTACCATCTGTGCCAGCTCCACGCACCAGGCCACCAGTGCGCCTCCCCAGCCCAGAATGTCCTGTGCCGGGTCCTCGCACTCGCCATGAAGAGAGTGTCTTCAGTCCGCTGCCATAGAAATCCCATGAAACTTTTGAGGGAGGGGCACATGGAGCTGAGTGGCTGAGCAGAGGGAAGAGCCAGAGACCGTCAGGGAGGCGATGGAGAAGTTGGGGAGAGAGAGAGGAGAGAGATGTTGGTCAAGTGTGTTCTGCTCAACATTCGACCTGAAGAGCCTGTCAGCTGTTTGGTGAAGTCTGTGCCGGCTTCACGCATCTGGCCTCCAGTGCGCCTTCCCAGTCCGGTACGTCCTGTGCCGGCTCCCCGCACTCGCCCTGAAGTGCGTGTTCCCAGTCCAGTACGTCCTGTGCCGGCTCCCCGCACTCGCCCTGAAGTGCGTGTTACCAGTCCGGTGCCACCTGTGCCGACTCCACGCACCAGGCCTCCAGTGCGCCTCCCCAGTCCCGCTCCATGGCAGGAGCCTTCTTCTGCGCCGGTGCCCAGTCCAGGTGGGCCGTCCAGTCCCGCTCCATAGCAGGAGCCTTCCTCTGCGCCGATGCCCAGTCCAGGCACGGTGTCCAGTCCCGCTCCATAGCAGGAGCCTTCCTCTGCGCCGATGCCCAGTCCAGGCACGGCGTCCAGTCACGCTCCATAGCAGGAGCCTTCCTCTGCGCCTATGCCCAGTCCAGGAACGGTGTCCAGTCCCGCTCCATAGCAGGAGCCTTCCTCTGCGCCGATGCCCAGTCCAGGCATGGGTTCAGTCCAGGCACGCTGCCCAGTCCCGCTCCCTGGCAGGAGCCTTCCTCTGTGCCGATGCCCGGTCTGGGCGCGGTTTCCAGTCTCCCTCCATGGCAGGAGCCTTCCTCAGCGCCGGTGCCCAGTCCAGGAGCGGCATCCAGTCCCGCTCCATGGCAGGAGTCTTCCTCTGCGCCGGTGTCCAGACCCGCTCCATGGGAGGAGCCTTCCTCTGCGCCGATGCCCGGTCTGGGCACAGTTTCCAGTCCCCCTCCATGGCAGGAGTCTTCCTCTGTGCCGATGCCCAGGCCAGGCACGGCGTCCAGTCCCGCTCCATGGCAGGAGCCTTCCTCTGCGCCAATGCCCAGTCCAGGCACTGTGTCCAGTCCCGCTACAGGGCTGGATTCTTCCTCTGCACCAGTGCCCAGTCCAGGCACAGTATCCAACCCAGCTCCATGGCACAGCCAGAAGAGGACTGGCCACCCCACATAGCCTGGTTCCTCTCTAGGTTTCTTCCTAGGTATTGGCCTTTCTAGGGAGTTTTTCCTAGCCACCGTGCTTCTACACCTGCATTGCTTGCTGTTTGGGGTTTTAGGCTGGGTTTCTGTACAGCACTTTGAGATTTCAGCTGATGTACGAAGGGCTATATAAATAAATTTGATTTGATTTGATTTGATGGCCGGATCTGTGGGCTGGGGCTATGACCCGCACCGGAGCCGCCACCGACACTAGTCACCCCCCCTACCCTCCCCATTTGGTTTCAGGTTTTGCAGCCGGAGTCGGCACCTTTTGAGGGAGGGTGGGGGGGGGGGGAGGGGGTGGTACTGTCACGCCCTGACCATGGCTTCCAATTAGAGGCAGCTGGTAATCGTTGCCGCTCCCACCTGCTTTGTGGGATATTGTTTTGAGTATGTGCATGTTGCACCACTGATGTCACGTTTCGTTGTTGGTTTATTGTCTTTTGGGAAGTTTCACTGCAAATAAAGATGTGGAACTCAATAACATGTAGAGGTTTTCAGAGTGTGATGTGAAAACAGTTTTGGGGGTTTCAGTGCATGTAAAAAGCATCTCATATAATCAAATGGTTAAGAAATGCAAATGGTTTATAGCCTAAATATTAATTGTTGAGAAGGGCATCGGGATAATATTTTTTGTGGAATTCCACCTTCATTTATTAAATGCTTTATTTAGACATATTAGAAACAGGAGGAGACAGACAAGGAGTGAAAATAGGAAACAGGAATTGTACCCTGAATTCTAGGGGAGTAAGAGCATTTAATTTGAATTTTACACACTCAGCCACACTGTAAAAAATAATTATGTGGTGAATTGAAATTGACTTAAAAAGCAACAACCAATAAATACTTAATACAAATGAATGCAAGTTGTTTCAATGATTTGTTAATTTCATTTTAGCAAAAAAATATATAATAAATCCGACTTAATATGTTGCTCAACATGTAAGTATCTTCTATGAGGACAACCAAAGAGAGAAAATGTAGTGATTGAACTCATTGGAAGTCTGGTTTTAATCTCCTTGCACTTCCTATCTGTTTTCAGAGCATTGCGGGTAACATTTTTAGACTTAATGAGTATTTTACACACATGCATATGTGAAAGAAAAATATAATCTATATTAGCATTAAGCTGCTTGTTGTGCCATGAGGTGTAATGGATCATGATGAACGGATATCAAAACGTCAGGAAAATTACATTCAATGATGATACGACCCATTCCCACATTTCCAACTTTTAATCGTAGAGGCAAATAGAATATTCTGCAATGTTTATTGTAAAACCTCTAGTCACTGCTGGTGGTTTGAGTACTATACTCAATGCCTGCCAGAATGGGTTAAACTGACAAATGATCAGATACATAAACCAATCTTAAACATTAAAATACCCCAGAAGAAGTGATCTTGAAATTGATTACATTTAGAGTTTGACACTGGCCAACACACAATACCCCATAATGTCAAAGTGGAATTATATATATTTTAATTTTTACAAATACATTTTACTAAAGAAATTCTGTAAAAAAAAGGTGGCAAAGCAATGTGTTATGTTTTGGGAAAATCCAGTACACACATGACTGAGTACCACTCTCCATATTTTCAAGCATAGTGGTTTCTGCATCATGTTATGGGTATGCTTGTAATCATTAAGGACTGAGGAGCTTTTCAGGATGAAAAAAATTACGGAATGGACCTAAGAGCGGGCAATATTGCAGAGGAAAACCTGATTCAGTGTGCTTTCCAACAGACAATGGGAGATGAATTCACCTTTCAATAGGACGATAACCTAAAACACAAGGCCAAATCTACACTGGCGTTGCTTACCAAGAAGACAGTGAATGTTCATTTTGAAAAGAATAATGGGCAAATGTTGCACAATCTAGGCATGGAAAGCTTTTAGGGACTTACCCAAAAAGACTCACAGCTGTAATCGCTGCCAAAGGTGATACTAATAAGTATTGACTCAGGGGGTTGAATCAAGATAGATTAGTGTTTTATTTTTCATGATTTCTTTAACAAATTATTCTTGCAATTTGATAGAGTATTTTGTGTAGATAATTGACACAAAAAATTACGATTAAATACATTTTTTGTAGGTTTGTAGGCCTCCTTGCTTGCACACGCTTTTTCAGTTCTGCCCACAAATTTTCTATAGGATTGAGGTCAGGGCTTTCTGATGGCCACTCCAATACCTTGACTTTGTTGTCCTTAAGCCATTTTGCCACAACTGTGGAAGTATGCTTTGGGTCATTGTCCATTTGGAAGACCCATTTGCGACCAAGTTTTAACTGACGTCTTAAGATGCTGCTTCAATATATCCACATAAATTTCCTGCCTCATGATGTCATCTATTTTGTGAAGTACACCAGTCCCTCCTGCAGCAAAGCACCCCCACAACATGATGCTGCCAACCACGTGCTTCACGGTTGGGATGGTGTACTTCGGCTTGCAAGCCTCCCCCTTTTTCCTCCAAACATAATGATGGTCATTATGGTCGAACAGTTCTATTTTTGTTTCATCAGACGAGAGGACATTTCTCCAAAAAGTATGATCTTTGTCCCCATGTGCAGTTGCAAACCGTAGTCTGGCTTTTTATGGCGATTTTGGAGCAGTGGCTTCTTCCTTGCTGAGCGACCTTTCAGGTTATGTCGAAATAGGACTCGTTTTACTGTGGATATAGATACTTTGTACCTGTTTCCTCCAGCATCTTCACAAGGTCCTTTGCTGTTGTTCTGGGATTGATTTGCACTTTTCGCACCAAAGTAAGTTCATCGCTAGGAGACAGAACACTGAGTGGTATGACGGCTGCGTGGTCCCATGGTGTTTATACTTACGTACTATTGTTTGTACAGATGAACGCGGTACCTTCGGCCGTTTGGAAATTGCTCACAAGGATGAAACAGACTTGTGGAGGTCTACACATTTTTTTCTGAGGTCTTGGCTGATTTCTTTTGATTTTCCCATGATGTCAAGCAAAGAGCCATTGAGTTTGAAGGTAGGCCTTGAAATACATCCACAGGTACACCACCAATTGACTCAAATTATGTCAATTAGCCTATCAGAAGCTTCTAAAGCCATGACATCATTTTCTGGAATTTTCCAAGCTGTTTAAAGGCACAGTCAACTTTGTGTATGTAAACTTCTGACCCACTGGAATTGTGATACAGTGAATTATAAGTGAAATAATCTGTCTGTAAACAATTGTTTGAAAAATGACTTGTGTCATGCACAAAGTAGATGTCCTAACCGACTTGCCAAAACTATAGTTTGTGTATGTATGTAAATGTCCGACTTCAACTGCATCTAATCCTTCACTAAACAGAACTCGAAACACCAAAATAGTGTTTTCAACCTAATCCAGTAGGGCTCTTGATTAAGTGGTGTTACAACACATCATGTCATGTTTCATCTTAAGGTTTTGTCTCTTTCATGTTGGTGGCAGCTCAGTTGCCACTAGTTTTGGTGTTACAACGTGTAACTATTCAGTTTTGTTGGCCTATAAGTTAAAAGTGTAGGCCTACCGCACTGTAAAAAAAAGATTTTTTTAAATGTAAGGCAACCAATCTGCAATAGGATAGTGAGTAGTGAGTTTGCTCAAGTTTTGGGCATATAGCTGAACCAACATACAGTGTTGCCTTCCAAAGCCAGACATTCATTTGTAATCTTACTTATTAAGCTTTATCAATTTCAGCTCTCTTCGAGCAGTTTGTTGAGTAAACAAACTTTAACACACTAGCTAAAATTCTTGTCCATTTGAATTCCAGTCAACTCACTTAAAAATGCTGTTTAAGCAATTTGTTAAGTTGGCTTTTTTAGTGTGTATGTATGAAAGTCCACATCAAATATTCTGATCTCAGGTATCAGCAAGTATCAGCAGGGATATTGTCCCATTATCCAAAATCGAAAGAGATATGACATCAACCAACCTCAAGAAACTAGTCAACAGATGTTTTATTTTATTTAACTAGGCAAGTCAGTTAAGAATCAATTATTCACAATGATGGCCTACTGGGGAACAGTGGGTTAACTGCCTTGTTCAGGGGCAGAACGACAGATTTTTAACTTGTGCAGCTTGGGATTCAACCCTGCAACCTTTCGGTTACTGGCTCAACGCTTTAACCACTAGGCTACCTACCGCCCCAGGTACATGTGACCACGTGAACATGAACAATAATCCTGTATGACACTGATGAATGTCCTAATGCACATATTGGATTTCTACACCCAAACACCTCCACTGATTTCTCCTGTGAGGCCTTTTATTAATCCTTAACCAGTAAATAGTATGGCGCACCCTCTCACTTTAGTATATGATTACTTATCTATTTATTTCCCCTAAGTATATGTCATAAGTTATGTACTATGGAGGGCATAAAACCACTCTATAACGCAGTATTGTGTAATAATAGTGTCTAGTATTGCCACTTAAGGGTAAGTCTAAGTAAGCTTGATGTATGTCATTGTAAACTCAATATTCTGAATATCCATTAGCTGTAACTGAACATGAGATAGAGGGCCTGTCATGCCAAATAATGTCCCCCCCCATTGGTCGAAATTCTGACTGGCTTACGTAATGAACTAAACCCTCAAGTATCAGGCACAAAACAATACATAGTAATCTACTGTTGTAATGGTATATCATTGTCATTAATTTGATCTTCAGAAGTTTGCGAGAGGCGTCTCTTTTCAGCAAAAGTATGTTACGACTCAAATATTTATCTTTGACAGCCTCCCTATAGAATCCATTACAGTCCCACTTCTCAAACTTATTGAAACTTAGAACTTGGCAACTAGGCAAGGCAGTGCCCGAGGATAGGTATACTGTAAGCAATCTGATAGTTGAAGCTAAAATGGACACCAAGTATATAGTAGTTTAGTGTCCCAGTATCATCGCAGCTTTGTTCTGGTACGTACAGGATTGAAGTAGGTCTAAGAACACAGGGATTACCACAGTTCACATACATGGTGATCTACTGTTGTAATGGTATATCATAGTCATTCATCTGATCTTCAGAAGTTTGCGAGAGGCGTCTCTTTCAGCAAAAATATGTTCTATTACGACTCAAATATTTACACCTCAATGTGAGCAAGACAAAGGAGCTGATCGTGGACTACAGGAAAAGGCGGGCCGAACAGGCCCCCATTAGCATCGACAGGGCTGTAGTGGAGCGGGTTGAGAGTTTCCAGTTCCTTGGTGTCCACATCACCAACAAACTATCATGGTCCAAACACACCAAGACAGTCGTGAAGAGGGCACAACAAAACCTTTTCCCCTTCAGGAGACTGAAAAGATTTGGAATGGGCCCCCAGATCCTCAAAAGGTTCTACAGCTGCACCATCGAGAGCATCCTGACCGGTCACATCATCGCCTGGTATGGCAACTGTTTGGCATCTGACCATAAGGCGCTACAGAGGGTAGTGCGAACAGCCCCGTACATTACCGGGGCCAAACTTCTTGCCATCCAGGACCTATATAATAGGCGGTGTCAGAGGAAAGCCCATAAAATTGTCAGAGACTCCAGTCACCGTTTTCTCTGCTACCGCACGGCAAACGGTACCGAAGTGCCAAGTCCAGGACCAAAAGGCTCCTCAACAGCTTCTACCCCCAAGCCATAAGACTGCTGAAGAATTCATAAAATCCCACCCCCTCCCACCTTCGTACACTGCTGCTACTCGCTGTTTGTTTGTTACCTATGCATTGTCACTTCACCCCCACCAACATGTACAGATTACCTCAACTAGCCTGTACCCCTGCACACCAACCCGGTACTCGGTGCCCCCTGTATAAGGTCTAGTTATTGTTATTCTTATTGTGTTACTTTTTATTATGACTTTTTAATTTTTGCCTACTTGGTATATATTTTCTTCTTCTTGAACTACACTGTTGGTTAAGGGCTTATAAGTAAGCGTTTCACGGTAAAGTCTACACTTGTTGTATTCGGCGCATGTGGCAATAACGTTTGATTCACTTGTATATGGAAACACCTGTATATGGTAGGCTATAAGTGGTCTATGTAATATGAAAGTATACATGTTTACTTTGCTATTATTTCAGACTGATCAAAGCCTAACAGTAAGGCCTGCCTGGGTGTCATACACCAGATAGCTTTGACACACACACACACACACACACACACACACACACACACACACACACACACACACACACACACACACACACACACACACACACACACACACACACACACACACACACACACACACACACACACACACACACACACACACACACACACACACACACACACACACACCTCCCGTTCACGCTGTGTCTTCTCCTCACATCTCACATGCACTCCCTCATCACAAGTCCACAACAGAGAAAGATGCCGAAGTTATCATCCATCAAACCAAGCCTTTTAAGGCTCATCAAAGGACAATGCACTGTCAAAGACAGAGCAGTGTATCAGACATGATATGACAGAAAGTACTCCAGATGAGGAGAATAAACTGTCTGCTGAAATGAAAGGGCTGCATGGTGTTTGGGTAATTTGAAAAAATGAGTCAATATTATCTGTCTTTATGATGAACGGGGGTCTGGGATATGAACACAGCAGGAGTTCCCTCCCTTGTTCCTGATCACAGTTTGATCCTTTGGCTTGAAGAATATGCTACGCTTCTGATCCACCATGGATTTAAGAGTTGAATATTTAAATTGTTGACAAATGCCAGCAGTGTCCTTCAGTTCTGTGGTGCATGTTGGGGGAAGAAAAAAAAAAGCAGCATTCCGAAATAATATATAATTAAATGACATCCAACTTTACTGTGTTCTAACTGAACATAGTGTAAGACAGGGAACGAGATCAAGAGAACCGTCGTTGGCTACTGGCACTGAAGAATGCTGATCATTGTATAGTGCAGAATGCATGGGCGGAAGACTAGCACACTTAAACAAGCAAGCATGGTTTTGTGTATTTTTCTCCCATGACTTGTCTTTCTCAAATCAACCATCAAACACGACAGCTATTACGGTGCATTGCATGCACAGCTGGGTTGATGAGTGTGCCCCATCGCGCAATGGGTTTTACAGACCATTATGTGGTGAAGACAGCGAGAAACAGGATCCCTGTATGATTACACTGTATTCGGCGTGTCACTGATTTATTGTGACAGCAGAAACTCCCTGCAGAACCAAGTCATCAGGCGATGCTTTGACTAGCGCCAGACCTGGCTTCAAACAGCATTTGTTTTCTTTCAAACACTTTATCTGCATTTGATTGAGCTTGCCTGGTGCAATGGAAACAATGCAGTTGCCCCAAAACTACAAACCCCACCGATCTGGCACTCCAGGCAGGCAGACTCAATCAAATGCTTGATAGATAGAATGCTAGTTGAAAGAAAATGAAAACTATTTGAACCCAGGTCTGACTAGTGTTATAGTAGGTGATATGATGCATAGTTTCAGTCCTGACCTTCAGAGCTATCCCTTTAAGACATTAATTCCAGTGAGAAAACATGAGGGCTAGCACGAGTGGAAAGCAGGCCATCCCATCTGTAATCATTATTGTAATAGTGGTCTCGTATTGCCATACCTCCAAAATCACGGCGTTGTCATGCCTCCCTTTGAAGTGAAGTGTTTAAACTTGTTTTAATTGTTAAACTATTACTCAAAATGAACTAGTGTCAATGTTGATTAATCATTTATCACAATCCTGCAATAAAGAGGGGAAGGGTTTCTGTCTCTGATGTATCTGTGTTTCTGTCTCTAACGTATCTGTGTTTCTGTGTTGTATTCTCAAATTAACATTTCATTTTTGTGTACAGTAGTTGTAATATCCCCAATCTGTTTTATTTGATTGTCACTCTCTCTCAGTATATTTTGCAGCTTATCATATAGCATGCATCTCCCAAGGGAATTCTCGACAGTTATTGTCACAGCTGTGTATATCCCCACTCAAGCAGATACCACGATGGCCCTCAAGGAACTTCCCTGGACTCTATGTAAACAGGAAACCATATATCCTGAGGCTGCATTTATTGTAACTGGCGATTTTAATAAGGCAAATTTGAGAACAAGGCTACCTAAATTCTATCAGCGCATTGTTTGCAGCACTCACGCGGGCAATATACTGGACCACTGCTACTCTAACTTCCACGATGCATACAAGGCCCTCCCCCACCCTCCCTTCGGCAAATCCGACGTTGACTCCATTTTGCTCCTACCGTCCTATAGGCAGAAACTCAAACAGGATGTAGCCGTGATTAGAACCATTTGACGCTGGTCTGACCAATCAGAATCCACGGGTCAAGATTGTTTTGATCACGTGGACTGGGAAATATTCCGGGCAGCCTCAGGGAATAATATAGATTTATACAGTGACTCGGTGAGTGAGTTTATAAGGAAGTGCATTGGAGATGTTGTACCCACTGTGACTATTAAAACCTATCCTAACCAGAAACCGTGGATAGATGGAGGCATTCGCTCTAAAATGAAAGTGCGCTCCACCACATTTAACCATGGAAAGATAACTGGGAATATGGCCGAATATAAACAGTGTAGTTATTCTCTCCGCAAGGCAACTTGTTGGGGATAGGGGGCAGTATTTTCCCTTTGGATGAATTGCGTGCCCATAGTGAACTGCATCTTACTCTGTCCTAGATTGCTAATATATGCATAGTATTATTACTATTGGATAGAAAACACTCTGAAGTTTCTAAAACTGTTTGAATTATGTCTGTGAGTATAACAAAACTCATAGGGCAGGCAATCTTCCAAACAGGAAGTGAAATTCTGAATACGTCTAATTTAAAGTCATCGCCTATCCACTTCCAAATAAGATATGGATCTGGTAGCACTTCCTACGCCTTCCACTAGATGTCCTCATTCAGTAGAACGTGGAATGGAGCTTCTGGTGTGAACTATGACCGAAAAGGAGGGGAAATAGTCACTGTTCCGACAGAATGCCATTTTTCTGTGGCGCATTTGTCTGTGGGTGTCACCATCATTCCATTTGGCTGCAGATGAAAACGTATGCTCCGGTTGGAACGTTATTGGATATATATGAAAATAACATCCGGAAGATTGATTCTCTACTTAGTTTGACCAGTATATTCGACCTGGAATATATATTTTTGAAGTTTTCGTCCGAGTTCTCCTGGACCAGCGTCAGCTTTTGGGCACATGAGCTGAAAGTGCTAGCAAATGCAGCTAATTGGACACTAGTATTGGACATTATATGGAACAAAACAACGATTTATTGTGGAACTAGGACTCCTTGCACTGCATTCTGATGAAAGATCATCAAAGGTAAGGGAATATTTATGATGGAATTTCGTAATTCTGTTGACACCAACATGGCGGAGAAATATATTTACGTCTGAGTGCTGTCTCAGATTATTGCATGGTAGGCTTTTTCGTGACGTTTTTAAAAAATCTGACACAGCGGTTGCATTAAGAACCAGTGTATCTTTAATTATATGTAGAACATGTATCTTTAGTCAAAGTTTATGATGAGTATTTCTGTTATCTGGCGTAGCTTTCTATAATTCCTCCGGATATTTTGGAGGCATTTCTGAACATGGCGTCAATGTAAACCGAGATTTGTGGATATAAATATGCATATTATCGAACAAAACATAAATGTATTGTGTAACATGTCATATGAGTGTCATCTGATGAAGATTTTCAAAAGGTTAGTGATTCATTTTATCTCTAATCCTGCTTTTGTGACTATCTTTGGCTGGGAAAAATAGCTGTGTTTTTTTGGTCTAACATAAATATAGCAAATATAAATATATGTTGTGTTTTCGCTGTAAAACATAAAAAAAATCGGACTTGATGGGTAGATGAACAAGATGTTTATCTTTCAATTGCTGTATTGGACTTGTTAATGTGTGAAAGTTAAATATTTCTAAAGAATATTTTTGAAATCCCTGCGCCACCTTTTCAGCTGATTGGGGGGGGGGGGGGGTTCCCCTAGGGGATCGCCTTGCCATAACAGGTTTTAAACAAGCGAAATGTCGGTATAGGGACAAAGTGGAGTCGCAATTCAAAGGCTCAGACACGAGACGTACAGTATGTGGCAGGGTCTACAGGCAATTACGGACTACAAAAAGAAAACCAGCCACGTCACAGACAGCGACGTCTTGCTTCCAGACAAACTTTGCCCGCTTGAGGATAATACAGTGCCACCGACGTGGCCCACTACCAAGACTGTGGGCCCTCCCTCTCCTTGTCCGTGGCGGACGTGAATAAGACATTTAAACGTGTTAACTCTCGCAAGGCTGCAGGCCTAGACAGCATCCCTAGCCGTATCCTCAGAGCATACGCAGACCAGCTGGCTGGTGTGTTTACGGACATATTCAATCGCTCCCTATCCCAGTCTGATGTTCCCACATGCTTCAAGATGGCCACCATTACCTTCTTGGGTACAGGAACAAAGATAACTGAACTAAATGACTATCACCCCGTAACACTCACTTCTGTCATCATTAAGTGCTTTGAGAGACTAGTCAAGGATCATATCACCTCCACCTTACCTACCACCCTAGACCCACTTCAGTTTACATACCGTCCCAACTAGTCCACAGACTACGCAATCGCCATTACACTGCACATACCCTATCCCATCTGGACAAGAGGAATACCAATGTAAGAATGCTGTTCATTGACAACAGCTCAGCATTCAACACCACAGGACCCTCCAAGCTCATCATTAAGCTTGAGGTCCTGGGTCTCAACCTCGCACTGTGCAATTTGGTCCTGGACTTTCTGATGGGCTGGCCCCAGGTGGTGAAGGTAGGAAACAACATCTCTACTTTGCTGCCCCACAAGGGTGCATGCTCAGAACCCTCCTGTACTCCCTGTTCACCCATGACTTCGTGGCCATGCACGCCTCCAACTCAATCATCTAGTTTGCAGACAACACAACAGTAGTGGGCTTGATTACAAACAATAAGAAGACAGCCTACAGGGAGGAGGTGAGGGCATTCGGAGTGTGGTGTCAGGAAAACAACCTCTCACTCAATGTCAACAAAACAAAGGAGATGATAGTGGACTTCTGGGAACAGCAGAGGGAACACCCCCCTATCCACATCGACGGGACAGTAGTGGAGAAGGTGGAAAGTTCCTCAGCGTACAAATCACAGATAAACTGAAATGGTCGACCCACACAGACAGCGTGGTGAAGAAGGCGCAACAGAGCCTCTTCAACCTCAGGAGGCTGAAGAAATTTGGCTTGTCACCTAAAACCCTAACAAATTTTACAGATGCACAATTGAGAGCATCACCTGGTATCACCACCTGGTATGGCAACAGCACCGCCCTCAACCGCAAGGCTCTCCAGAGGGTGGTGAGGTCTGCACAATGGATCACCAGGGGAAAACTACCTGCCCTCCAGGACACCTACAGCACCCGATGTCACAGGAAGGCCAAAAAGATCATCATGGACAACAACCACCCGAGCCACTGCCTGTTCACCCCGCTACCATCCAGAAGTTGAGGTCAGTACAGGTGCATCAAAGCTGGGACCGAGAGGCTGAAAAACAGCTTCTATCTCAAGGCCATCGGACTGTTAAATAGCAATCACTAACTCAGAGAGGCTGCTGCCTACATACAGACTCAAATCATTGGCCACTTTAATTAATGGATCACTAGTCACTTTAAATGTATATACTGTTTCTTATACCATCTACTGCATCTTGCCTATGCCGCTCGGCCATCGCTCATCTATATATTTATATGTACATATTCTTAGTCCATCCCTTTAGATTTGTGTGTATTAGGTAGTTGTTGTGGAATTGTTAGATTACTTGTTAGATATTACTGCACTGTCGGAACAAGCATTTCGCAACACTCGGATTATCATTTGCTAGCCATGTCTATGTGACCAATAAAATTTGATTTGATTTGAGGCCTAGCATGATTTGAGGCCTTAGTATGATGGCATTACATAAGGTCTGTCCACCTGACAACCTGCCAGCTCGAACCCATCCCCTCCTCCCTTCTCCAGACCATCTCTGTAGACCTTCTCCCATTCTTCACTTCAAAATGGCCTGAGTTGCTCTCCTCCTCAAGAAACCATCACCTGACTCATCTGGCATCAAAAACTATAGACCAGTATCCCTTCTTTCTTTTCTTTTGAAAACACTGATCAACTCTCTCGTTATCTCCCTCAGAACAATCTTCGTGCCCTAACCAGTCAGGTTTCAAGACAGGTCACTCAACCGAGACTGCTCTTCTCTGTGTCACAGAAGCTCTCCGCACTGCCAAAGCTGACTCGCTCTCCTCTGTTCTCATCCTCCTAGATCTATCCACTGCCTTTGAACCATCAGATAATCCTCTCCACCCTCTCAGGGCTGGGTGTCTCAGCCTCTGTACATTCCTGAATTGCATCCTACCTGGCAGGCTGCTCCTACCAGGTGATGTGGAGAGGATCTGTGTCTGCACCGCGAACTCTCACTACTAGTGTCCCCCAGGGCTCAGTTTTAGGCCCTCTCCTCTTCTCTCTATACACCAAGTCACTCGGCTCCGTCATACTAGCACTGACTTTGCTGATAGCTACTTTATTGAGGAACAATGTACTTACTATGCCTGTGATATGTGGTTGTCCCATCTAGCTATCTTAAGAAGAATGCACTAAGTGTAAGTCACTCTGGATAAGAGTGTCTGCTAAAGGAATAAAATGTCAAAGTAACTACTGGCCTTGTGGGCATCTGTCATCTGAAGCAGAGAATAGCTAAACTCACACATTGTTTACATGCTGAGCTATATGTTCTCAATTTAAAATGATACCAGTAGAAAATGTATATGACGCAAACCATACACCAGATTTTGTACATGCCGTTTATGTGCTGACATATACAATATTTTAGTGCAAATCCAACCCTTGTAATTTAGGTACAGTATGAAAATAGATGATGCAATCTCTATTGCACTCCACACTGCCCTTTCACACCTGGAAAAAGGAACATCTACTGTGAGAATGCTATTCATTGACTACAGCTCAGCATTCAACACCATAGTACCCTCAAAGCTCATCACTAAGCTAAGGACCCTGGGACTAAACATCTCCGTCTGCAACTGGATCCTGGCCTTCCTGACGGTCCTCCACCAGGTGGTAATGGTAGGTAACAACACATCAGCCACACTGATCCTCAGCACAGGGGCCCCTCAGGGGTGCGTGCTCAGCCCTCTCCTGTACTCCCTGTTCACTCAGGCCAGGCACGACTCCAACACCATCATTAAGTTTGCTGATGACACAACAGTGGTCGGCCTGATCACCGTCAACGATGAGACAGCCTAAGATTTGTCATGGGTCCTCAGATCCTCAGAAAGTTTACAGCTGCACCATCGAGAGCATCCTGACGGGTTGCATCACTGTCTGGTATGGCAACTGCCCGGCCTCCTACCGCAAGGCACTACAGATGGTAGTAAGTTCGGCCCGGGGCCAAGCTTCCTACCATCCAGGACCTCTATACCAAGCGGTGTCAGAGGAAGTCCCTAAAAATGGTCAGAGACTCCAGCCACCCTAGTCATGGACTGTTCTCTCTGCTACCGCACGACAAGCGGTACCGGAGCACCAAGTCTAGGTCCAAGAGGCTCCTAAATAGCTTCTACTCCCAAGCCATAAGACTCCTGAACAGCTAATCAAATGGTTACCCCCCGGAACGCTGCTGCTACTCTCTTTTATTATCTATGCATAGTCACTTTAATAACTCTACCTACATGTACATATTACCTCAATTACCTCAACACAGTCTGTCCATCTGCCCAGTGCCGCCTGAGCTGCCCGTCTGTCCAGAGCTGCTGGAGTCTCCCGTCTGTCCAGAGCTGCTGGAGTCTCCCGTCTGTCCAGAGCTGCTGGAGTCTCCCGTCTGTCCAGAGCTGCTGGAGTCTCCCGTCTGTCCAGAGCTGCTAGAGTCTCCCGTCTGTCCAGAGCTGCTAGAGTCTCCCGCCTGTCCAGCGCTGCCGGAGTCTCCCGCCTGTCTGGCGTTGCCAGAGCTTCTGCCCCTCAGTCCAGAGGCGCCAGAGCTCCTCCGTCCAGCGCTGCCGGAGCCTTCCTCCTCTCCAGTCTGCCCAGCACCGCCTGAGCTACCCGTCTGCCCAGCGCCATCAGAGTCTCCCATCTGTCCTGAGCCGCCAGTGCCACCAGTCTGCAAGGAGCCGCCAGTGCCGCCAGTCTGCAAGGAGCCGTCAGTGCCGCCAGTCTGCAAGGAGCCGCCAGTCTCCCAGGAGCCGCCAGTGCCGCCAGTCTGCCAGGAGCCGCCAGTCTGCCAGGAGCCGCCAGTGCCGCCAGTCTGCAAGGAGCCGCCAGTGCCGCCAGTCTGCCAGAGCCGCCAGTCAGCCGGGATCTGCCAGAGTCGTCAGTCTTTCCCGAGCTGCCCCTCAGTCCAGTGGGTTCATTTAGAAGGGTCGCCGTGGTTAGGAGGCCACGGAAGCGGACAATGGGGCGGACTAAGACTATGGTGAAGTGGGGGCCACGTCCAGCACCAGAGCCGCCACCGCGGACAGATGCCCACCCAGACCCTCACCAATAGGTTCAGGTTTTGCTGCCAGAGTCCGCACCTTGGGGGGGGGGGGGGGGGGGGGGGGTAACTGTCACACCCTGACCATAGTTTGCTTTGTATGTTCTATGTTTTGTTTGGTCAGGGTGTGATCTGAGTGGGCATTCTATGTTGGATGTCTTGTTTGTCTGTTTCTGTGTTTGGGCCTGATATGGTTCTCAATCAGAGGCAGGTGTCAGTCATTGTCTCTGTTTGGGAGCCATATTTAGGTAGCCTGTTTTGTGTTGGGTTTTGTGGGTGATTGTTCCGGTCTTTGTGTTTGTTACACCAGATAGGGCTGTTTCCGGTTTTATACGTTTCTTGTTTTGGTATATTGTTCTATTTTCATCTTGATTAAAGATGTATCAAAATAACCACGCTGCGTTTTGGTCCGCCACTCCTTCAACGGAAGAATTGCGTGACAAGGGCTTGTAAGCAAGCAACTGCCTGTTGTATTGGGCGCATGTTACAAATAAAAATCTGATCGGATTTATTTGAAATAAGGAGACGACATAACAGAGAATTGCAATGAAAACCAGCATGCTGCTAACGTTCTAAACACACACATATACATACATACATTCATGCTACACACACACATCACAACTGCTGCAACCAGACTCTTATTGTGATTGCTAAACACTGCGTAATTTAAACACTTGCCCATCAATCCCCCCTTCTCAAAACAAGTGTAAATATTGGACTATAAATTATGCCTTCCTGTATTATATTTATGCTAAACTGTTTATTCTATTCTACTGAACCATTTACTTTGTGTTCGTATTCTTATCTTGTATTATTTATTTTTGCTGTTGCATTATCGAGAAGGAACCTGCATGTAAGCATTTCGTTGGACGGTGTATACCATACGCATCCCATACATACGACTTACAAAACTTGAACTTGAACAGTGCTTGTTGGTTGCTCCTATGGCACTAATCTTTTGAGCATCTTTGGTGCTCTGCCTAAGCATTTGATTGGTTTGACGTGTTGCGAGTCATCACTGATTTACACCGGGTTCCGACCCCTCTAACTGATTTCTGCCATGGAACTTCCTGGTTAGCAATGAGGCTATTGTAATATATACTAATCTAAAGCGGGAAGCCTGGCTAGTAACAAGATTATTGTAATAGCTACTAATCTTATGTGTTATGTTTTGTGTATTATAACAGAAAACTGGAAGATAAACAACACAGTCCTATGTCAGTAAAGACTTTATGTCAATTCGAATGGGGATATCCCTATTCCTGTGTGTGTTTTCTAGTAGAGTACTGTGTCAGTAAAGACTTTATGTGTCAATTCGAATGGGGATATCCCTATTCCTGTGTGTGTTTTCTAGTAGAGTACTGTGTCAGTAAAGACTTTGTGTCAATTCGAATGGGGATATCCCTATTCCTGTGTGTGTTTTCTAGTAGAGTACTGTGTCAGTAAAGACTTTGTGTCAATTCGAATGGGGATATCCCTGTTCCTGTGTGTGTTTTCTAGTAGAGTACTGTGTCAGTAAAGACTTTGTGTCAATTCGAATGGGGATATCCCTATTCCTGTGTGTGTTTTCTAGTAGAGTACTGTGTCAAACAGGGATATTCCTCTCTGTGTGTTTTGGCTTCAGTTCAAGTCCTCCAGTAAACCCTATCACACACTTAATCAGTGAGCTGAGCTCTGAGTGTCAACATCATTTGTCATCAAAGAGTCTCAGCAGTCACTCTTAAAGTGATGCTCGGGAACATTAGTATAATTTCAGCCAGTATAAAAATAAAATAAACTCATTCATATGATATGTTATGAATCCAATTTGTACAATATGTAACAAATTTGCTTTGCTTAAGATCCCACCATTTTCTGGTAGTTCTCCTAATTTCAGTGGATGTGACAAAATAAGCAAGTGTAGAGAATCATTGTACCATCTAAACCGCTCTGAAATATATTTTCCATTAACAAAAAAATGTATTTTCAGCTGTTTGAAGCTGGTGTACAAAACCGAAAGTAAAAGAAGCAAAAACAAAACTTAAGAACGGGAAGCATAGAAATAGTGCACATAGAACAAATCTAGTGCTTCTTAGACTTGCTTTCAATGAGAATGGCAGATCTATAACACACATTTCTATGTGAATTTGGTCTTGTCGTCCAAAACGTTACATATTGCAGGAGTGCAAGGATGCTGCTGACAGAACTGTCTTAAAACCTGCCAGAACATTCATGGCTGCAAAAAAATAAATTTTGACCTTCCCTATCACTATCAGTGAGCTCACGACTCAGTCGGGAGCCCTTTCAGATTGACTAGACAGGGGGGGAAGCTAATCCACAAGGCCCTGCCGCTCTGACATTCCTTCCTGGTTCTCAGGACCCTTGTCAACATCCCAGAGGTGCAGATGCTCGGCTATCAGAGCCACTTCAGGAGGACTGGAGAGAAGGCATATGTCCCAGGGCACCCTTGTCCCTATTTAGTGCACTACTTTTGATCAGTGTCCCATAGGCCCCAAAACCCCCCTCTGGTCAAAAGTAGTGCACTATACAGGGAATAGGGTGCCATTTGGGACTAGGACGCAGACAAAGCAGATAGTAGGATAGAGGGCTGAGGCTCTACAGCCTCTGCATATGATTTGTGATGTCAACTGTGTGTATTACAATGGAAAACATAGTCACCGCTTATCGTTTCATGTCCCACATGCTCATGATCTTATGCACCACTACCACAGCATCTTGGCTATTTTAGGGCGATGACGTCACATGTAGAGGTTGTGGTGTTGTCAAATTAACCACAAATTATTGTAGGAAACTACTGTTTTAATACAATATAAACTGTACCAATGCACATTGATTTAAATAATAATAATACAGTATACAGTTCAAAATGTACATAATTAATTGTCCTACAAAGTTGTTCTTATATATATTTAATGCATGGTTGGATGTGATCCACAGTAGGAGAGGCAACTGAGATGTTGTGTAGAACTTACCATTTGCAGTGTTGACTGTATTATCTCTTGGACTCTTATTCAGAATAAATGCATTATCAGGGAGTGGACACAAATGACTAAATAAAACCGTTAAGCAGGCAACCCAATGGTCGCCCAACAAGATTAATAGCAGGCATTCCTGCTTCAGGATTGGATTTATTTGAACTTTTATTTCTCCTTTAATGACTAGCCGTGAACACCACTGTTAATATATCGCCCATGCCTCCAGATTGCCAATGAAACCCAATGACTAATGAGAATTCAAAATGGCCATTATCTACATTAATGTCTTTTCATTTGGAAAGTCAATACTGTGTCTGAGTTGGTGTGTGAGAGAAATGTATTCTAAGGTCGAGCAATCTGGAGTAAAGCAGTAATCCGTTATCTACCATCCAATTAAAAGTGTTTTTTTAAAGTGCCCCTGCCGAACACATAATGAAAAGGTATTTTTGCTTCTATGTAAAAGTACAGTAGGGTATAACCATTACATGTGTATTAATGAATTTCCAGCACTGTTCGTGTTACTCTTTTAGATAAGTGCAAGGTTTTCCAATCGCATTTAACAGCTACTACGCCCACTTAACTTTCATCAGTATATTTATTATCACACCAACTAGATTTAAATTATTAAAAGCTTAATGATGTAGACTCTGAGAATGTGTTGTCCCCTATTTTCACCACAGAGTTATAAATGTTATACATTAGTGGGATAAATTAAGTAATACTTCACCCGGGTGCATTGCTGCCTTTAATGTGTTTCTCTCTGTAGGATGTATATTCTTCCTATACGGCTCCCAGAGGCAGAAGATACAGCTCATTTTAATGAAAGAGTCCAGCTTAGTAATGACTTCTACTGTGATTCATAATGAAATAGTCCAGCTTAGTAATGACTTCTCTTGTGATTTATATATTAGTAATGGAAATCGACTTCACATAAGCTAACAGGGGAGAAGGCATCTTTTGTAGGCCTTTAAATCCAAGCATTAGGAAAGACACATTGCCACATGCAGTTACATTAAAACCTGCTATTTTTCATTGATGTACAGAACAAAGTCTGATGGATTTCATTCTGGAAGCAAAAACACAGTGTACACAGATAAAATATGGCCCACAATAACTTGTTTTTAGCATGTTGCGCAACTCATGCCTCATGCAATGCTTAGACCATGGCTTAGGCATTGTTTTACCATCTCATTCAATCTTGAATATTGTTATTTTCATCTGTGATTTAGCATAGGGAACCATGAGATAGATGACACCCTTGAGAGGACTTGATTTTCATGTCTGCCAGTCCTCTTTTATACGTATCCACAATGGTCATAAATACACTTTAATATCTCCCAGAGAAATGATTAAAGAAACTGTTTACCCACATCCTGCATGCAACACCACGGCAAAATTGTTGATTAACGGCAAATGCAAAGCTTTGAAAAGACGCTCCTGAGAATTCCGCAATAATATAATCTGCTTTGTTATTCTACATCTGAAAATAATCTCTTCTTTCCTGTCTCTATTTGAACCTGGACATTGGGTTCTTCTGTTGAGACCACACATTGATGAGAGCTGGTTCAGAGAGCTGACCTAACGATACACTGTAATCTAGCCAGGATCACTGTGAAATTCACATTGCTACCACCACGTGAGATGAAGAAGCTAAGAAATACATGGAATGAAGTACATTTGTAAAATAGAGTAACAGAGTCATTCAGGAGATAAAGTGAGAGCAAGGAGAGTTGTAGGGGAGAGTGGGGTAAATTGAGCCAATTAAAATAAATGTATTGTGTTAGAGGTTTCATAATGCTTGTATTTAAAATAAAGTAGATCATTTTAAGATTGTTCTATACATCAGTTGGGGTCTCTATAAGCTTCCATATGAGGTCCTAAACCTAGTATTAAAGTACATCCTTGTAGCTGTGTGGGCTAATATAGTCAAAAGGTTTGCCTTGGGGTAAGTTGAGCCAATGGCAAGTTGAGCAAATTGAAGTGTTTTCTTCCCAGGCATAATGCAAGCCATTATCGCTTGGATATGAGGTAACAACAGGGCTGGCCTATGTTAAATGTGTTTTAAAAAGTACAACGTTTTTGTTAGGTGTTAAGGCCGTGTTAAAATATGCTTAAAATTATAAAAAGACAAAAAGTGATTATGATTATGTTGAATTGTGTTTGGGAAATAATGATAGACGTGGTTTAAAAAAGTTATTGCTAATATATAATTCAGTACAGACATTCGTAGGCGATAAATGGTGCCAAGAGACCACTTGTTTTTGGACAACCTATGTTTTCAAAACTGTTGTTTACATTAATTGTGATTATGTCCAGGGATACACCACATACTGAAATATATGTAGATATCTTTGTTAGAAAGGATACTATATTTCCCTTGACGGAGTGATGCTGAATGTTAAAAAAAAAGAAAATCGCAATTTACCCCACTTTCCCCTATACAGTGATAGGTATTAATAACAACAACATACCACCTGCTTAAGCCACTCTAGGTACATTATACCATATCTGTCTGCAAGATGGATACCCAAAATAAATCCCAAGTATAGGTCCCAAATGGAACTCTATTGCCTATATAGTGCAGTACTATATAGGGAATATGGTGCCATTTGGGACATAACCCAACAGAGTTAAACATAGAGCAAGAAGTGAGTGGTATGCGGCCTCTTCCTGTTTGGTTGTTGTGTGACAGGAGAGGGGGCACCAGTTAAGCTCCTAAACTGGCAAATCCCCTAAACTACCAGCCCGGCCCGCCATAACCTCTTCTTATAAGAGATGCAGTGTTGTGCTATGAAGGAGGACCATGTCGATATAGTAGTAGGCTACGCATAATTATTTTTACCATCGATTTAATGAATGGCATTTGATAATAATAATTAAATTCACACCTTCATCAAAGCCATTTTTTCAAAGTAGTGTGCGGTCAGTGCACCGACCACACACATTTTTCTTAGCGCCCGTTGTCAATGTGATCTGTGTCGCTAGTTTACTCATTGTAATCATGTGAGTATTAATGATGAGTTGATATGGTTTCTGACAGAAGTTCCCGGATGTATATTTTTGTACACAGCATCAAATTTACAAGAGCTGTCGTCACAACAATCTAGCCAGTATATACTGACTATAGTATTTTCTTCTCAAAAGGGACAAAATGAACGTCTTCCAGGCAGCAATATTTCAATCAATATGAGTTATTACTTTGGGGGGCCGTATGCTTTGTCAGTCAGCAACGAGACGATGGGTAGTTTGGCAGTGGCATGTCTTATTAACAGGACAATGTTGTGGGTGACATTTATCATATAGCTGTGGGGTCGTGATATTCAAGCAAAATGCCACTGTGTCACACATACACATACGCACACGCATCCACACACACATACACACACACATACGCACACACATACGCACACACATACACACACGCACACACATACACGCACACGCATACACACACACACATACGCATACGCACACACATACACGCACACGCATACGCACACGCATGCGCAAGCACACACACCCACACTGATCTTCAAGCAAACGTCACGGAGTCATTAAATGTGATGTGGGGCTTCTGCTTTGTTCTCTCTCATGCGTCAACACGAGTGATTTCACGCTGAAGTGAGTTACTAACTTACGCTAAGCCACACACATCTTTGCCTAAACTGGGACATGCTATGTGTAGAAAGGAATATTCCTGAGGGTGTAGGCAACAAAACAATGAGTGCTTTAACAAGCTGATTAGGGGCTCTATTCAATCCGTATCTCGGAAGTTCAGTGCTACAGATTTGATTGAAATTTAAAGGAAATGTTCCCTCGATTGGCGGAGACTGCATCAGAGTAAATGCCGAATATGTCAGCTCAATCAAAAATAGGCCTATTAGTTGGTACATTTAATATAGATCTCACTGACTATTTTATAGAGATATGTTTCAATAATGTTTTAGTTTTATCATGGGAGGTTAAATCCACAGGACAGACTGTTTCCTTTAGGAATATGATGAATCCAAGACAGCCATATCTACAGTGCATTTGGAAAGTATTCGGACCCCTTGTCTTTTTCCACATTTTGTTACGTTACAGCCTTATTTTAAAATGGATCAAATGTATTGTTTTACTCATCAAGCTACACACAATACCCCATAAGGACAAAGCGAAAACAGGTTTTTAGACTTGAGAAATTATACTTAAAAAAAATCCATTTTAGAATAAGTCTGTAACGTAACAAAATGTTGAAAAAGTTGAGGGGTCTGAATACTTTCTGAATGCGCTGTACTATCCAGCTATCTAAAGTAAGCCTACTGTAATGTTATTAGCATCCAGCATTTGTGGTAATGATGAGTGGTGACTTGGAAACAATAGCTGATACTAACGCCTTGACTTGAAATGTGCACATTCAGAATGTTTTAGCAAACATTTTTTTATTGGGTTTATTTGTTTAAGGCACTGCGTATTTGTGCACATACCATTTTGTGTCTACTCTGAATCAAAGAGCAAGCAGTGTACCAATTTCACTTCAGGTAAACTGAAAGCAAATGGGGTGCTCAATAAAAACATTGCTGCCTGTGGGCCTCTGTTAGAAAAATCAATAGCCAGAGGACAAAGAACCTATAGTCATCACTTAATTCTCTTATCGCTGTGATTTAGGGGACAAGGGGGATGTTAAATAACTGTAAATCCTTATCTTTGACTTTGTGGGTGGTTTATGGCAGTTTCAACAGCAGCTCAGAGACAAAAAGTCTATATCTGCAGCAGGATATACGATTTATAGCTTTATTACTCTTTGTCTAAAAGAGCAGAGAAACATATAATTGAAAGGAAGAGATAGTGGCTAGCTGGCGGCTCAGGGAGCTAGTGGGGGCTGGAGGGGGAGAGGGGGATTAAGTATAATCATTGCGAGAGGCATATCTCAGTGACAGGTTTATGGGCGTACGGAGCTAGCCCTCTATTTTTGGAACTGCCCCTCTTTATAAAAATCAAAATTTTTGATTCATCTGCAAACTGTCCAGATAGATTTTTAGCATTTCTTTGCTAGACACACACACACAAACACACACACACACACACACACACACACACACACACACACACACACACACACACACACACACACACACACACACACACACACACACAAGCCTAGAGGTCACCAGGAGGACTAGGCAGGGGGAACCACATCCTCCCCACCAACCCTCCACTAGACTCTCCTCACACACCGTCTTCTCCCTCCTCATATTTTCCCCCTCAGTGACACAAGGCTTATTGTTCCCACTGATGAGACCACAATGTAATGGGAATTAGGGGAGGTGTAATTCACAGAGAAATTGGGTGACACTGGATCAATAGATAGTCACAGCTTTCTCATGAACCCTGAGGGGCCATTAGTGGAGAGGACTCCTTTGTTTGTCTAATGGTGAAAGGCTTGGTCAACATCCCAAATGGCTCCCTATTCCCTATATAGTGCACAACTTTTGACCAGAGCCCAGCACTTTGGTCAAAAGTAGAATACACTATATATGAAATAGGAACCAGAGAGGGAAAAATGAGCAAAGACAAATAAAGGTGATTGAGATTGTTAAAGCAGTAATTTCTGTTTTCCTAAAGATGCACCCTATTTCCTGTATAGTACACTACTTTTGGCTAGAAATGTGCACTATAAAGGGAATAGGGTACCATAAGGTATAAACCTTTGGGAAATTACATTTCTACATTAGAAGTCGAGCAGTTTCAGAAATCCAAGCCAATGCAACATTCGGAATAATCATAAGATCTAATGTTGTGAATTACTCTGAAAATTACATTATAGAAACCATTTTTTGCTGCCACTGTGTATCCTTGTTAATCAAAGACCATAAACGTTTCGTACAGGAAGTAGATTCCTCATGTGTTCAGTGGACTATGGGAAAGGTCTTCGTCCCCATCATCAGAGCAGCCCTCTGGCTCTAGCTCTGCGCTGTAGCCTAGCCAGAGAATGGAAATCCATTAGCCCTAATCTTATACAGTGTTCAAGCTGATGACCCCTAGCATGTGACAAGTTCAATTCACAATTAAGTTCTTAAGGCAAATGCAAATTGCGGCCATCACTGTGATGCAAGCTTCTCTGCCCCACCTCCCACCTAAATGCACAGATCATTATAGCATTTCTCCTACTCAGGGAGCAGCTCCAACTACAGCCCATGAAAACCATGTGCCAATGAAAACCAAAGATATTCATTTGTGTATTATGATGGCGGCACATGCATTTTCAGAATTAATCAATTCCACCCCATCGAGTTGTGATTTAATTATGAATTATGTAAATGGTATGCCATGCATCATTTATGGATTTTATTTGCTAAATGGGGGAATGTGGATGTAGGCGTATCACACTGATTTAAATGAACACTCTCCAAGTGTAGACAGCAGAAGTAAGAGAATACTTAGCGACCGATCAAAACTGCACACAGGGCGCGTTGCTAATGGCAAAACACATTTCAGATTACAGATGAATAATTGACAAATAAGGCTTGAATGGCTTTTAAAGGGCTGGATTTACTTCATATTTATCTGGTCTTCTACCCGGTTAAACAGTACTATTACATTTACACATTTTGTAGAATAGATAATATGTATGGATTTGCCCCTGTAGAAAGAATGAACCAGTGATATACTATGAACCTCCTCAACACAAGTTTTTTTTTCTCTCTCACTTCACTCTCTTGTCAAGATGATGCATTGCCTAGAACAAGGACTATATTTAGTTTCAAGAGGGCTGTCAAATCGAACTGTCAGACTGCACATTTTGATGAAGCCTTATCACTCGTTCATCCGTCAATCAAGGAGAAAGTGCTCCCAAAGTCAAATTCAAGAGTTGAGAGAAACAGAGTTGTCTGACAAGCTAACATTTCACAGTCAGGGCCAGGTGATAGAGAGGTATTTGAAGGGTATTGTTATTTTCTTAATGGGCCCTCAGGAACAGAACTGCATCTCAAATGGCACCCTATTCCATTGCAATACTTTGTACCAGGTCCCACTATGTAGGGAACAGGGTGCCATTTGGGACGTATCCAGGATGTTCAGGTAGCAGATGATAGGGTATAGCCTCTCTGGTATGAATTAGGAGTATTATCACACCACACGCATAGATGCAGAGAATTTCAACAAATAACACTTGATTTGCCACTGGAAAAAAAGGAAAAAGAAATGTTCAACGTACAATTGTAAGGCAACCAGCTGCAATAGGATTGTGAGTTTGCTCAACATTTCGGCATAAAGCTGAACCAACATACATTCCCAAGTTGAATTGTATGTTCACTCAACTTTCAATTTTAGGTTGAGGGAACATACAATTCAACTTGAGATTTACATATTTCCCGGTGTGCCTTGCCTATTGAGTGAATTGTAGTTACCACCTATGACTGTATTTTTTTGCGATAGAGACATGCTTGTTGTATTCAATGGATTTCAGTCCTGTAGCCTTCACCAAGTCAGTGACTAATTGAATATGTTATCTTTATAATTAGGATCTTTATACATTACATACAGTGGGGAGAACAAGTATTTGATACACTGCCGATTTTGCAGGTTTTCCAACTTACAAAGCATGTAGAGGTCTGTAATTTTTATCATAGGTACACTTCAAATGTGAGAGACGGAATCTAAAACAAAAATCCAGAAAATGACATTGTATGATTTTTAAGTAATTAATTTGCATTTTATTGCATGACATAAGTATTTGATACATCAGAAAAGCAGAACTTAATATTTGGTACAGAAATCTGTTTGCAATTACAGAGATCATACGTTTCCTGTAGTTCTTGACCAGGTTTGCACACACTGCAGCAGGGATTTTGGCTCACTCCTCCATACAGACCGTCTCCAGATCCTTCAGGTTTCGGGGCTGTCGCTGGGCAATACGGACTTTCAGCTCCCTCCAAAGATGTTCTATTGGGTTCAGGTCTGGAGACTGGCTAGGCCACTCCAGGACCTTGAGATGCTTCTTACGGAGCCACTCCTTAGTTGCCCTGGCTGTGTGTTTCGGGTCATTGTCATGCTGGAAGACCCAGCCACGACCCATCTTCAATGCTCTTACTGAGGGAAGGAGGTTGTTGGCCAAGATCTCGCGATACATGGCCCCATCCATCCTCCCCTCAATACGGTTTAGTCGTCCTGTCCCCATTGCAGAAAAGCATCCCCAAAGAATGATGTTTCCACCTCCATGCTTCACGGTTGGGATGGTGTTCTTGGGGTTGTACTCCTCCTTCTTCTTCCTCCAAACACAGCGAGTGGAGTTTAGACCAAAAAGCTCTATTTTTGTCTCATCAGACCACATGACCTTCTCCCATTCCTCCTCTGGATCATCCAGATGGTCATTGGCAAACTTCAGATGGGCCTGGACATGCGCTGGCTTGAGCAGGGGGACCTTGCGTGCGCTGCAGGATTTTAATCCATGACGGCGTAGTGTGTTACTGATCCCAGCCTTGTGCAGGTCTACAATTTTATCCCTGATGTCCTTACACAGCTCCCTGGTCTTGGCCATTGTGGAGAGGTTGGAGTCTGTTTGATTGAGTGTGTGGACAGGTGTCTTTTATACAGGTAACGAGTTCAAACATGTGTAGTTAATACAGGTAATGAGTGGAGAACAGGAGGGCTTCTTAAAGAAAAACTAACAGGTCTGTGAGAGCCGGAATTCTTACTGGTTGGTAGGTGATCAAATACTTATGTCATGCAAATTAATAAAATGCTAATTAATTACTTAAAATCATACAATGTGATTTTCTGGATTTTTGTTTTAGATTCCGTCTCTCACAGTTGAAGTGTACCTATGATAAAAATGACATGCTTTATAAGTAGGAAAACCTGCAAAATTATCAGTGTATCAAATACTTGTTCTCCCCACTGTACATCATAAGGCCTTTCTTTGAGGGCTTAGTTACACCCTAACACAGTCGTCGGAAACTCCTGATTTACAGGCCACATGAAGCCTGCAAGTCACATTACGCTGGCTTGCAAAGTGATGTGTAATTCCTATAAGAATCCAGCCAGAGTGAGGATATCCAACATACATTTTTATCAGCCAAAACATGCATTGAGAATGACTGCCGGAGTACGGAAGATTGTTTATTGAGACTACCTAAATCATCTAAACTGAAACAACCCTCTCACCAACAGATTGCATTAGTTAAAAAAAGTATGTTATTTATATTTGTGTAGCATAAGATTAATCAACCAATCAATGCACATGCAAAAACACAGGTATTAAAACAAGCAATTCGGAAAATCAACCTGCAGTAGAGCATTCTGGGAATTATGATAATGATGAACGTGGTTTTGAGCAAACATGAATTAGTAATTTTATTCAACAAGATTGTTCAAATTCAGCTCACTTTTTGCAGAGTTTGTTGAGTAAATAGATTAACACATTAGCTCAAATTCTTGTCCTGTTGAAGTCCACTCAACTCGCAGAATAATGCTGATTAAACCATTGGTGAAGTTGGCTTTTTCTACAGGTAATGACTTAGGCATGTCGCAGAATACAACATAGCTACAGTACATAGCCAGTCAGTATGGTCTTCCTGGATTTACTTGTAACTATCATAACATATCACAGTAAGTTCGCTGGAGATGCACCATTGAGGCCCTTTGCTCTGCTAGGAGCTGAAATGACTAAATCCAAGTCAAGTAAGTCATAACAGCAGCAAGCAGAAGCTTAAGAGCTCACAGAAATAGAATGACATTCATAAAGATATCCTTCACATCACAGAAAGTCCCCAGACATGTGAAGGAGTAATGCATCCCCTGTGGATGTTGTGTTATGGTGGGATATTGTCTTTAGCCACTTAAGAGTGTTCCCCCATGGCAGACTCCCTCAGATTCCTCCTCACCTCAGTGGGCTAGCTCTGGCTGTGAGCTCCCCTGTCTGCCCCCCTGGAGAAACTCTCTCTCTATCCTTCCCTGCTGTTCAGTCTTTCTGTGTTCCAAATAGCACCCTATTCCCTAATAATGCACTACAATACCATATGGGCACTGGTCAAAATGGACCAGGTTTTGGCCAAGGTTAGTCTCTGCCTGTGGGGACTGCTCAACTCAACAGAATGGAACCAACAGACACTCACATTGTGTGACTTGTATTTTATATTGGTCTTTGGGAAAATACCCTGCTATTCACAATGCACGCCACTGAGGTCCCAAAATCGTATACTCTAGTATATTTACACTCTCTCTAAATTAACTGGTGCTCTTTTGCCACCTTTTGTGGTAACACCTGGTGGCTGCTTGCCCTATCCTTTCTCCTGAGGACGAGAAATAATAACATTGGTTAGTCACTGTGTTATCCTGAGTTTATTCTGCCCTGTGCTTGTCAAAACTGAGGCATATCATTAACTAAAGCCCCTAAAACGGATACATATCATCAACTATAGCAGTGAATAATGATTTTACACTTTGACTTCCTGATGGGCTGACCCCAAGTGATGATGATGGGCAACAACACCTCCGCCACGCTGATTCTCAACACTGGGGCCCCACAGGGGTGCGTGCTCAGCCTCCTCCTGTACTCCCTGTTTACCTATGACTGCATGGCCACGCGTCTCCAACTCAATCATCAAGTTCTCTGACAACACAACAGTGGTAAGCCTGATTATTAACAACAATGAGACAGCCTACAGAGTCCTGGCGGAGTGGTGCCAGGAAAATAACCTCTCCCTCAACGCTAACAAAATGAAGGAGCTGATCGTGAACTACAGGAGACAGTAGAGAGAGCACATCCCCATGCACATCGATGGGGCGCAGTGGAGAGTGTCAAAAGCTTCAAATTCCTTGGCATGCTGTGACATCTCTCCCACTCTCTATGTCTGCTGAGATCTCCTGTTTGGTAGTCTGCTTGTTGCAGGAGGCCAATTGGCAGCTGATGTGGCGCACCTGGGCAGGCTTGGCCTGCAGGCTATAAAGGGTGGCCACATCAGCCAACACTCGCTCGCTTCCCTGACTGGCAGGCTGGCTTCCACCACTCTTAGTTTTGTTGGTCTGTTTTCACCAGACAACACCCTCTCCACACAGCATACACTACTGATTCTACAGACGTCCACAGCTTATGTTACATTTGTGTATTTATTATTATCATTTAGTTTAATACATTTATTTCTTTTTAAATTGAAGTAATGCGTGGTCTACCTTTGTTACGAACTATGAGCCAGGTCATAACACAGTGGGGGCTCATCCAATTGGATTGTTTTGGTAATATGGTAGTATGTTATTTGTACATTTGGCTAATTTGTTTGGTTGGATTTTGGTTTGGACTCCATTGTTTGTGCATGGTCAGGCTGGAGCACCGTGTAGGGGTAGTAATTGGGTTCCGCTGTGTTGCCATTTTGTTTTGGTTGTCCTTCACATTATCAATGTACACTAAGTACCAACACTATTTGTGTAAGCATTTGTTTTTTGTTTGTCTAAATTGGTCATTTAGTTGAGTTTATCATGGGTAGTAATGTAGAGAAGTTGGAGTGCCTGAATGAAGAACTTCTGGAGTAGTGCACTAAAGAACAGATACCACAGATTGGTGAGCACTAAAATATCAAATTGGATCCTAAGCATTTCAAAGATCTTATGAAGGTTAGTGTAAAAGCAGAACTAGTTGAGGAAGGATTCCTAACTGTTTGAAAGCCACAGTTTGTTACTACAGTTCAGTCACCAGGTGTCGCTAGGTTCAAGTTTTGAGCAAGAATGAAAATTGCACATCACTGACATACTGAAATGGTCTCTTCACACAGACAGTGTGGTGAAGAAGGCGCAAAACAGCACCTCTTCAACCTCAGGAGGCTGAACAAATTTGTCTTGGCCCCTAAGACCCACACAAACTTCTACAGATGTACCATTGAGAGCACCCTGTCGGGCTGTATCGTCTGCAACCGCAGAGATCTCAGAGCCGTTCTCCCCTCATAAACCTCCACTGATGGACGTGACCCAGTCGTTCGTTCTAAATGTTCCTTTGACATACTGGCTGGCAATGTTCTTATCCCTTGCTTGCTAGCTAGCCATCTACGGCTAACTTACAGTCATGTCAAAAAGTGCAGCCAGAATAATAGCAAAGTAAGTGCATTTGTTTAAACTGTTTTATAGTGACATTTATTTGGATACATCCTTAACAATGATTTAATGAAAATGTCCTCAATCGTCAGGACACTTGTTCAGAGGAGCTAGCCAACAACACAGCTAACACAATCACTTCAAACTGAAGCTGGAAAGACCGCAAACTACAGTAGCTGCACTTCGTTTCATTTGACCTTTTTTCAATGGACATTTCTTTGTATATATATCCATAAAAATGATGCCAGCTGATTCATGATTTTGACTGGATGAGAAACGCTGCCTGTCTGTCTCCTCCCGACTCGTTCATTGCTATGGGACAGCTGGAGATCGAATTTGAATATTGAAACAATGTTGGAAATGTCGGAGAGACAGACAGCAATGTTAATACAAATCTCCTCTGTTGAAAACTAAAGGTTAATCTAAAAGAAATGTGAGATAATGTCTAGATGCTTTTTATAGTGGAGATCAAGTTTATAAATTACCTGGCTGGACTGATGAGACAGTCAAATGGAACAGAGTAAATAGGCGTTTTAACGTCATAGATTTAGCCGGTGGGAACTTGTGGAATAGACACCGGCTGGAAAGCAAATTTTAGCCCATCCGCATTCAGGATTAGACCCAACCGTTGTATAATAACGTTTACTGTTTCATCAACTTTATATGTCGTATGCTAGTCATGGCTCCTCCTATGTAATTTATTATTGCATTTTTCTGGATTATGTGTGTATTGCTAGGTATTGCTGCACTGTTGGAGTTAGAAACATAAGCATTTCACTGCACCTGTGATATCATCTGCAAACCTGTGTACGCGACTAATAAACTTTGATTTGATTTGACATAGTCAGACATTTTAGACCTTTTCAGAGTGATAGGCATACTGCTCTTTTAGAAAAGACATTTGACAATGATCATCCGGTTGCCTGGCTGGCTATATACCTCCCTATCTGCTCTCTTCCCTCTTATTCCCCCTCTCATCCTTTCATCCCTCTCTCCCTTGAAGTCAATTACACCACTTGTCTCTGACATTACGGCTAATAACGTGAGCTGCTCTTGACCTTATGCTCATGTGTCTCAGAGCAGCGGATGAAAGGGAGACGTCCCCTCGTAAATGGATTAACCTCTGATATGGGATGAGTCCCACATAGTACCCTATTCCCTACATACTGATCTACTTTTGGGCTATGGTCAAAAGTAGTACATTAAATAGGGAATAGGATGTCATTTAGGACCCAGAAATGGTGTGTGTCTGGGAGTATTAGGCTCCTGCACCGAGCACTGTGATGGAGCCCCCATTCCCCACCCATCTCCGCACCTTCTTGCTATCACACGGCTTGGTTGTGGTACTAAACAGGCATTTGGAGAAGACTGCTTTTTCACTTTAGTTACAAATCAGAGATCAGCTCCCATGGGCCTTCTGACCAAGACACTAACACATATAGAACAGGGTCAAAATGCCATGGGGCAGAGCGTTGGTCTAAGTTACATTGTTGTCAGAGCTTGAATTGTTTAGGCTAGTGCAAATCATACTGCTTTTTAATATGATAAAATGAAATCAGTCGACATGTAAGAATATATTGTAGATACCATTATGAGCTGAAAGTTGGGGACCAATAGTAGGTCTATCCATCTCCAATATTACTGTATATTGAGCATTGCTATGACAATACTGCCCCTCTCTGCACAAAAGTATACATCACATGTTGGTCATCCCCACCTATGAATGATAATATTACATGCATTTTGAATGTTCCTAAAGGTATTTCAGACAGTCACAAACTGCCCAGATCCATGACAGTAGAATCAACTGGATGATTAGCGTACTATATCATTACCATCAGTCCATGATTTCTGACACGGTACATACTTAATATCAAAGCATGATATCTCCATCAAATACACTGTAGCCTACTTACAGAAATGGCAATATAAAAGTAATCTAGAATTTCATGAATTTGAGGTATATCATTGCAAATATGCTATAGGCTAATGTTCTGGATCTGGCCTAGTAAAATATTCCCACAAACTATTTTCAGACAAATTTTCACATTAAGTTAAAAATAACACTGTTCAAACAGACTGTCCTGTTGGCCTCTGTGTGTGATGACTGACAACCAATGATCCACATTATGTAACTGTTCACCTGGGATCTTGTGCGAAAACTAACCACCAGTCCTGGGATTCATCATTACACACACCTGGCATCAATCATTCTGCGCACCTGTAAGTCAACATGATACTCACCTGGACTCCATCACCTTCCTGATTACCTCCCCTATATCTGCCACTCCCTTTGGTTCTTTCCTCAGTATTGTTCCTGTGTAGACACTACTGTTATGTTGTCTTGGTTCATGGTTGTTGTTTTAGTACCTGCTTCTCTACTCTCAGAGTCTCTGTTACAGACTACTGACTCCAACAATGGAAGTAGCAAGAAAACAGAATATCTCCCAGAAGGTTGACCTTCTAAGTCAACACCATGACCAGCTGGCACAACTGGGGACGGCTATGGAAGAGGTTTTTCGCCATGTGCAATGTCACGAACACACCCGGGAGGCATGGTCTTCAACTAGCAGAGGATACTCTGTCGACCCAGTGAGTCAGCCCATTCACCAACCTGCTCAGGTCAGCGATGCCCGTTTGTCCCTCCTGGATAAATATGATGGCACTCCATCTAAATGCCCTGGCTTCCTACTTCAGTCCTCCTTCGACTTTACACACCAGATGGGAGCTCCCACGGTCCAAGGTTGCCACAGTTATTTCTCTGCTGACTGGGAGGGTGTTGGAATGGGCCACGGCCATCTGGGAGAGGAGCTAGAATCTTATGAGTGGTTCATGGCTTGGTTTAAATGTGTCTTCGATCCTCCCCCGGAGGGCAGAGAGGGGGGTGAGCACCTACTCCAATTATGGCAGGGGGACTAGACGGCTGCCGAGTACGCGCTCACCTTCCGGACGGTACCAACATCCAGCAGATGGAACTAGCCGGCACTTCGTACGCTATTTAGGTCTGCGCGAAATGGTCCAGATGGAACTGGCCTGTCGAGACAAGCTTTCCTTGGACACACTCATTGCGATGGCCATCCGTCTGGATAACCTACTTCAGGAGTGCAGGTACTCTCATTGCGTCTCTCCCTCCCTCAGTGAACACTCGATTAGAGCCTGAACCCATGGAGGTAGGGGTCACACGCCTCCCTACGGCAGAGTGATGGGGTTCTGTCTGTATTGTGGTCAAGGAATGCTCCAGCGGTGTCCGGCACTTCCTAATCTGGGATACACAAGAGTAGATGAACAATCACGTGATCTTCCACCTCCTGGGGCAGGAGTGAGTATTCCATCTTTCACTCTTTGGTGTCCGCCATAACCCCACCATCTCATGGTCGAGAATAAGCATCAGACTGGTCACCCGAATGCCGGACGCCCTGCTTCCCCATCCCCTGTGGTTCCACGTCAGTTGAGTCCTGTGGTTGCCCTTCAGCCCAACATCCCGGAAGTATACCAGGACCTGCGGGAGGTATTCTCAAAGACCTGCGCCACCGGTCTTTCTCCTCATCACCCCTTGGACTGTGCCATCGACCTGCTTGCCGGTTCCACAGACGCATCTACCCTCTGTTGGTGGCTGAGACCCAGGCTGTGGAGGATTACATCCAAGAGGCGTTCAATCAAGGTTTCATCCGCAGGTCCACTTCTCCTGCATCGGCTGGTTTGTTCTTCATGGCCAAGAAGGATGGCGGGTTACGTCCATGTATTGATTATTGACTGGAGTCCGGCCTATGCCGTCAGATCCCTACTGGACTCCTGCCGTTGTGGGGGTCGGCTCCAGTATCTGGTGGACTCGGAGGTGTATGGCCCAGAGGAGCGGTGTTTGGTTCCGGGGGACATTCTGGTGGGGGGGTGGTACTGTCACGTCTTCTCTCGCTCCTTCCCTCCGGCATTCGACATCTAACAGCCGGTCCTGGGATTAATCATTACGCACCTGCATATCAACATGATACCCACCTGGACTCCATCACCTTCCTGATTACCTCACCTATATCGGTCACTCCCTTTGGTTCTTTCCTCAGTCAGTATTGTTCCTGTGTTTATGTGTAGACGTTACTGTGATGTTGTCTCGCTTCATGTTTGTTTAAAACGTTTCACCTGCTTCTCGACTCTCAGCGTCTCTGTTACGTTAGGATTTGTGTTGCTTCTGTAAGTGCAGGGGGCCATGTACAGTATGCTGTACACACCAGAATAGTAGAGGATGGGGGAAATGTATAAATAGACTCAAAGTTTCAGAGACAAAAAAATGCAGATAGAAACTACTATGGTCTGATTTCACAAAATTGAACCAAGTGTAGGAATTGGATGGGGATGTGAATGAGCACAAGCCACACTCTGCATTGCAGGTCTTCATGTAAAACTCATAATTACATGATAGGAAACGCCATTATCTAGGTTTGGTGAACCAAGTGTTAAATTGATTAGTCACAAATCAGACCTCTATCCCTCCTCCTGTCCTCAGAGATAATTTTATGCAATGCACCACAGACATAGCACCGTGCAGATTCATCTTATGCGGTAAGTAGGTTATTCTACATGACCTTTGGTGCTGTAAGTGCCAAATATATTTTTTTGCAAATCTTCATTCCACTTATTTAATGCAGGGTTCCCCAATTATGATTATTTTTAACAGCTTGTCAGGGGACCCGGAACATAACTATAAATAGTACACGGCAAATTGACCACAAGAATCCCAAACAGTATGACCAAACCTTAATTACAATCACATACAGTAGGCCTATGCCTCTTAACCAATTACAGTCTGGAGTGGATGAATGCAACAACCATGTCTCTAACAAATAGTTATTGGTGGTACCTCTACAATTCACTTGAAAGGCACTCTGGTAAATATGCAAATAAGGCTTTACAATAAGCAGTGTTAATTTAACACTGAAAAGTGTGGACCTCCACACACAGGACCCACGGTCAGTGTTGATTTAACACATTTGCTATGCATTGTAACAAAAAATTTGAGAAGCCTTTGACGCATGCTCTCAAATAATGAGGAAGCATCCGGCCCCAAAGAAGGTCCTGATTTATAGAGGTCTTCAAAACATTTGCTCAGATTTGCATTCCTGCACTACAAATTGTCCAGTCTGTCATAGCTGTCATATACAGTAGTAGTGCCACAAGAGGGCACCATTTACAATGTTTCACAAGTATGACTAGATATTTACACATACTCATAGCCCACATATAATCATATCAACTCTTCTCGTCTGGGAAAAAAAAAAGAAATTAACATTTTGGCTTTGAGGACCATGGTCATGGCTGATTCCTGGAACTCAAGGGTTGCCGCTGAGTAGTCACATCTCCTCGCTAACTTGGCCATGAAAGCTATAGAAATCGGTAAGCATAATTCATCACATAGTCTATCACATTAAAATCTCACTTGTTAACTACCATTTAAATTAGTTTCCACCACCAATAACAGTGTAATGCTATTCCATATACTGTAGGTTTGCACAAGTAAACTGCCAAATCAAATCAAAGTTTGTCACATGCAGAATAAATGTAAATTATCAATATACAAAGTAGATGAATTAGCCCACAAATCAAGAACATTCAAATGCATATTCCCATGAAACTGATTGAGATCAAATGATTGGTATGCAGAAGCAGTTTGGACGTTTCACTGGTAAAATGTGAAAAATTATCATTCACAATTGACAGTGATGATGGCCTATTATGAAATTAGGTATGCCTAAGGCTGTGTTTACACAGGCAAACCATTTAATTTTTTTACAAATCGGTGTTTTTAACCATCAGATCAGCTAAAAAATGTCAGAGACCAATTAGTGTAAGAAAATAATCAGAAACGCAGCCTGTGTGGGCAGATGTAGGATTTGGAGGATGCATTTTATGCATATTCTAAAATTATATTCAATAGGTTACATCTGTCAGCAGAACTTTGTGAAAATTATTATTACATTTTTATTTTAAATGTAAAAAATAATAAACCCCCCCCCCCCCCCAAAAAAAAAGAAACCACCAAACCACTGCTACAATCAGACTGCACCTTGATTCAATGTGCAGTCTTATCATGGGTACAGCATTGTTGATAAAGATACCAAACACACAGCATCATCTATGGAATGAAAACATACAGTGCCGTGCGAAAATATTCGGCCCCCTTGAACTTTGCGACCTTTTGCCACATTTCAGGCTTCAAACATAAAGATATAAATCTGTATTTTTTTGTGAAGAATCAACAAGTGGGACACAATCATGAAGTGGAACGACATTTATTGGATATTTCAAACTTTTTTAACAAATCAAAAACTGAAAAATTGGGTGTGCAAAATTATTCAGCCCCCTTAAGTTAATACTTTGCAGCGCCACCTTTTGCTGCGATTACAGCTGTAAGTCGCTTGGGGTATGTCTCTATCAGTTTTGCACATCGAGAGACTGACATTTTTTACCATTCCTCCTTGCAAAACAGCTCGAGCTCAGTGAGGTTGGATGGAGAGCATTTGTGAACAGCAGTTTTCAGTTCTTTCCACAGATTCTCGATTGGATTCAGGTCTGGACTTTGACTTGGCCATTCTAACACCTTGATATGTTTATTTTTGAACCATTCCATTGTAGATTTTGCTTTATGTTTTGGATAATTGTCTTGTTGGAAGACAAATCTCCATCCCAGTCTCAGGTCTTTTGCAGACTCCATCAGGTTTTCTTCCAGAATGGTCCTGTATTTGGCTCCATCCATCTTCCCATCAATTTCAACCATCTTCCCTGTCCATGCTGAAGAAAAGCAGGTCCAAACTATGATGCTGTCACCACCATGTTTGACAGTGGGGATGGTGTGTTCAGGGTGATGCGCTGTGTTGCTTTTACGCCAAACATAACGTTTTGCATTGTTGCCAAAAAGTTCAATTTTGGTTTCATCTGACCAGAGCACCTTCTTCCACATGTTTGGTGTGTCTCCCAGGTGGCTTGTGGCAAACTTTAAACGACACTTTTTATGGATATCTTTAAGAAATGGCTTTCTTCTTGCCACTCTTCCATAAAGGCCAGATTTGTGCAATATACAACTGATTGTTGTCCTATGGACAGAGTCTCCCACCTCAGCTGTAGATCTCTGCAGTTCATCCAGAGTGATCATGGGCCTCTTGGCTGCATCTCTGATCAGTCTTCTCCTTGTATGAGCTGAAAGTTTAGAGGGACAGCCAGGTCTTGGTAGATTTGCAGTGGTCTGATACTCCTTCCATTTCAATATTATCGCTTGCACAGTGCTCCTTGGGATGTTTAAAGCTTGGGAAATCTTTTTGTATCCAAATCCGGCTTTAAACTTCTCCACAACAGTATCTCGGACCTGCCTGGTGTGTTCCTTGTTCTTCATGATGTTCTCTGCGCTTTTAACGGACCTCTGAGACTATCACAGTGCAGGTGCATTTATACGGAGACTTGATTACACACAGGTGGATTGTATTTATCATCATTAGTCATTTAGGTTAACATTGGATCATTCAAAGATCCTCACTGAACTTCTGGAGAGAGTTTGCTGCACTGAAAGTAAAGGGGCTGAATAATTTTGCACGCCCAATTTTTCAGTTTTTGATTTGTTAAAAAAAGTTTGAAATATCCAATAAATGTCATTCCACTTCATGATTGTGTCCCACTTGTAGTTGATTCTTCACAAAAAAATAGTTTTATATCTTTATGTTTGAAGCCTGAAATGTGGCAAAAGGTCGCAAAGTTCAAGGGGGCTGGATATTTTCGCAAGGCACTGTAGCTCAAATCACATTTCATTGGTCACTTGAGCCGAATATAACAGGTGTAGACTCCACAGTGAAATGCTTTCGTATCAGCCCAAACCTAACAGTGCAGAGTAAAATAATTATAACAATAACACTAATATTTGCTAAAGGAAATTGTTACTATATACAAGGTGTGTCTGTGGCGTCATGTTGCATGTGTTTTGTGAGCATATGTAGTGGACATGTTTAAATATTATTGTGGGGACCAGAAGTCTCAAGGGCAAATGCTATTTCTAGGGGGTTTAGGATTAAGGTTAGAATTAGGATTTTGGGTTAAGGTAAGGGAAAATTGGATTTTGAAAGGGACGGAATTGTCCCCCCCCCCCCACCACAAGGTTAGCTGTATAAGACCCTCTCTCTGTGTGTGTGTATATATAGAGCCAGTGCAAAACCATTAAGATTGATAAATACATAATAAAGGGGGGTCAATGTAAATGATCCAGGTAGCCATTTGATGAACTGTTCAGCAGTCTTATGGGTTGGGGGTAGAAGCTGGTTATCATTTTGTGAACCTTTAGATTTACAAGACGCTGCCTATGTACTGCACTTTATAAAGTGATGAACTCAGACTTCTGATTGCTTTTCACAGTCCCTCAAAATCAATACAAGCTTTGAGAGACTGGCTGTGTGATAGATTGATGATGTGATGTAAAAAAAAAGTCACCTGATCTATCACAGAGAGCCTGGGCGTATTCCACATTGCAGCAGACAAAAAGACGAGTCGAGACCAACTGTTCTGCAAATCACCTTGCATCGTGAACAACTACTCAATATTACTTGTAGATCAGTCAGTCACAATTTACCCATGATACATCACGGTTTTATGCTCTTAAGAACAGCCCTTGTCAAAGCATCCATTACCAACGGTCTCCCCTGATAACATAAGTTCTTCCCAAAACTATTTTAACACCTTCAAGAAAAACCCTTGTCAGCTGTTTACAGAATTGGTATCAGAAAAAGCAATGTGTAACCATGGACATTATTATACAACTTCCTGACCAAGCAATGGTCCTATTTAATTATGTATATATATATATATATATACACTGCTCAAAAAAATTAAGGGAACACTTAAACAACAATGTAACTCCAAGTCAATCACACTTCTGTGAAATCAAACGGTCCACTTAGGAAGCAACACTGATTGACAATAAATTTCACATGCTGTTGTGCAAATGGAATAGACAACAGGTGGAAATTATAGGCAGGTGATGATCACAGACCACTTCTCAGTTCCTATGCTTCCTGGCTGATGTTTTGGTCACTTTTGAATGCTGGCGGTGCTTTCACTCTAGTGGTAGCATGAGACGGAGTCTACAACCCACACAAGTGGCTCAGGTAGTGCAGCTCATCCAGGATGGCACATCAATGCGAGCTGTGGCAAGGTTTGCTGTGTCTGTCAGCGTAGTGTCCAGAGAATGGAGGCGCTACCAGGAGACAGGCCAGTACATCAGGAGACGTGGAGGAGGCCAACAACCCAGCAGCAGGACCGCTACCTCCGCCTTTGTGCAAGGAGGAGCACTGCCAGAGCCCTGCAAAATGACCTCCAGCAGGCCACAAATGTGCATGTGTCTGCTCAAATGGTCAGAAACAGACTCCATGAGGGTGGTATGAGGGCCCGACGTCCATAGGTGGGGGTTGTGCTTACAGCCCAACACCGTGCAGGACGTTTGGCATTTACCAGAGAACACCAAGACTGGCAAATTCGTCACAGATGAAATCAAGTTCACACTGAGCACATGTGACTGACGTGACAGAGTCTGGAGATGCCGTGGAGAACGTTCTGCTGCCTGCAACATCCTCCAGCATGACAGGTTTGGTGGTGGGTCAGTCATGGTGTGGGGTGGCATATCTTTGGGGGGCCGCACAGACCTCCATGTGCTCGCCAGAGGTAGCCTGACTGCCATTAGGTACCAAGATGAGATCCTCAGACCCCTTGTGAGACCATATGCTGGTGCGGTTGGCCCTGGGTTCCTCCTAATGCAAGACAATGCTAGACCTCACGTGACTGGAGTGTGTCTGCAGTTCCTGCAAGAAGAAGGCATTGATGCAATGGACTGGCCCGCCCGTTCCTCAGAACTGAATCCAATTGAGCACATCTGGAACATCATGTCTCGCTCCATCCACCAACGCCACGTTGCACCAGACTGTCCAGGAGTTGGCGGATGCTTTAGTCCAGGTCTGGGAGGAGATCCCTCAGGAGACCATCCGCCACCTCATCAGGAGCATGCCCAGGCGTTGTAGGGAGGTCATACAGGCACGTGGAGGCCACACACACTACTGAGCCTCTTTGACTTGTTTTATGGGCATTACATCAAAGTTGGATCAGCCAGTAGTGTAGTTTCACTTTAATTTTGAGTGACTCCAAATCCAGACCTCCATGGGTTGATAAATTTGATTTCCATCGATAATGTGTGATTTTGTTGTCAGCACATTCAACTATGTAAAGAAAAAAGTATTTAATAAGAATATTTCATTCATTCAGATCTAGGATGTTTTATTTTAGTGTTCCCTTTATTTTTTGGAGCAGTGTATATATATATATATATTTATTTTTTACAGAGTAGACCATAAAATAGATCTATGCATTCAGCAGGCATTGACATTTCAATGTACACTAATAAGTTATAACAGAGATCCATTAATTCAGCATGGATACAGAAAAGACAATGAACAAATGTATTCACTCACACATTTCCCTCTCCTCCTCCGATGACCTCACTACTATGAAAAATCCTTCCAGCCATTGAGGGAAGGAGGCATTTTTGCCATTGATAATGTGAGTATTTCAATATAGCTCAGTCACGTAGGATGTTGGCCATAATTCAACAAAGTATCTATTCAATTTTGGCATTCAGAACCAAATTAACGTTCGTCAAAGACTACCACAACAGTTAATCTCAAATCACATGAAGGGCAGGCATAAGCAACTAAGAAAAAAAATTACAGTGCTCAGTGCTTTAGTTCTGTGGATTGGGAAGGTAGTGAACCCTGCAGCTGATGTGGACACACAGGCCATGTGGCAGATGGGCTAACACTGGCCTTCAAACTGTAACTATGTAGGAGACCGGCGTTTAAACTGTAAAGTGTAAGACACTGGCCTATGCTGTAATAAACTGCAGTACCTTGGCTTGGATTCAATTGGGCAATTGAAATTTAAAGGCCATGTTCCTGTGTTCAAGGAGACTGTTATGCTGACTTGAATAACTCATGAAATGGTTTAAATGAAAGGACCAAAGTAACAAAGGTAATGTTTACAGTTCTACACATTTTGTACACAGGTGAGTCATACTTTCACTATATACTTGTTTGTTTCAAATGTTCATTATGGTTGAGCTGTACATTCAATTGTAAAACTAGTGACTTGTTGGCTTGTATATTTTCATTTTGTCCAACTGTATGAAGAGGTGCCATGATATATGAAGGAAGAAGAAAGGATTGACTTGTTTAAAGACTTTATTGTAAAGTTAGACACACGAGTGGACTTGGTTTCTGATCAATGTCCCAGTCATATAATTTATACACAGCTATGGGAAGGGGAGGTGGAGGATACACTCAATGGTTTCGCTTTTCCTTTTCAAATCCCATTTGGCATTGTCGTGCAAGTTTACCATGTTCAACTAGGAAGCAGGTTAGTTAATCAAGATAGTACACGTCTGCTAATGACCGCAGAGTGGGTAAGCAATAAGCATCGTTAACAAATCCTCAAGAATATTAGGTAAATAGATCAACGTTTAAGGTCTCTGGAAATTGATGATAAGCATAGTAGGAGCCGTACCAACAACAGGCAAAGCGTTGCTAACCGAATGCTACTATATGTGCAACTGAAACAGGGAAAGATGGAACATAAATATAGTTGGGGGAAAAAGGTATAATATAAATTTGACTGTGTGCAAAACAGTTCAGGATTATCGTCATATATAATATTATTATACATATTTAAATCAAAGCATACATCTTCATACAACCCCCCTCAGACTGTACAATCCAATGAGCCAAACCAATAAAGCAAAACACTTTAGGATGTATTTCACTAGTGGTACAGCAGTATAGAAACAAACACATGACTTGATAAATAGCAGACCTAGTAGTACCAGCCTACAAACCATATGAAAGGAAATAAGTGGCTGATAGTGTTGGGGATCCATCTAACTGACAGTACTGAGGGCTGTTGGGCAGGGGGTGTTGTTGCTTTAGAATAGATTAATCCCTTAATGGTGGTTGGGCTGGAAATACATAAAGCCAAATTATTCTGCGATTCCCTAAATTAAATGAAACAACTTCACTACACAGGATGGCTAGATACTTATGCTTCCAGCTCCAGTCCCAGTCCCAGTTTGTGGCCACCGGAGTTGATGCTTTTTCCATCAACCAGTGCAGACAGGACGAGTTTCATACCTGCAGAAAAATAAATAACAACTTGGCTACAACAGCCCACTTTGGAGATGGTTGGCAACGCTTTTGTAAAGTAGTGAGAGCCAGTTCTTACCTGGCCGCAGTGTCTGGGTATAGCCAACTCCCACCAAGCTGGCATTGTTAACTTTAGCCTGCAAAATATAGCAACAAAATACACAATTAAAAAGGTATCCTCCGGAACTTTGGCGACTACTTTGTATAGTTTTTATCTCCCGCTTTGGGCTGGATGGGTCAATGTGTAGTTCATACATGCATAATCTATGAGCAGAATTACTGTCTTACCTCAATTAGCCATGAAATCCCTAGCTTAAAAGCAAAAGGAAAATTCTGGAACCTGTGCTACTATATTTTCCCAGACCTGCCAACCCTGTCCAACTTTTTAGAGTAACAGACGCACGCAGCAAATAGGAGATTCAACCAAGTTTAGTCTCTATAGTAGAGGAATGCTTGTCACCTCTCAAACAGGGCCAATCACTAGGCCAGCTCACAAGCAAAATCATTTTAAAAACACAAAAACAAATGATCGCATCGACACAGACTGCAAACTGGTTAGGTGAAGCTTAAGTAGGCTACCGCAAAGAGAATCTGAACGCTGCTCGCTAGAAGAGTCCGCCGTTTCAGCCTATATAAAAAGGTGCCTATTCTATTTCTTTGCGGCACATACACCATTTCAGATTTTCGAAATTGATAAAATTTCCAATCTAGTGCAAAGGCATTTTAGAAGCATTGTCTCTAGCTAATGCCGGACACTCATTCATTCTTCATCACGCAGTCTTCTAAACTCCCGACTCGATTTAATGCCAAGATGTTTATATTCATTTTTTATTATACTTTTGTAATGCTTTTTTTTTTTACATGGATCATAATTACAGTCTATCAGGTTGAGTGATCCTCGTAATGTTACGTGGAAAGTACAACTAATGGGATGCAGAATTAAATGTATATCACACTCGCACAAATGCGACCAGTTATTTTTCGTATTTGCAGTTAATTTCTTTCACTAGCAAATGTGAGTGAACTGCTGGCACTTTAGAGCCCACTGAATGTCCATCTTATGCTCGCTAAACGTTAGCTTGAAACAATTAGTGTTTACTTTTCCACAACACACGGAGTCGAAAAGTGATTTGTCCATGTGTTTACGTGCAAACTCGGCATCACAACAAACAGGAGGGCAGACAGGGGGTAGCTATGTCGAATAATGATGTATTAAGTCTCCATGTCCGTTGACACAAATGCCGTACATGTCTGTGTGCTGCAGCTCGATTTCCCCCCTCCCCCATCAGGCCCTATTAATTTCTGCATACCTTTAACTCGGATCTCATACATGGACAGAGAATTGCGTAGTTGGTATGCAAAATGCGTGCATGTTGGCAGGTCTGTTTTCCTTACATTTTGCCTTGTGGGCCAGCCCTCTGGCAATTCTAGTTCAACCAGTAAGCTTCAGCCCCTCGCCATATGAGTGACAGCTAGCAAGAAGCACCCACAGCAGAGAGAGAGCAATGATGTGGTGCACATATGTGATGTAGTACACCATTTTCAGGGACCACTTTTGGCTTGTGAGCACTACTTTCAGAACTACTGATTAAAAACTATATAAAAGTACCGGATAATTCCTTTAAATACTGGAATACAAAGGGTTACATGATAATTATTGTCACGGTATAAAACAACATTTAATTTTTTTTAACTCCAGTTACTTCCTAAAATAGCCATTCGCATTTAACAAAATACTAACTCACAGAACCAGAGTTTCTGAATATTGAACAAAGCTGTAAAGTCTGGCATACAAAACGTATAAACAAGACAAGCAAAAGAGCAGCACTCACAGATATGGAGGTACTGGAGTCCAGCTGGTACTTGGCAGCGATGCCAAAGCGGGTGCTGTTGCTGCCTGCTGTCCAGGCCAGGTTCACAGCAGTCTCCAGTTGGTCATTCACCTTCTGGTAGATGGACCCTCCAAACTCTGTGCCATCATTACTGGGATATATGAAATAAGCAGACATACATTATGTTATCCTTGTCTGATTAACTGCTCTTTTTGTTTGATAACTCAATTAAAAGATTAACTGAAATGCTCAAATCAACCTACAATTTATCAAATTCAATTGCTAAAACATTTCAGTTCACCTTTAAGCACAAAGGAGACTCCTCTTTCTAACCATGGTAGAAAAATTCACCCTTGTCACTTTAGTGCCGAGACATACAGTAAGTTCTCCAAAGTACAATCGATATGAAGCTTACACATTGGTGTGCAGCTGGAAATCTCCTGTCTTATAGCCAACAGCGAAGTTGCTCTGGGTCATTTTGGACTTGGCCGTGTCGAAGGTCATCTGATAGCCAGCCAGCCATCCCTCGTATCCGGCCACCGCTGCCCCATGGATGGCCGGGCCGGCAAAGTCAAAGTCTACGTCCACACCCAGGTTGACGTATTCACGCTTATAGGCAGTCTTCACCTTCCCACTCTTCTTGCTGTTAGAAAAAAAAAGTATAGAGAGGGGGGTAAAAAGAGGATTAATAAACATCTGATATCTCGGTTGTTCTTGTTCAGTCTTCCCTGGTTATTTTCAATAAAGAAAGTCTGGTGGATTATGCAGCGCTGAACATGCACAATAAATGTTATCGATTCCAGGGTCTCAAAAGACCGGTGAGAAACATACATTTATGCTTGAAACTAAAAAAAAGGCACACTTTACCCAGAATTTGGTGAGAATTGGGTGTCGAATGTAAGTTTCAGTCCTTTGGTGATCTATGGAAGAAGAAAAAAACTAAGCACAACCAAATAGAAAGCTCACAAATCACTTGAGTTAGACTGGTTTCTCCTCTACCTGGTCTTCAACAGTGATCTCAGTCCCCAGAGTATTGTCTGTGGTCCACTTCTCTGTAAAAGTCAGGCCGTATTCACCCCATTTGTACTTGGTCTCCAAGTTCCCGTTGACTTTGCTGGTGTCAGTGTTGGAGGAGCCGGAGGTTTTGAATTCCTAAAGGACAATTACAACAGAGTTAGTTAGGAGTTGTAGGCTATCCTATCCTTTGTTATACAAGAGCATAATGGACAGTAATTCCCTGGCAGGATGGAATAGCCAAACTCACCACTCCACTTGAAGACTTGGTCTTGACATCAAGTTTCACCAATCCAAAACCTTATGAAGAACAAATCATAACATTCAGAACACCACATGTTCCTTTGTATGGTAAGGTTCCTTTGCATTTCAATATTTGACATACGGACCACTACATGGAGAATACTGATCCATACGGTTCAACTGTGACATGGCTTGAACAAATTGAATGTCTGGTTGTCATCATGTTTCCTTCCTGTGAAATGCCCCGTCAGTGTGAAATATGTTCTGTGGATTGATGTAAACATTCCCTTTTAGGCTACTGGCAAGTCCTTCAAATTATTTTTTAGATATACCTTGTGTAGGGGTAACAAAACACAACCATGTTTTTCCACATCTCTAAAGGACTCCCATATATGAAATGGACGGTTGTGTAAAAATACTTTACTGCAAAAGTGGTTTAATTGATAGATAGTGTTTCACCATCTTAACTCAAACAGTGCCTTGGAGGGGGAAGGGAGGGGGGCACATAAGCTCATGCAACCCAGTATTGCAATCGCTGATATTGCGAAAATGTGGAATACAAGTAGTAGAGTGTCTGCCTTTTATACAATTTGGGATATCTTAAAGCATTTTGGAAATATATACATGTAAACACAAATATAATTGGCGGAAATATCAACTGTGAATATTTATAATGAATGTTAGCTTCACGGTAGCTGTTCAAAATAACTTTCAAAGTCAGATTTGCTCGCATTCAGTGCTGTATGGTCCTGCCTGACCCCCCCCCCCCCCACAACCCAAAAATACTAGTTGTGTTAGAATGCTCCTGCATACTAACTAGTATTTAACATTAACATTATTTAAACTTTAACTAGGCAAGTGAGTTAAGAACAAATTCTTATTTACAATGACAGTGGGTTAACTGCCTTGTTCAGGGGCAGAACAGATTTACCTTGGCAGCTCGGGGACTCGATCTAGCAACCTTTCAGTTACTGCCCCCACGCTCTAACCACTAGGCTACCTGCCGCCCCATACATACTTAATCAGTACACACAACTATTAGTTTATTTTAGTATACTGTAAACGACCGGTATGCTTTCAGTTGAGTGTACTAGCGCTTCGCCTGTCTACTGGAAGTTGATGATGTTGCTGTGTAACCTCTTGCTAGCATAAATTACTAGCTAGACATTTTACGGCTTCGGGTGCGTTCTTAAATTCAGAACGTTGCCATATTGTCCGTTTGTAAATTCAGAGCGTTACGCTCTCGGAGCGCACACTGGACGCTCTGGTCGAGGAGTAGGGTTGATTCTGACCTTACAACGGCAGTCAAGTGCCCAAGCTAACATTGGCTAGCTACTTCCAGACAAGTGAGAGAACACCTCACTGACCATTTTACTCGCCCTAGCAGAGCTGGTTAACCTGTATTCATGTTTTCCAGAGCGTTGGTAACTAACTGTGCTGCTGGCACCTCTTTAATTACGTTTTTTTGCCGACGTTTACGGACACCGGCCATATTCAACGGGTGTTGAGCGTTCATAAATTAAATACATTTTTATTCTGGTACACTCAGACGAGAGTACTCCGAAATCGTAGTAGATAGCCAGAGCAAATTTACGGAAGCACACAAATGTCCATTGAGAACTCCACTATAGCACTTACCTAAGCAAAGAATGACAGGAATAATCAAGTCAATAAACGCTGGGTTGTTAGATAGCATATCGTTAACATACTGGCAAGTTTGATGTATTATTAGCCAACTAACGTTAGGTAGCTACCTAACATTGTGGTAATGTTACTGCTGTAATGATATGCTATGTGGTTCATAAGGACAGCGTAGCTAACAAATTGTTCGCCAACATAACGTAACTTATTTGAAGTCATTATTACATTGCTCAACATTAGTTAAAGCAATGAATTTGTTTCCGCTCTCGTTGGACTTCGGCTGCATATTTTCTGCCACTTTCTTCAAATCTGAAAACGATGTGAAGCCACACTAATTTTCTGAAGAATTCCATTACGGGCCCCAAAAGCACTGAAAGAGTGTTCACTGCTTATATAACTCGTATTTTGGCGAAAGTAGTACAACATCCGGGAAATTCTGGCATACTAACTATATCCATATTATGACCTAAATTACTATATACTAAATTAACGTCACAAATAGTACCATTAGTATGAGTATTCAAACACAGCTACAGTTACACATTTCTTTAGCTTGTGGCTATTGTAATCTGCTCAAAGGAAAACACACGCTACCCTCAGAAAGTGTTTTCCATTAGCGCCAGCTGTCGGTTAATAAACTGGTTACAGACTAGTGATGGGTCGTTCGCGAATGAGCCGGGTCTTGTAGGTGAACGTTGGGAGCCGGCTCGCATATCAGAAGAGCCAAATTGATTTATAAAAAATAAAAATGTATATGAATAATCAAAAGATTTAAATGAATAGAACTGATTTTTTTTTTTTAAATCAAGAAATAAAATATGCCTAAATGCACAACACACACATTTGTTCTGACTGTCTGCTCAGACTAACAGCCTCACCTGTTGTTCCTGTCAGACAAGAAGTGTCAACCAATGAGCCAAAGACGCGTGAGGGAAGGCCGAGCCAACTCACTCACAGTCGCACACTTAGCAGCCGTGGGGAGAGGGGAAGGACAGCTGTGAAAAACGAGTGAGTCGGAAGCACAGTAGCATTTGGATGCATTTTAATAATGCAGACAATGTTCGAGCACAGTGTAGAATTTGCCAAATCAAAAATCTCAAAGCCGGTTTCGATGCACAACCTACACGGCATATGCGAACTGTGCACCCAACTGTAAAGCTAGCTGTAGCAGAGCTAGGAGAAACTAGCGGGAATGCTAGTGAAAGAGTCAGCATCTCCACTGTAGCAAAACAAGGCCAAATTGATATTGCATTGGCTAAAATGATTGGCTGGAAATCGGTGGCATTTTCATTTCCATGGGTTTTCCATTTCCATTTTTCGTGGAGGACAGAGGTTTTAGATATCATAGCAATAGTCTAAATCCAATGTAGACCATTCCAAGCAGGAAAACCCTTTCAAAAATCACTTATTCCACAACTGTATGAGAACACACAGGCTTCAGTGCGGGAAAGAGTCCAAAAAGCTACTGCAGTTTGCCTTACCACTAACTGCTGGACATCAAGGGTAACCACTTCTTACATGTCGGTTAGATGCCAATTCATTGAAGATTTTTCAATGTCTAGCTGTCTTCTGGACTGCTTTGAGTTCAGCAACAGACACCACAAAGAACTTGGTAGAGGAACTGTTGAGTGGCCAGAGAATGGCAAGTAGATGGAAAAGTGGTCTGTTGTGTTCATGATAATGCAGCTAATATAACCAAAGCCATATTGTTCAAATGGAACCATCATCCATGTCTTGCCCACACAATCAACCTGATTGTAAGAGATGCTTTGAAGGTGATGAAGCCCACTGAGGACAAAGTGAAAGCAGCTGTGGAATACTTTCACAGGAGCACAGTAGGTCCTGAAAAACTGAAGTCTACACAAAGCCAGGTGTGGATGCCTGAGCTGAGGCCTAAACAAGACTGTACTACAAGGTGGAATTCAACATTTATATGTTGAAGCGGTTTCTTGAGTCAAAGGATGCCATCCTCTCTACCCTGGCCATTGTCAATGCACCTGTTGAGGCCATGACCCAAGAGGAATGAGAGGTGGTGTGCAGAGTCCTGGAACCCTTTGAGCAGGTCACTGTGGAGATCAGTGGAGAGGGGTACAGTAATCAGTTATTACTACATCATTATTTAATCCAGTATTATATTTGTATATGAGCATGTAGTATCACTAGATAAAACATGAACCTGAACTAATAAGTTACTGTTCTCTCTTTTCAGCTATGTGACAGCCTCAAAAATGATACTCCTGTGTAAGGGTCTGCAGCGAATCACAGCCAACCGCCAGAGAGAAGCAAATGTAACCACAGGATGTGACAGAGTTGATGGACACCCTGTTTATCAATGTACAGAAAGTTCCACAGAATGGAATATAATCACGTGCCATCAGAAACCGCTGCACTTGACCCCAGGTTTAAGGGGTTATCCTTCAGTGATGCCAGAGCGATTGATGAGGCACCTCAGCAGTAGGGAGGGACAGCCCCAGCAGTCAGCTGGCTCAGGCACCAGGGCAACAGGAAGAAGAGGGATGTGATGGGGGTAGAAGCACCAGCAGTAGTGCCACAAACATCTGCTGTTTGGATAATGTTTGACGAGAGAGCAACTGGGGATGCAGCACGAAGGAATCCCTCAGCAGATAACATAATGGAGGTCCGATCCTATTAGAAGGAGCCCCTCCTCCAAAGATCTGCAGATCCTCGGAGCTGGTGGAAGAACAAGGTCTCAGTCTACCCACGGCTTACTAAAGTCATGACAGGGAGACTGCATAGTGGCCACATTCGTTCCCTCAGAGGATCTTCCCGAAAACGGGACAAATAATTACTAAGAGAAGAAACCGCATCAGCCCCTCGAAAGTGAGGCAGCTTGCATTTCTGAATGCAAATCTCTCAAAGGCAAAATATGGTCAACATTGCTGTGTGCAGCTGGTTATAGCATGGCAATAAAGGAAAGAAAAGAGTGACCAGTTTAATGATTTAAGTGGGATGTTGCAGATTTGCACATTGTTATTCATTTTCTTTGATATGGTGCAATATTCTATTATGCTGTTCAGATTGTATTTGTTTTGAATGGTTAGATTTATATGCACTTTGTTAATATACATTAAAAAGTTGTACTTAAATGCAAATGTTTAATAGCATTATTTTTCACAACAAACCAATGCATTTTTAAATACATTGCGGTTATGGTAGAGTATGAATTCATTGAATAATTCATAATAATTATTTTAAAAACCAAATCATAAACTATAGCAAACGGTTTGACTTGAAAAAAATACAAAAAAAAATTTAAAGAGCCGTTTGGGAGACAAAAGAGCCGACTTTGATGAGCGGAGCCAAACGAGCCAGCCCATCACTACTAACTTGTTATGCTAACTAGCTAGCAAGAGGTTGCATAGCAACAGATTCAACATCCGGTGGACCGGCGAAGAGCTAGTACGCTCATCTGAAAGGATACTGTTCGTTTACAGAATACTAAAATGAACTAATAGTATATACACTCATTAAATATGTAGTATACATTATGTCAGTATGGGTTTTCGAACACAGCTCATGTCTCAATTGGCTCAACAACAAAAAATAATTCTTTAACCTTTCTCCTCCACTTCATCTACACTGATTGAAGAGGATTTAACAAGTGACATCGATAAGGGATCACAGCTTTCACCTGGTCAGTCGGTAATGGAAAAAGCAGGTGTTCCTAACGTTACATTTTCTCTTTCAATAAATAAGACCACATCATCCTCAAAAGTCTTGTGAATTAACTATTGCATTTGCCTGAGCCGAGTATGGAAGTTAATTTATAATCAGCTCTACAGGTCACAAAATATTTTCACCTCAATAATTGTTGTATCTGTTAACTACCTCACTTTCCAATTTATTTAATATAGTAAAAAAAATAATTTAAAAAAATGATTTGTGAGCGGTTGGGTTCTTGATGTTCCAGAGCTTGACGACGGTCCAGAATGAGTATATAGCCAAATTGACTGATTATATTGTTGATTGTATTAACACTAACAGTTAATGATAACTACCAATAGAGTTAATTCAAGGGTTTCTCTATAGCAGTAAATGGCGCCGGAACAAATTGCAGCAGTTTTACAGGCGTCTAACCAATTCTGCTATTATGCATTTTTTCCCCGCATTATTTGTAACTTATTTTGTATATAATGTTTCTGCCACCAGATCTTACGGCAAAAAAAATATGGATATCAGAACAGCGATCACTCACCTCTGATTAGACAAATATATTTTATTCAACAAGCAGGAAGCACAGGATGTACTGCGAACACCCGACAAGGCCGAGATCCCTGTTATATTGGCAGGAGAAAGAGACGCAGGTACAGAGGACACAGAGCGGGGTGCCTCGTAAGAACCCGGAGAAGGCAAGTGGGAAAGCTACCATCAATATTACTCGCCAACGTAGAATCATTGGACGAGGCACAATCACGAATATCCTACCAACGGGACATCAAACTGTACATATTATGTTTCACAGGAATCGTGGCTGAATGACGACATGGACATTCAGCTAGCGGGATATACGCTGCCCTGGCAAGATAGAACAGCACACTATGGGAAGATGAGGGGGGGGGGGGGTCCTGTGCATATTTGTAAACAGCTGGTGCACGAAATCTAAGGAAGTCTCTGGATTTTGCTTGCCTGAAGTGTAGTATCTTATGATACGATGTAGACCACACTATTTCCCAAGAGAGTTTATCTATACTTCTCGTGGCTGTTTATTTACCACCACAGATCGGTAACTGGCACTAAGACCACACTCTGTCAGCTGTATAAAGGAAATAAGTAAACAGGAAACCGCTCACCCAGAGGCTGCGCTCCTAGTGTCCGGAGAGTTTAATACAGGGAAACTCAAATCAGTTTAACCTCATTTCTATCAACATGTTAAATGCGCGACCAGAGGGAAATCAATTCTAGATGAACTGTACTCCACACACAGAGACAAGTACAAAGCTCTCCCTCGCCCTACATTTGGTAAATCCGACCACAACTCTATCCTCCGGATTCCTGCTTCCAAGCGAAAATTAAAGCAGGGAGCACCAGTGACTCGGTCTATAAAAAAAGTGGTCAGATGAAGCAGATGCTAAAATACAAGACTGTTTTGCTAGCACATACTGGAATATGTTCCAGGATTCTTCCGATTGTACACCACAACTGGCTTTATCAATAAGAGCATCGAGGACGTCGTCCCCACAGTGACTGTACGTACAAAAAGGGTAGAACTGTCACTTTCAAGGTGCGGGACTCTAACCCGGAAGCTTCTAAAGAAAGTCCTGCTATGTCCTCTGACGAACCATCAAACGGGCAAAGCGCCAATACAGGGCTAAGATTGCACCGTACTACACCGGCTCCGACGCTCGTCTTATGTGGCAGGGCTTGCAAACTATTACAGACTACAAGGGGAAGCACAGCCGTGAGCTGCCAAGTGACGAGAGCCTTCCAGACAAGCAAGCTAAATCACTTACATACTCGCGTCGAGGCAACCAACACTGAGGCATGCATGAGAGCATCAGCTGTTCCAGCCGACTGTGTGATCAAGATCTCCGCAGCCGATGTGAGTAAGACCTTTAAACAGGTCAACATTCACAAGGCCGCAGGGCCAGACGGATTACCAGGATGTGTGCTCCGGGCATGTGCTGACCAACGTCTTCACTGACATTTTCAACATGTCCCTGATTGAGTCTGTAATACCAACGTGTTTCAAGCAGACCACAATAGTCCCTGTACCCAAGAACGCAAAGGCAACCTGCCTAAATGACTACAGACCCGTAGCACTCACATCCGTTGCCATGAAGTGCTTTGAAAGGTTGGTAATGGCTCACCATTATCCCAGAAACCCTAAACCCACTTCAATTTGCATACCACCCAAGCATATAATGTAATCTCTATTGCACTCCACACTGCCCTTTCCCACCTGGACAAAAGGAACACCTACGTGAGAACGCTATTCATCGACTACAGCTCAGCGTTCAACACCATAGAGCCCTCAAAGCTCATCACTAAGATAAGGACCCTGGGACTAAACACCTCCCACTGCAACTGGATCATGGACTTCCCGACGGAAGTCGGGAAGTGGGTTTAGGGTTTCTGGGATAATGGTCACCGCCCCAGGTGGTGAGGATAGTTAGCAACACATCTGCCACGCTGAACACTGGAGCCCCTCAGGGGTGCGTGATCAGTCCCCTCATGTTCCCCCTGTTCACCCATGACTGGGTGGCCAGGTATGACTCCAACACCATCATTAAGTTTGCAGACGTCACAACAGTGGTAGGCCTGATCATAGACAATGACGAGACAGCCTATAGGGAGGAGGTTTGAGACCTGGCCGGGTGGTGCCAGAATAACAACCCATCCCTCAACGTAACCAAGGCTAACGGAACTGAAACCAGCTGCGCGCGTGCGCCATCATGCATAAATGTATTTTGTCCCCCCACACCAAACGTGATTACGACACAGAGGTTAAAATATCAAAACAAACTCTGAACCAATTACATTACATTTGGTGACAGGTCAAAAAGCATTAAACATTTATGGCAATTTAGCAATCTTGCTGTTGCTAGCTAATTTGTCCTGGGATATAAACATTGAGTTGTTATTTTACCCGAAATGCACAAGGTCCTCTACTCCGACAATTAAGCCACACATAAAACGGTCAACCGAAACATTTCTAGTCATCTCTCCTCCTTCTAGGCCCTTTCTTCTCTGGACTTTAAATTGTGATTGTCAACTTTCATAAATACCGCCACTGACCTTGTTTGTCTTTCAGTCACCCACGTAGGTATAACCAATGAGGAGATGGGAGAGGCAGGACTTGCAGCACACGATCTGCGTCACAAATAGAACTGACTTCTTCGATCGTTGGCGCGCGCAAGCAGTGTGGGTGCAATAATTGAATATAGACTTAGACTTTATTTTGTGTAGTCAGCCTATAAGGAGATGATCGTAGACTACAGGAAAAGGAGGACCAAGCACGCCCCCATTCTCATCGACAGGGCTGTAGTTGAGCAAGTTGAGAGCTTCAAGTTCCTTGGTGTCCACATCACCAACAAACTAGAATGGTCCAAACACACCAAGACAGTCATGAAGAGGGCACGACAAAGCCTATTCCCCCTCAGGAAACTAAAAGGTTTTGGCAAGGGTACTCAGATCCTCAAAAGGTTCTACATCTGCAACATTGAGAGCTGGTTGCATAACTGCCCGGGCTCCGACCGCAAGGCACGCCAGAGGGTAGTGCGTACCGCCCAGTAAATCACTGGGGCAAAGCTGCCTGCCATCCAGGACCTCTACACCAGGCGGTGTCAGAGGAAGGCCCTAAAAATGGTCAAAGACCCCACCCACCACAGTCATAGACTGTTCCCTCTACTACCACATGGCAAGCGGTACCGGAGTGCCAAGTCTAGGACCAAAAGGCTTCTCAACAGCTTTTATCCCCCCAAGCAATAAGACTCCTGAACAGGTAATCAATTGGCTACCCGGACTATTTGCATTGTGTGTGTCTCCCCCCCCCCCCCTTTTTCAGGACTCTGTCTTTCAAAGATAAACCATTTACAATGAAGACCTGTGAAATTAAAGATGGTTTCCCATGCTTGTTCAATGAACCATAAAACAATTAATGAACATGCACCTGTGGAACGGTCGTTAAGACACTAACAGCTTACAAAACGGTAGGCAATTAAGGTCGCCGTTATGAAAACTTAGGACACTAAAGAGGCCTTTCTACTGACTCTGAAAAACACCAAAAAGAAAGATGCCCAGGGTCCCTGCTCATCTGTGTGAACATGCCTTAGACATGCTGCAAGGAGGAATGAGGACTGCAGATGTGGCCAGGATAATAAATTGCAATGTCCATACTGTGAGACACCTAAGACAGTGCTACAGGGAGACAGGATGGACAGTTGATCGTCCTCGCAGTGGCAGACCACGTGTAACACCACCTGCCCTGGATCCGAACATCACACCTACGGGACAGGTAGAGGATGGCAACAACAGCTGCCCGAGTCCCACCAGGAACGCACAATCCCTCCATCAGTGCTCAGACTATCAGCAATAGGCTGAGAGAGGCTGGACTGAGGGCTTGTAGACCTGTGGTAGAGGGCTTGTAGACCTCCTGTCTCAGCCTCCAGTATTTATGCTGCAGTAGTTTATGTGTCGGGGGGCTAGGGTCAGTGTGTTATATCTGGAGTACTTCTCCTGTCCTATTCGGTGTCCTATGTGAATCTAAGTGTGCGTTCTCTAATTCTCTCCTTCCCTCTCTCGGAGGACCTGAGCCCTAGGACCATGCCCCAGGATTACCTGACATGATGACTCCTTGCTGTCCCCAGTCCACCTGGCCGTGCTGCTGCTCCAGTTTCAACTGTTCTGCCTTATTATTCGAACATGCTGATCATTTATGAACATTTGAACATCTTCTGTTTTAATCTCCACCCGGCACAGCCAGAAGAGGACTGGCCACCCCACATATGCTCTCTCTAATTCTCTCTTTTTTTTCTCTCTCTCGGAGGACCTGAGCCCTAGGACCATGCCCCAGGACTACCTGACATGATGACTCCTTGCTGTCCCCAGTCCATCTGACTGTGCTGCTGCTCCAGTTTCAACTGTTCTGCCTTATTATTATTATACGACCATGCTGGTCATTTATGAACATTTGATCTTGGCCATGTTCTGTTATAATCTCCACCCGGCACAGCCAGAAGAGGACTGGCCACCCCACATAGCCTGGTTCTGGTTCTGGTCTTTCTAGGGAGTTTTTCCTAGCCACCGTGCTTCTACACCTGCATTGCTTGCTGTTTGGGGTTTTAGGCTGGGTTTCTGTACAGCACTTTGAGATATCAGCTGATGTACGAAGGGCTATATAAATAAATTTGATTTGATAAGGCAGGTCTTCACCAGACATCACTGGCAACAACGCCGCCTATGGGCACAAACCCACTGTCGCTGGACAAGATAGGACTGGCAAAAAGTGCTCTTCACTGACGAGTCGTGGTTTTGTCTCACCAGGAGTGATGATAGGATTCGTGTTCATTGTCGAAGGAATGAGCGTTACACAGAGGCCTGTAATCTGGAGCGGGATCGATTTGGAGGTGGGAGGGTCCGTCATGGTCTGGGACAGTGTGTCACAGCATCATCGGACTGAGCTTGTTGTCATTGCAGGCAATGTCAATGCTGTGCGTACAGGGAAGACATCCACCTCCCTCATATGGTACCCTTCCTGCAGGCTCATCCTGACATGACCCTCCAGCATGACAATGACACCATCCATACTGCTCATTCTGTGTGATTTCCTGCAAGACAGGAATGTCAGTGTTCTGCCATGGCCAGCAAAGAGCCCGGATCTCAATCCCATTGAGCACGTCTGTGACGTGTTGGATCGGAGGGTGAGGGCTAGGGCCATTCCCCCCAGAAATGTCCAGGAACTTGCAGGTGCCTTGGTGGAAGAGCGGGGTAACATCTTACAGCAAGAACAGGCAAATCTGGTGCAGTCTATGAGGAGATGCACTGCAGTAGTAAATGCAGCTGGTGGTCACACCAGATAATGACTTACTTTTGACCAACCCCCCCTTCATTCAGGGACACATAGTTCCATGTCTGTGGAACTTGTTCAGTTTGTGTCTCAGTTGTTGAATCTTGTTATGTTCATGCAACTATTTACACATGTTAAGTTTGCTGAAAATAAATGCAGTTGACAGCGAGAGGATGTTGTTTTTTTGCTGAGTTTACATTCTACCTCAATTATACAGGCACCGCTTGGTCGGGCTATATAGCCTCGCTACTCTTTGTACTGTTGTTTTTTTATTTCCTTGTTTATCTATTGTTCACCTAATACCTAATTTTTACTTAAAAATTGCACTGTTGGTTAGGGCCTGTAAGTAAGCATTTCACTGTAAGGTCTACACCAGTTGTATTTGGCACACATGACAAATAAACTTTTACTTGATATCCAACCCTTGAAGATGCCCCTCAGGATAAATAAATGTATCAAATAAAATCTGATTAATTGCTGTAATAATTAATCAGTAAATTATCTAGAATATTAATTAGCCAAAAGTCACAACAGCTTGGAGGGCACTAGGCTGAGCTGTAGTCGATGAACAGCATTCTGACAGATATTCCTCTTGTCAATATGGGCTAGGACAGTGTGCAGTGCCATGTCGATTGCGCCATCAATAAATCTGTTGGGGCGGTATTCAAAATGTAGCGGGACTAGGGTGTCGGCTGTTCAGATACGTTAACTTTCTTAGGTACAAGAACACTGATCTTTTGAAGCAAGTGAGAGACTTGGATAGGGAGAGATTGAATATGTCCGTAAACACTCCAGCCAGCTGGTTTGCACATGCTCGGAGGACACGGCTTTGGATGCCATCTAGGCCCAAAGTCTTCAGGGTTAACATGCTTAAATATCTTACTCACGTCGGCCACGGAGAATGAGAGCTTAAGGTCCTCGTGAGCAGTGGTGTCCCTGCGTCGGTAGCTCAGTGTTTCCCTCGAAGCTGGCAAAGGTGTTTAGCTAGTCCGGGAGAAAGCTGTCGGTGTCCGCAACGTGGCTGGCTTTCCCTTTTTAATCCGTGATTGTCTTAAATCCCTGCCACATACTTGGTTTGGATAAATTCTAAATCGTCATAGAAACAACATCCTCAATGCACTTCCTGATGAACCCAGTCCGAGTGAGTGTATACTTCAACACTCTCCCAGTCCGCATGATCAAAACAATCTTCAAGCGTAAATTCTGATTGGTCAGACCAACGTTAAAACAGTCCTTAACACAGGTACTTCCTGTTTAAGGTTTTGCATATAGGATGGGAGGACAATTCTTGGAGAGGTGCAATTCCTATGACATGTGATGGTTCACTAAGTTGATGGCGTTTCGTGACGAGTCACAACCTGACAATGAGTGTCAGGTTGCGTTGGTTCATTGTAGTGAACACCTGCCATAGTCACTTAGGATAGGAGAAAATTGTCTTAAGACAGTAGACACATTACTGCTGTATACAAAATAAACACTGTACATTACAATATAAATTGCACATTTCCCTTATCATACACTTCTCATATAGCCACATACATAATACTTTGCACATTCCCTTATTCTGTCAGTATTGTACTAAGCAAGCTCATAATTTTACCTATTACTGTTTAGGTATTTGATGGACATGAGGGAGTGCTTATACCTGTTCAGCTTACATGTAGGGACCCTATTGTGTCTGCTTGATACTCAGAGTGAAGTACATGGGAGGGATCTGAAATCATTTTCTGCGCTGGTCTGGTAACGGTCAGTTCAGAAATAGTCTGCAGGGAAGGATGTTGCCTCATGCCCATTACATTCATGGCAGTTTGTATCAGGTGGGATTTCAGTTGGACTGATAAATTGCCAAACCAGACTGACGCCATATATCAGGATACTCTATGACTGCATGGTAGAACAGGAGCATTCTTTTCTGGTCAACTCCAAAAACCCTGTGTCACCGTAGGAAATAGAGGCGTTGTTGTACTCTACAGCAGACACTACTTGAACCTTCCAGCTCAGCACATTGTCCATGTGTACACCCAGGTACTTGTACGAACTAACCTGTGCTATGTTGGCTTTGTAGACAACCACAGGCACGTGGTCACAGACAAGATTTGGGGTCAAACACCAGCTCCTCTGTTTTCTTTACATTGAGGATGAGGTGGTGCTCATCACACCACTTGACAAAACTTTGAAACTCAGACCTGTAAACATGGTTGTAGCTTGTCATGCCTGGTTGCATCCAGGGTGGGAAATGAACTTTGTCCAATAGTTACGGTGGCAAGTAGATAAAATAAAAATCTACCAGCCACTCAGAAATTAAGACAAAATATTTTTCTGCCATTGTTACAGCTAAAAACACAAATAACAAATGAGCATGCTTTGCAAAATGTTTCTAAAACAAGAAATGTATTACTAGTAAGATGTAATGTGGTATATTGCTCAATTCAATTTCATGTTTGTGACCAGAGTCTTTTAACTGTGTACAAAACATTAGGAACACCTTCCTAATAGAGTTGCACCCCTTTTTCCCTTAGAACAGTCTCAATTCGTCGAAAGCATTCCACGGGAATGCTGGCCAACGTTCCTTCGGAAAAAATTCAGTACTGAGCAAATTTCAGGTCTGCTAATCGCAAACTTGAAAGTTGTGAAAATTCAGGGCTACTTCCAGCTCATGTTTACTGTGAACACTGAGGCTGTACCCTGTTAAGATATTTTATCAAGGTTTAAGATAAATTATTCAATAATTCTACCCAGAAACGTAACCTCTAATCCCTAATGGTTATGTAGCATGAACAAGGAGTAATTAAAAATAATAAACACAGCTCCAACTAGGTTGGAGGGGGGGAAGAGAGGAATGCATGCATGTGCCTTACGAAAACAAAGAGGATCCTTAACCTATGTTTGAACCGACCCGGCTATAACTCTGTGGATATAAGACAGCGAGAGCCCCTCCAGGTTTTCCGTATCTGGGGGGGACTGGAACTGTCTGCTAAGTGGTAATAAACTGTGGTGAGACTTCAGGAGATAATCCAGATATAGAGTGTCATGTATGTGTGCTAGTGGGTTGGAATGGTCTTTAGTAGCAGCTTTGTCCTTGTCGGAGGGAAGGAGGAGCATTCAAGACGCTATGATGAAATGTGATGTATATAAACCAATGTACATGGTACTATGAGCAGCACTCTCAAGAATAAATGCTATTGGCTAATTTGGGTAGACTGGTCTCTGTCTATTTTATGCAACAAACAAAAAAATATTATAAAACCGACAGTGTTTTAAATTGGTTAATGAACACATAAGAACTAAATTCATATAACATACCCGTTTTAAGTTACTGTTTCAGATAGTGGTCAAGTAGGCTTCTGTGGCTATTTGATCATAACATAGGCCTACCAGAGTGGCAATGGAGAACAGAGAAAATGCTTCACATAAAATGTTAACATGAAACTAGCTGTTCTATCATTCAGCCTACAGTAGCAGACAATGTGTGGTGTCAAAGTAGGCCTACTTTCCATGACATGCATGGCTTGACATTAACCTGTTTATCCACTTGTCCTTCAGACAAAGATGTGACTGAAAATGTTGTGCTTGATGCAAGAAACCACTTTACAAAATAAAATGTATTATTCCCATACCATTATTACAGAGAATCAGACAAATTATGCTCCCCTCTGACTATTGGCTACTTAGCTTATTCAAGCAAGTCTCAAAATACAAAACTCTGCTTTCGCTTGTGGTTGCCATGCCAAACAGTCTTCCTTTTGTTTTATATCTAGACAGTGTGAGTGTGTATTGGATACCTAACATAGTTTAAGTATACAAAAAGAGTCTTCAGTATTGGTTATAAATTTGAAAAATCTAATTTAAAAACATGTAGATACTGTATAGGGGTGATTTTTATTTTATCTTTATTTAACTAGGCATGTCAGTTAAGGACAAATTCTTATTTTCAATGACAGCCTAGGAACAGTGGGTTAACTGCCTTGTTCAGGGGCAGAATGACAGTGTTTTACCTTATCAGCTTGGGGATTCGATCTTGCAACCTTTTGGTTACTGGTCCAATGCTCTAACCACTAGGCTACCTGCCACCCCGATTAAACCATCATTTAATGGTATTGTGGCAGTCATATTGGATTTAGAGTAAAACATTTAAAGGGCCCCCTAACATAATTGCAAGAGTAAGGGCTGAACAAATTAAATATATATATATATCTTTTTTAAATATATACACTGCTCAAAAAATAACAGGAACACTAAAATAACACATCCTAGATCTGAATGAATGAAATATTCTTATTAAATACTTTTTTCTTTACATAGTTGAATGTGCTGACCACAAAATCACACAAAAATTATCAATGGAAATCAAATTTATCAACCCATGGAGGTCTGGATTTGGAGTCACACTCCAACTTCGATGTAATGTCCTTAAAACAAGTCTAAATTAGGCTCAGTAGTCTGTGGCCTCCACGTGCCTGTATGACCTCCCTACAACGCCTGGGCATGCTCCTGATGAGGTGGTGGATGGTCTCCTGAGGGATCTCCTCCCAGACCAAAGCATCCGCCAACTCCTGGACAGTCTGTGGTGCAACGTGGCGTTGATGGATGGAGCGAGACATGATGTCCCAGATGTGCTCAATTGGATTCAGGTCTGGGGAACGGGTGGGCCAGTCCATAGCATCAATGCCTTCCTCTTGCAGGAACTGCTGACACACTCCAGCCACGTGAGGTCTAGCATTGTCTTGCATTAGGAGGAACCCAGGGCCAACCGCACCAGCATATGGTCTCACAAGGGGTCTGAGGATCTCATCTCGGTACCTAATGGCAGTCAGGCTACCTCTGGCGAGCACATGGAGGGCTGTGCAGCCCCCCAAAGAAATGCCACCCCACACCATGACTGACCCACCGCCAAACCGGTCATGCTGGAGGATGTTGCAGGCAGCAGAACGTTCTCCACGGCATCTCCAGACTCTGTCACGTCAGTCACATGTGCTCAGTGTGAACCTGCTTTCATCTGTGAAGAGCACAGGGCGCCAGTGGCGTTGGGCCCTCATACCACCCTCATAGAGTCTGTTTCTGACTGTTTGAGCAAACACATGCACATTTGTGGCCTGCTGGAGGTCATTTTGCAGGGCTCTGGCAGCGCTCCTCCTTGCAAAGGCGGAGGTAGCGGTCCTGCTGCTGGGTTGTTGCCCTCCTACGGCCTCCTCCACATCTCCTGGTAGCGCCTCAATGCTCTGGACACTACGCTGACAGCAAACCTTCTTGCCACAGCTCGCATTGATGTGCCATCCTGGATGAGCTGCACTACCTGAGCCACTTGTGTGGGTTGTAGACTCCGTCTCATGCTACCACTAGAGTGAAAGCACCGCCAGCATTCAAAAGTGACCAAAATATCAGCCACAAAGCATAGGAACTGAGAAGTGGTCTGTGGTTATCACCTGCAGAACCACTCCTTTATTGGGGGTGGGTGTCTTGCTAATTGCCTATAATTTCTACCTGTTTGTCTATTCCATTTGCACAACAGCATGTGAAATTTATTGTCAATCAGTGTTGCTTCCTAAGTGGACAGTTTGATTTCACAGAAGTGTGATTGACTTAGAGTTACATTGTGTTGTTTAAGAGTTTCCTTTATTTTTTTGAGCAGTGTATATATTGTATCTGACCCCACTTGCCTTAGAGCCGATTACAATAACTACAACATAAAAATACATGTGTACTGTATGCATTTGTCACGCAGTACCTTACAGCACTGAATGAGAACAACTTTGGAAAGTCCTCTATTGAACAGCTACCAAAAAGCAAAGTTTACATTCATCATAAATATTCATAGTTGATATTTCTGCTTATTGCATCTGTGGGTTTATATTTCCAAAATGCTTTAACATATCCTAATGCTGTTTGTAGGTGTACTGTATAAAGGGCAGATAATTTACTATTTGTATCACCCCTGCACGGTTTGTGTTAAGGGGGTGTCACAATATCTATACATTTAACAACTTTTGCAGTAAAATATTTTTACACAACCACCCATTTCATATATGGGAGACCTTAGAGATATGCTTTGTTATACCTCGGTTAGGTATGTCAAAAACTAAAGCCCTTTTTAAGGAACGGCCACTAGCCTATTAGGGCGTAAGAGAGGCCAAAGTGATGCTTCATGTTCAAGCCGTCACAAGAGGTCCCTGTTACATATATGTTTGTCACTCTCGTCATTTCTACAGGGGTAAACGAACCAGTTAAGACATTTACCATATCCTTTGTTGAAGATGTCCTTTGCAGATTTGCCAAGGTCACCATATGATGGAGGCACTGCCATTACACCTGTGGCAAGAAAAATGGAAGATGAGAAATCTAGCTATTGTAGTACTACTGACTGAGTTCAGCATGTAGCCTATAGAGTGAAATAGTAATGGCGCCTTTTTGTAGGCACCAACTCCGCCATGGTTCTTTGGACAAAGCCTATGGGGAAATTAATGACATTTTTTATTTTTTTTTGTATAAACACCAAAAATAATGTCTGTGGTAAACAGACTTAGATCTTATATGTTTTGTTCTATGAGATAGCTGATGAAGATTAATGTCACTTTGTACATTTTAAAGCATTTATGTAACAAAGAAAGTACAAAGGCTTCATAATTCATAAAAGTCATGTTAACTGACTGACAGTAGCATATCTACTAGAAAAAGAAGAAAAAAAGCTCCGGTCTGTAAAGTACAGACCTTGCCTGGAAACCTTGACATTGAATTGCATTGAATTCTATGTCTGGCAGAAATTAGCATTTGAGTCAGGAAAGTTTCCTCTCGTGACCTCTACATACTACAATGCTGAATAAAATTATATTTTAAAGTACTTTTACCGGTTGTCTGTGCAGTTGGTCCTTTTGGGGGTAATAATGTGGGTCGATATATCCACAGGAAAGTATAATTACATCAACTTTTCAAAGCGATGGTAGTACTTGATCATTTGTATCACCTGAAGCATGTGCAGAACCATGTAAAACACATGCAAGAGCTTGGCAAGTATGCATGTATTTGTATGTTGTGTGCATGCTTCAGGTAATAGAAATCTGAACACACTACCAGCGCTTTGAAAAGTTGATGTAATCCTACTTTCCTGTGGATATATTGGCTCACATTCCTACCACCAAAATACACAGACAACCGGTAAAGTACATTAAAATGTAATTTCATTCAACATTCTGGCTTGTAGAGGTAAATTCTGCCCAACATAGAATTCAATGTAATTCAATGTTGGGTTTCCAGGCAACAGCAGGCATTATTTCAGCATTTATCCCAAAACCCTATTCTTTCCCCATAGGGATTGCTGAACCAACCAGATAACTAATTTCTGGGTTTTAGGACAACAAGCTGGCAAGCTCTATTGCAGCAAGTATATGACAAAGATGGTATTGCCACAACATGCATGTTGCTGTTTGCTTGTCATCACTGATTGACTAGTGGCAGTATAATCCACCACCCAGTAAATGATTAGATAGGGAATTTATGATCATCTCAGCATAGACCCTTGCAAACAATTGAAGGGATATTGCCGGGCCTACAACCACATAACCTCCAGACGAGCTTCAATGCCATACAACTCTCCTTCCGTGGCCTCCAACTGCTCTTAAATGCAAGTAAAACTAAGTGCATGCTCTTCAACTGATCACTGCCCGCCCGTCCAGCATCACCACTCTGGACAGCTCTGACTTAGAATATTTTGACAACTACCTAGGTGTCTGGTTAGACTGTAAACTCTCCTTCCAGACTCACATTAAGCATCTCCAATCCAAAATTAAATCTAGAATCAGCTTCCTATTTCACAACAAAGCCTCCTTCACTCATGCAGCCAAACATACCCTCGTAAAACTGCCCATCCTACCAATCCTCGACTTCGGCGATGTCATCTATAAAATAGCCTCCAACACTCTACTCAACAAATTGGAGCGGTTTTTCACAGTGCCATCCGTTTTGTCATCAAAGCCACATATTACCCACCACTGCGACCTGTACGCTCTCGTTGGTTGGCCCTCGCTTCATACTCGTCGCCAAACCCACTGGCTCCAGGTCATCTACAAGTCTCTGCTAAGTAAAGCCCAGCCTTATCTCAGCTCACTGGTCACCATAGCAGCACGCGCTCCAGCAGGTATATCTCACTGGTCACCCCCAAAGCCCCAATACTGTATTTATCTTGCTCCTTCGCACCCCAGTATCTCTACTTGCACATTCATCTTCTGTACATCCTACCATTCCAGTGTTTAATTGCTATATTGTAATTACTTCACCACTATGGCCTATTTATTGCAGTACCTCTCTTATCCTACCTCATTTGCACATGCTGTAAATAGATTTATCTACTGTAATTTTGATTGTTTGTTTATTCCATGTGTAACTCTGCGTTATTGTATGTGTCGAACTGCTTTGCTTTATCTTGGCCAGGTCGCAGTTGCAAATGAGAACTTGTTCTCAACTAGCCTACCTGGTTAAATAAAGGTGGGAAAAAAAATCTACACAGGTGAAGCTTTGAAGAACATGGTTATCCGCAAGCAGCAGCCATCTTGACATCGATATTAACACTCCTACGCCTCTGCACTGTCTTGCCTAGATCATTCCAATGACTGACAGTGGCGGCTTGTTCAATGAAAGTCAAGCTAACGTTAGCTAACTAAACAAACTATCACATCACAGACAGGGATAAAAATGTTGAATAATAAAAAATAAAAAAGCACATTTACAATGTCGTCAACGACCATGACTTGCCTTTATCCTTGACAAGGGACCAAACTTTAGCTAGCTGGCTACACGTTTCTCTTCGCTGGATCCTGGCTGGCCATGTCCCAGTCTTGACTTTAGCTAATGGCTCTTTGGCTAGCTCGCTAACGTTAGCCCAAAAAGACAACGAACGTTAGCTACTGTAACTAGAAAAAAAGGCTGACATTTAGGCCTAACGCTACTTAGCTACTGTAGCAAAATTTTAGCAGGAATATTATAACTTCACCTCAGTTGCTTGGAGCTTTGCGTTGGTTTGACTTGTTTTCAAGCGGTTTCTGACACCGCGTCGCGATACAGTCCTGTCCAGCTGGAGGGCGATGAAGGAGAAACCCATAGAGATAGATAGAGGTCTCTAGAAGAGGTAGGGAGACATCCCACTCCTTCAATTTCTGTTTCAATGGAAGTCAATTAACTAAATAGACCAGACCCAGCTGTTATCGTATTGGTGGTGTCTTTGGGAGAGCCAACCCCTCCTTAAGTAGACAGGAACTGACCATTTTTTCCCGTGCTAAACAGCCTGAGTGAACTGTCTTAATTCATCCACCATCTTTGACTCTAGTGCCCAAAAACCCATTTTAGCATGGGCAGCACTATTGAGGACTTTCACCATGTTGAAGTAGTCAACTTCAACAATAGGTTATGGAAGGTTCACATAATTACTTCCATGTCAACAGGAGGGATCAGCAAATGAATTATACTTGTGGCAGTAAATCGCCAACCTTGACTTTTATACCTGTTCAAACACACTCCAGGTGGCAGTATGCACCCTTTCAGTTTGTTTGCCAACTCATAGAAGTAGTAGAAGAAAATGGGACTACTTCAAAATGGAGATGGGCTCAATGGCACTGCCAAAGACAGTACAGTATGAAGATAGGCTAAAACTGCTTCTCCAATAGAAATCCCACTCACACTTGCTAGCTAAGCTCATACGTAGAAACACGGCATCGAGTCTAACGACGCAGAACTGTGCATAAGCAGGCCGTCAGATCAAAGGCACTCTTTCGATATAAAGTTGTCTTTGACTTAAATGAAAATGTGTTAGTTTGTCACTTTCACAAGGTTTGAGTAATAACATGTTGAACTACTTAAGAAATTGGCTCAAATCTAGGTTGCCTTTAGATTTCGAGAAAATTTACAACGAATGAAGAATTTCTCACTTCTCTCATTGACTTTTCAAACCCCAGCCTGGTCTGTTTCACAAGTCTCACGACGTTGCGCCTCTGGATTTAGAAACTCTGTGGCACTGCTCATACTCTCACAGACGCAACAATGAGACAGATACAATGTTGCGTCCTCTAACTATCTTTATGGAGAAACCGCAACAACGAAACAACCCTCAGGTCCCTGTAAATGTAGCTGCTCGTTTCTTTGCCTGTCTAGAACAAAGTAGGATGACCTGAGTTATGCATTAATTTGATTATTTTTAAGTCCATATTTGCGCATTAAGTTAATACAAGACCAAAACACTTGCAAATTAATGTATTTATTAACTTAATGCAATTGTCTTCACGAATAATTTATCTGGCAACTGGAAGCAGTCTTTATCCTCACCATAGCAACCATGGCGCTTGGCTTAATATGTAGCCCAAGAACCGTATTGTAATGAAACAGCAGGCGCTATCGACTGTGCTGCAAAAGCATGGTCGTGCGGCAGATTCGATTTCCGCGCTTATAAACCCAGGGTCGTTACAATATATTTAAGCCATGTTTCCATTGCCAGTGTAACGGATGTGAAATGGCTAGCTAGTTAGCGGTGGTGCCAAACATACCTTTGCAAGACTGACCATCCTACCAATCTTCGACTTCGGCGATGTCATTTACAAAATAGCCTCCAATACCCTACTCAACAAATTGGATGCAGTCTATCACAGTGCCATCCGTTTTGTCACCAAAGCCCCATATACTACCCACCATTGCGACCTGTACGCTCTCGTTGGCTGGTCCTCGCTTCGTACTCATAGTCAAACCCACTGTCTCTATGTCATCTACAAGACCCTGCACCCACCTGTAACACGCGCTCCAGCAGGTATATCTCTCTGGTCATCCCCAAAACCAATTATTTCTTTGGCCGCCTCTCCTTCCAGTTCTCTGCTGCCAATGACTGGAACGAACTACAAAAATCTCTGAAACTGGAAACACTTATCTCCTCACTAGCTTTAAGCACCAGCTGTCAGATCAGCTCACAGATTACTGCACCTGTACATAGCCGACCTATAATTTAGCCCAAACAACTACCTCTTTCCCTACTGTATTTATTTTATTTATTTAGCTCCTTTGCACCCCATTATTTTTATTTCTACTTTACACATTCTTCCACTGCAAATCTACCATTCCAGTGTTTCACTTGCTATATTGTATTTACTTTGCCACCATGGCCTTTTTTTGTTGTTGCCTTTATCTCCCTTATCTCACCTCATTTGCTCACATCGTATATAGACCTGTTTCTACTGTATTATTGACTGTATGTTTGTTTTACTCCATGTGTAACTCTGTGTCGTTGTATGTGTCGAACTGCTTTGCTTTATCTTGGCCAGGTCGCAATTGTAAATGAGAACTCAACTTGCCTACCTGGTTAAATAAAGGTGAAATAAATCAAAAAGAAACACTTCAAGAAACCTGAACTAACGTTAGGTATCTAGCTAAACTACCAGCATTCTGCAAGGCAAGGAATTAGAGTAGATGTGAGATCACAAATTAAACTTTTTTTTTTGAGAATGACAACTGTGCTAGTGTGGCCGATGTGAAATGGCTAGCTAGTTAGCGGTGGTGCGCGCTAATAGTGTTTGTCGGTGACGTCACTCGCTCCGAGACCTAGAAGTAGTTGCTCTGCAAGGGCCGGCGGCTTTTGTGGCGATGGGTAAGATGCTTCGTGAGTGACTGTGGTTGATGTGTGCAGAGGGTTGGGGCGAGAAGAGGGACGGAAGCTATACTGTTACAGTAGCAAACTATCTTGATGAGTGTTGTTGGAAAACTCTTCTAGTGGTCTAAACAGAAACAGGTGTTGTAGCTAACTAAACACTGCACAGTGTTACACTGAATCAGCACTTTGACCGTCAGAGATGTAAGATAACTTGACCTGAAGTGACATTAACTAAGCTCAGGATCAGGATGAACACATACTTGACAGGTAAACTCAGTCATGTTAGTATGTTAAATCCATGCTTAGACTCTGGACCCCAGTCACAATAGGAACCGTGACCATCAACTGGGAGGGATTTCCAAAATGTAAACTGCTCAGAATAGCTCTGAGCGAATTCCCAGAACCCGCTTTAATCCACTGCACTCTGACTATCTCGTGCAGATAATGTGTCACCATGTCTTCTAATCGTGTAGCTAACTGAGTTACTGCCTTGCACACACACATAGAGGGCCCCGGGGTGACTTTTCACTAAGTACAGTTCTTGGATCAGCTTCCCCTTCCCAATACTAACCTTAATCATTAGTGGGGGAAATGAGAAACTGATCCAAGATCAGTATCTAGGGGCAATTTCACCCTACTCTCACTCACAAACCCATCTCGATTGAAGAATCACATCCAAGACGACAGACCCTTGATTTCTACTGTTTAATGATGGTAAAGACACTTGTCATTTGCAGGACATTATTGATTAACCCAATACAACCACACTGGCTGTTATTGCTACATTTTCATTACATTGGTAGTCAATTGCTGTATCTTGAAGATAAGTAACATACCGCTATAACCACACCGGTGATAAGGATTAGTAACATTTTATTAGAGGGGTTAAAAGTGACAAATAAGAACAAATTCAAGAGAGAAAAGCCATCATTCATAAGTATGTATCTAACATCTTAGCAGAAAACTATGAATTTGCAGCTAGCTACCTAGCTAGCATGCACACGAGCTGGCATTACTCAAACCAAAAGATTTATGCATTAGGAACTAGTTGGAATTATAAGAAAGGTGGGGGGAGGAAAGGTAAAGACTCAGCTAGTAACAGGTTACGATCTAGGCCTAGTAGTACAAGTAACTATTCCACAGCTGAAATTCAAAATAAAACATGATGGGATGGATATAGGACAAAACCCACTGGACTCAAACTGATTGATACAACATTTTTCTATGCCATTTCAATAAAAACATTCAAATGTGATGACGTTGAATCACCGTGGAAAACTGATTGGATTTGCAAAATGTTATCAAACGTGAAGGAATTTCAGGAATTGTATAATTTCATGTTTAGTCGACGACACAATCAAATGTAAATCATAACTAGATGTTGAACTCGCGTTTGTGCCCAGTGGGAAGTAATACTTCATTGTTTTACAAATATGTACTAAGCGGGTTGTAACCAATACCATCAATGGCAGTTTCAGACCCGATTTGAGTTACTGCGGGGGACTTTGTGATGCTTTGCATTTGTTTTCAATGATTTGGGTGAAATGGTGATTCTGAAATAAATCCTATACATAAAAGCACATTGTGTTTCAAACAAATATAGTTCCGCACAACTGTAAACATATTCCTGCTTAAGTGCATGTTGCAATAACCTTTTAGTACATCAAATACCTATTAAAAAAATGGTATTTACATATACCAAATGAAATAAATTAAGATGCAGTCAAAAGTAAGTCCAAGGGATCTATGGAAGAAGTAAAAATACATTTTTTCCCCCAATTACTTTGTAGATATCCTTGTATGTTATTCTTATCGTGAATCTTGGTCAATTACAAGCTAGTACAAAACTCAAAAAAATGCAATATTTGAGATATGCATTACCTACACATACAATGTTACTATAACAACTAAAGCTATTGGCAAATGGAATGGTATTTAAAACAATTGTTCACCATTTTCCATTCCATAGTTTTGGCTGCTTTTTGCGATCTCCTAAGTAACGACCCTGGTTACGGTAAGGTCTTTTAGGACAAGGCAGGATAATAACTGAACAATACAAATATTATAAAGGAAACCAAAACAGTTCATTTCAAAATGAGCCATGAATGACTCAATCAGCATTCTAGTAATACTGTCAAACCACAGTAGTGTCTTAAGGAAAGCAGAAGCTTTACACACTACCTAAAGAAACAATGGCAAACAAGTAACAAGACCAGTCACAACATCTTGAACAATGATATTGCTATACATAAATTCAGCAACAGTATCATCTGTGACGTTTTGATATTGCCTTTAAGGTGGTCCATACTTGTATTAGAACTAGAATCCAGATAAAACATTGAAAGTAACATGTCAATAATATTATGAAAAGTGCCCTAACTTCTCAGGATATCTAGTGAACACACAATAGCCTATTTCACTAACGCTGTTGAATTTTAGATTTCAACAAACTTTACTGACTTAAAATAATGTGTTTGGTTACAATAGGCTGCCTGAGAATTCTGCTTTTATGTTTCCCCAAACCTATAGCTTGCTGTTCCCCCCATTATCTAACAGACTGCAAGAGCTTTTAAGGCTCACACACATTGCAACACATGTGCATCTAGCGTTAGTCTGCAGATCATTCACATTTTTCAAGCAATTCTACATGTAAAATGAGTGTGCACTTGGTTTGCAAATTATGTTCAGAGGTGCTAACTACTCCCGACCAGCAAACCCTATTGGTGTGTCTGAGCCCTTAAGCATTGAAATGGTAGCCTGGTAGTAGCAGATCAGTTTGTGCTTTAGTCAACTCCTCTGTCGAGTTTGTCGTCATGCCATAATCAGACTGTATACCATAACAACAGAAGAGGAATTGACTAACTCCTCTGTCGAGTTTGTCGTCATGCCATAAACAGAATGTATACCATAACAGAAGAGCCACTGACTAAAGCACATACATATCTGTAACCAGATTATTGATCTTGTGGCAAAAGTTGTGGGACATTATTTTTTTTTTAAACGTATCCCTATACAAATGAAGAGAGAAAATTGATGAAAGGATGAGTCCCAAATGGCACCCTATTCCCTATGTAGTGCACCACTTTTGATCAGAGCCTTATGTGCCCTGGTCAAAAGTAGTGCATTACATGAGGAATAGGTTGTCAATTTAGACACAGGCCTTACTTTAATCCCTTTTAACAGGCTGACATGGGACAGAATATGAGGAGTCACATCTCTGTCTGTACCCGGTCACACCATGGCACCAATAGGATCCCACAAGCCATCTCAGTTAGCAATCTCTTGTAGATATTGGAATATAAAGTTGATATCACATAACCACAGTTAGCAACTTCTTTCAGAGGGCAGTAGCAAAAATAGCACGACAGGGCTCAAAGTCACCAGTAGTGTCTATTAGATGAGATCAATGTCCTTCTGGCTGCGTCGCAGACAGGTGTCCTCTAACACCTAGTACCCAATCATCCTCCTGATCATGGCAGGTTTAGAGAAGGGCCAGCCGTACTCGTTGGGCACAGGGCCGTTGACGTTGCATTCGAAGAAGGAGAACATGGGGAACCAGATGCGGGCCCTGCGACTCTGCTGGTAGGCCCTGGTGTTAGCCAGCGTGTGGTAGTACAGGAAAAGCCTGGTTGTGATGTAGAAAGCTATGAAGACGTCGATGGAGTAGTGTTCATGGGCCGCCAGGATAAAGAAGATCCCAAACAAGTTTAGGACCCACGATAAGGTGTGGATGAAGTTCCAACCCCTTGGTGTGTCTGTTGATGTACACATAAAAGCAGCAAATTGATGAGTTAGAAAGTTGAATTTCAGTCATGTTAAAACTCAGGTTGTGCCCCAAATGACACCCTATTCCCTTACATAGTGCACTACTTTGGACCAGAGTCCTATTGCCTCAAGAGTGCATTGAATGACATCTTTATTGATTCTGGTCTCAGTGTAGACCCATTATCTGTATGCGATTTTCAAATCAGTCAAACTTAATTTATATCAAATTTATTTATATAGCCCTTCATACACCAGCTGATATCTCAAAGTGCTGTACAGAAACCCAACCTAAAACCCCAAACAGCAAGCAATGCAGGTGTTGAACACCTATAGAGAATATTTCTCACAGAGGATGCATTTCAAAGTGCTTAACAAATAAAACAAAAAAGGTGAGAACATTAAAAGCCTAATACATTTTCTAAAATGAGAAATTCAAAAGAATAGTAAAACAATAATAAATTAACAGTGGACATGAGACGAATGAATTAAAATAAATTGAAATAAATAAGATGTATAAAATGTGATCAAATAGTATGGCTAAAAGCACACAAAGTAAAAGCATGGCTAAAAATATTATAAAGTAAAAAAAGTTACAGTTTCTGAGGCCCCTCCCCTCCGGTAGGCTGTTCTAAAGGCCAAGACCATAATGGCTAATGGCAGCCTGAACTTTGGAACAACTAAAAGGCCAGACTGACTGGACACATATGTTAAAAGGATATCATACACGTATTCATTCGGGTGCAAGGCCAAGTAGTGCTTTGAAAAGCTTTAAAAACATTTAAAAATTAACTATAAAACTAGCAGGCAACAAATTCAGGGACTTTAAAATAGTTGGTATGTGTGCTCTCCTTCTGGTCTTCGTTAGCACACATGCTGCTATAAAACAGTTTAAAATCTGTCAGTGGCTCAGTTGGTAGAGCATGGTGCTTGCAACGACAGGATCGTGGATCTGATTCCCACTGGGGTCACCCATATGGAAAATGTATGCATGCATGACTAAGTCGCTTTGGACAAAAGCATCAGGTAAATTGGCATATATTACTATATAAGTGGTCTGGTCTTGATGCCCTTCATGCAGTTACAGATAATGGACACATGATGGCAGCAAAGGGACAACACATGATGTACATAAGTTCTTCCCACTTACAGTCAATTACAATTATTGTCTGCAACAGGTGACAGTGAAAGTAACAGTAAAATGATATGGAACACTTACATTCTGTCACAAAGAAGTTGAGCATGGTGATGACCACTGTGTGACCGCTGAACATGTAGTCACCACATGTGTGGACACCTGTGAGAGACATTCCAAATCCACTCCAGATGGCCAGAGCTCGATGCAGTTTTGCCCACATGTCACCATAAATCTCAGGGAAAGAGAAGTTAAGTGTCACTATTGAGATTTTACCCTCTCGTGAGAAGAAAGAAAATTGCTACCCATAGTGTTTGTACAGTGCGACCAGATTGTATCTATAAAAAGCTACACGTGTGTGTTATGATGAGATCATCCTCAACCTGGAGGAAATGCTGATGTGTGTGTTATGATGAGATCATCCTCAACCTGGAGGAAATGCTGATGTGTGTGTAATGATGAGATCATCCTCAACCTGGAGGAAATGCTGATGTGTGTGTGTGTAATGATGAGATCATCCTCAACCTGGAGGAAATGCGGATGTGTGTGTGTGTGTAATGATGAGATCATCCTCAACCTGGAGGAAATGCTGGTGTGTGTGTGTGTGTGTGTTATGATGAGATCATCCTCAACCTGGAGGAAATGCTGGTGTGTGTGTGTTATGATGAGATCATCCTCAACCTGGAGGAAATGCTGGTGTGTGTGTGTTATGATGAGATCATCCTCAACCTGGAGGAAATGCTGATGTGTGTGTGTGCGCGCGCATGGAGCTGTAGTACCTTTCCTGAGCACTGCAGGTGCTGTCCTGGCACTGACAGAGAGGTGACGAACATGGTGATGCAACGCAGCATGAACACTGTCCCCATGAGGCTGCACAGGCGCCGCAGCAGAACTGACCTTCAGCAGAGCAGACGTTACACATGAACTAGACCAGTGGTTTTCAAACCTCTCCTCTGGGACCCCCGTAAGTTTCACAACTTTGTTGTAACCCTGAACTAACTCACTGATTCAAGTAGTCAAAAGGCATAATAATTAGTTGATCATTTTAATGTGGTGTGCTAGCTCTGGAATAGTTCAAATAAATGGAACGGGTGGGTGTCCCTAAGGAGAAGTAAAAACTTTTAATTTTTTAATTTTTTTACCCTGGACGAGTTAAACATTTTACAATTCTATTCATTTCATGGTGAAATTCGAGATACTAGTTTAAATAATGTCTAGGCTATAGGTGTGACGAACATATTTTCCTATGGACCAGTCAGTAGCCAGTACTCTACCTGTGCTTGTGCAGCAGCAGAACTAGCAGCCAGATATTACACAGGATCACTCCACATGCCTCTGCCATGGCAAAGGCCCATGGTATTCTAGGTACACTGTTAAGAGAAAGAAATGTTTATTGGCTAATCTACTTAAATGCAAGCTGCCTGGTATTGAGCATTTTGATTATTTTCCCAGGCTTGGCTAATGTTTATGAAGTATCACAACCATTAACAGATAATAGCCAATAATAATAATAATAATATGATGATGAAGAATATTATGCTATCAACATTCAATATGACTTCATTGGAAAAACACACCTGACAAACCTGCATGAGGTTAAGGCAAACAGCAAGCCACCTCTCAATTGCATTAAGATAAGCCTCTATGTCAGGTATGACAACCTGCCAGTCAGATGATAAACGCAGGGAACCTAGGGCTACATTTAGCCTAGTTGCTGCTTTCTCATTTAATTGTTTATTTTATTTAACCTTTATTAACTAGGCAAGCCAGTTAAGAATAAATTCTTATTTACAATGACAGCCTACCCCGGCCAAACCCTAACCCGGACAACGCTGGGCCAATTGTGTGCCGCCCTATGGGACTCCCAATCACGGACGGTTGTGATACAGCCTGGAATCAAACCAGGGTATGTGGTGACGCCTCTAGCACTGAGAACATTTTACATTTGGCTCAAAATTTAAAAAATAAATGATCTTAACAGAGAAAAATGTCCTCCTGTGTGCTACATATATTCCCAGCCCACTGACACTCCTATCAGATCACAGCAAAATCAGTCTACTTGAACAGAGCAATACTCAATCATGAGGCATCAAAGCCAAAGGAACTGAATAATATTAAGAAATGCTATAGCTGGAAGGAATGTAGTGTGGAAACCTACCAAAAAACAAGCCCACATCTTGCCAACAGTAATCTGAAACATTATCACACCATGAGCAAGTCCAACTACACTCTCAGTTAGAACAAGCTGGACATTCAAGTCCTGTGTGGCTCAGTTGGTTGAGCATGATGCTTGCAAAGCTAGGGTTGTGGGTTGGATTCCTACGAGGGACCTGTATGAAAATGTATGCACTCGGTACTATCAGTTGCTCTGGATAAGAGCGTCTGCTAAATTACTAAAATTGTCAAGTGCAATGTGAGTCATCATGAACAAAAGGTCAAGCAAGCAATCTACTCAAAGTAGGAGAAGTCAAGAAAACTGTTAATGGCAGGGCATGCTATTTAGTTTCAGAATAGGCTATGGTTGTGTCCCAAATGGCACCCTATGCCTGTATAGGTGAAACACTGGACACCGTTGCAAAAACAAGCAAGAGTTCAAATTGAAAAAGTTAAAGTAGCGTAAGTTCAGTTTGGTTCCTAGTAAAATGTTATCACCACAGCATCAGTTATGTTGACATTCGAAACAGAGGTGTTTGCTGAACAGTCACAAGCAGGTCTACATGTACATTACTTAGGATGTGGGGATCAGCAACCCACCTGTCTAAGAAAATGTCTGGCAAGGGCGGGTAGGTGCGCATGTCCGGCACCCTCTCGTGCACGATCACCATGACGAAGGAGGTAAATCCAAAAACGAACACAACATAGATGGCACTAAGCGCAGTCTTCCAGTACTCAGGGTCCAGCCTCCTGCTCCCTCCATGCTTGTACTTCCCATTTGTATACTGAAGATACTGCTCCCCAACCGGTGCAGTGTCTGTGTTAGAGTTATCACACTCTCTACTGGAGTCTCCATTGCAGTGCCAGTCCCCACCGCCACCCTGAGGGGAGTGTCCGTCGAACGGGACCCCCAGCTCCTCCAGGATGTCCAGGTTTTGTTTCTGCAGCTTGCGGAGGGACACCATCAGCCTCTTGATGTCCCCCAGCACCTTGAGCTCAAGCGGGGGAGAGCGTAGGTCGTACTCGCTGAGGGTGAGTAAGGACATGCCATCCAGACGGTGCTTGTTGCACAGCAGGTCTACATAGTGGCAGAAGCCCTCGTCCTTCAGCCACTTGGCTACATGCTTGGTGGTCCACTGTCGGATGTTCAACTGGGTGCTGCTAGACATCTCCAGTTCACTCTGAAAACTGTAAAAAACAAACAAAAGATTAACCTCGACTCCAAGAACTAAATCTCGCATGTGCCCTTATGTATTTATCCCATGACAGATTTAATATCACGTGAAAAGATATGAGGAATAAAAAAGGAAGTCCCCAAATATATTGTAGCAGTCAGTACCCGGTACTTTTATGTAAGAGAAAACACTGCAACACTGTGTCATTATATAGAGAACTAGTCATCCACCATTTCCACTGAATCAGCATTTCAGAAATACTGTTGGTTCCCTATTAAGCCAAGCAAGACTTCAACATGAGTCAAATCAAATGTTGTCACATGCAGTGAATACAACAGGTGTGGACCTTACTGTGAAATGCTTACTTACAAGCCCTTAACCAACAATACAGTTTAAAAAATAATTAAGAAAATATTTACTAAATAAAAAGTTAAACGAACACAATAAAATAACAATAATGAGGCTATATACAGGGGGTACCGGTACCGAGTCAATGTGCGGGGGTACAGGTTAGTCGAGGTAATAAAGTGACTATCCCAAGATAAGTGACTATCCCAAGATAATAAACAGTGAGTAGCAGCAATATCACTGACAAAAGAGGCACATACTATCCACTGCTTCAAGACAAACTTCACCTTCTCCTCCCATCTGGTTGTTAAATTGTGGTCACTAAAAACAGTTTTCCACTGAAACATATGTGCTCCTAAGAAAGGACTTAGCCTAGCCTACAGTACATATTGTCAGACTTCAACTTATGTACTTATCTACCTATATCCCTCAAGTACAGAAACTGTGTGCCAAGCTGATATTAACGACAGACAAAGGAACAGAAACAGTTGCTTAATCTTGAGAGCCACACCCTCCATTATTCCATTGTGGAATTCCAGAGTAGTTACATATAGGGTAAAGAGCAACTTGAACTAGACTGCTTGCTTCTGTTTAGAGAACAGAGCAACCATCCATTACATTCTTTCAGGTGGGGCTGTGTGTCACAAGGACACATTTTGCTGAACAAAAAAATCTAAGCAACATGCAACAATTTCAAAGATTTTGCTGAGTTACAGTTCATATAAGGTAATCAGTCAATTGAAATGAATTCATTTGGCCCTAATCTATGGATTTCACATGACTGGGCAAAGGCTCAGCCATGGGTGGGCATAGGCCCACCCAAAGGGAGCCAGGCCCAGCCAATCAGAATGAGTTCTTCCCCTACAAAAGGCCTTGGCGCACTTACTACGTGTAAATGCTAAAAGACAGGAATGAGGTTGGTAGATAACTAAGTGCATCATTGTAGCAAAGTATTTATAAACAAAAAAACTTCTCTCTTAAACGTTTCGTTCATTTTTGTTCTATTATCGATACAATACAGGCATAAATGATTTTGGCCCAATAGGCCTTGCATATTCCCATGTTCAAGGAGCTTTCTGTTTTGATTGGGTTATTTTGCCTAAAAACCTTTAGGCCTACCTGTAGTTGTTGCTTTAGTACAGTTGTGAGCATTTAGAGGTTTTTAGCGGAGCAGTTGGTAAGAGACTGGAGCGCCTGAGTGGGGCTCAATCACCACTCCATGAGCGGGATTTCCAACTGCTCAACTCCATCATAAATCATGGAGATGAACTTAATCGGCTAACTTGGCAGAGGACAGTGTTCTAGTGACAGGAAGTACAATTATTTTTACTAACTCAGATTTTTTCGACTCCTTAATTTAAAATAACTAATCTTTCGACTCAGTTTGGATCAGAAGAACTGAAAAGTATAAATAGTAATGATTCTACAATTCTCTCGTTCACAATATGGGGTTTCTTGGAGCTGTTATTTGTGACAGACTTGTAAAACCGTGTTTTAAACAATGTACCGGTACATTTGTTGATTGCTAGGCATACAAATAAGATAATTTCTTGGAACATTTGAAACGAGGTCTAGTTGTGGCCGCAACCGGACTAAATCGTGAACGATTTGACAGAACGCATTACCTCTCTACGGTGAGGGTGATATGAACACAATATCGTTCGCGGGGTGCAGCAGCACCCCAAACGATTCGAGTTCGTTGAACAGAGGATGTGTATGTTTTAGTTCTACAAAGCTGTGTCCATCATAACAATCAATAATCAATTCATTGCATTAATTATTGCACCATGTGATCAATGATCAGTTCTAAACATGTCTTTTTATTATCTGCCTGCACATCACTACTGTGTACAGTGTCCCTGGCAATACAAACTGTCCCCATGTGATGGTATTTCCACACTTAAGTATTGCACCCATTAAACGCAATACAGATCACTTGTGGGCTTTTAACTAATATCAAATACACAATACACAGAGAATGATGGTGACATCTCTGGCAACAGCCTAGTCTTTAGCAGGCCAGGCAGGGATGACGGTGGCTACAGTAGTTAGCTGATACAGCTGAGGACTTTAGTTAACTGACATTAGCGAACTAGATAGTTAACTAACTACACGACTGACTGATATACCGCCAAGCCCAGTAAGCTTGCTGTGTAGCTTCCTAAAAATATGCAGAACACATTTCATTTCCATGCTCAGAATACATTAGCTAGCAACAAAGCGTACATTCAGGCATAGTGTACCAGTTGGCTAGCATGCTAACGTTAGGCTGATAGGTTAGCTAGTAATCTAGCAGTAAATACTCACCAGAATTCAGATTAAACTTTTAGCTGCCGCGGCGAGTAATATGACTAGCTATATGGCATCTCACTTGAATCTGACGAAGCTATAGTTACGTTTAGTGCAATAAGAGGATTGAGGCAAATCATTTCGCCCGGCTGCTGATTATAGTATCTGCCTTGCTGTTGACATTACCAAAAAGGAGCGACGACCGTAAATACTAGAAGAGCCACGCACAGGCGGGCTAGTCAGTTTTCTTGTACTATGACCTCTACTGGTGAAATTACAGTATCGGTATGCAAAGCACAGTAAGTAGTTCAATGCATTGTTCATGACCCATAAAATAACCTATAACATAATGTAGAATATATACAAATTTGGTGAGTCACTCACTGTAGCCGACCTTAGATCTATGTAAAGTTGCAAGACATATGTAAGATTTAAGACATAGGTCTAAGTTTAACTACACAAACAGACATAAATCAGGCCATTTTAATTTTAGACTGAGGGGAAGGAAGGACACCTGTTCCTGTCACTATAAACAGGCCTATCTAAAGCCTCAACTAGGCTAATTTACCACCCTACAACATCAGAAAATGAAGAGGAAAGATAGCTAATATCTCATAGGAGCCCATTCTACCACAGTGTTGTAGTTGTGCCTTTTAAAATATTTTCTATTGAATCTTATTTAAAGCTCTCACAATGTCTGAAAGGGGCATTTCATTGCACTGTTTACACTACACTGTGTCCTGTGCATATGACAAATAAACATTGATTTGTATGTTGATTGTGTGGTACCAGTATCGCACATTGACTCGGTACTGGTACCCCCGGTATATAGCCTCGTTATTGTTATTTTATTGTTGCTCTTTTATTTTTTACTTTAGTTAATTTAGTAACTACTTTTCTTAAAACTGCATTGTTGGTTAATTAAGGGCTTGACAGTAAGGTCTACACCTGTTGTATTCGGTGCATGTGACAAATACAATTTGATTGGAAGTAGTCCAATTGACGAGAAAATACAAATTTCCCCATGTACACTAACATAATCTATCGGGCACACCTGCAGCAGGTCATTTACATCTGCAACATCACCCTGCAAGAACAGAGATCACAGAATGACAGCCAGATGATGGATGACTACGATCATTTTAGATAATGGCATTGGCAGGGACACACATTGCCGCCAACATCTTTGTGTGTTGTTTTCTCCACATTGTTTTATGTCAGGAGAAACAGTAATCACCATTTGTTTACTTATAAAATGCCATTACAAACTTCAGCCAACTTGAACTAAAACTCAACAGCAGTGATGGGGCAACAGTGCAATTAATAAAACAAAATGGTCAAATCAACTCAAATATTTTGTTTGATGTTACTTGAAGATGACTGGGCCCTATACACTTCCATTGGTTGTGAGCTAGCTGTGGCAAAAACTAGCTGTGGTGGATGTTAATTTTTTAAAATAATCTTTTAAAAACCGAAACATGGAATACAGGTTCTCCTTGCATGTAAGCCACTTTCAGGCTGAGGAACCATCTAACATTAGGTTGTAAAATATTCACAGTTGTGAAGGGTCATGCCACTCCTACAGTCTTCTAATTGTCTCCAATTATCCTAGGCTACACCCCTTTCCTTCACACCTGTTTCCATTCCCAAATCACCTCTTCTCTGCCTTTTTCACCCCTTTCTGTTTCCTCCTTACACACTAGAATAGTTTGCATGGTGATGTCACGGGGTGGCCCCATCCATCCTCCCATTGCGCATAATATGATTAAGTAAGTGCCTTATTATAGAAGAAATGTAAGTTAACCATGTATATTATGCTGCCTGAACTTTTGATGTATATTTTATATCCATGTTATACTAATGTCCCTTTAGGTTTAGTCCTGGCATTCTCCTTAGTTTGTAGTTACAGTATATGTTAAGCCCATTCCCTGTAAGTCACATTTTTCCAAACTCTACCTTGGTTCCAAACCCTCCCCATGTGCCTCTGTTCTTTCCTGTGTTCATTCCTGTGTAATAAATACCCCTAAACCTGGATTCCTGCTCCATCTCTTGATTAACACTCTGGCCATGGTAGCAGAATCAGTCCTGAACCTAGCTTACACTCTATCATAGTCCTTTTCTTCACTGACATTCACCTATAACTATGACTCCCAGCCAACAATTACAACCCCAGCTTGATTGAAATGCTGTGTTCATAACCAAGTGGGAAGGTGATATTTACCACATATGACCGTGGGAAGATGTTTAGATTAGGGGGTGCTGACTGCAGGGTTGGAAGAAAAAAATCTCCTTTATAATAAAGCATTTTCAGGCTGACCAAATACAATTCCTAATGTGATGGGTAGCCTAAGCAAAGGTCAAAATTGGGTAACAGTCACTGCAGCTTAATTTCATTTAACTCCATGACTGTTTGCAAAACAAAATAGACTGTTGTGACCAGAACACACATTTCTTTGTAGGCCCACTGCAATTATGTGTGTGAGAGAAAGAACGCAGGGGTGTTGTAACTAAATCTAGTAAACACAAGATTGTGCCTATTAAAACTGATCACAAATGGACAGCTATGCGATCCATTGCGGCATGGGCAAATTTGGCATCTGGCAACTGACAGAATTGCCAGACCATCTTTTATTGGGGTGGGCTGGTTGATAGACTTTTTTATATATATATAGTGCTTTCAGAAATTATTCACACCCCTTGACTTATTCCACATTTTGTGTTACAGCCTGAATTTAAAATTGATTAAATTTATATTTTTTTTGTCACTGACTTCCACACAATACCCCACGCCAAAGTGGAATTATGATTTTTGAAATGTATACAAATTCATTAAAATAAATCTGAAATGTCTTGAGTCAATAAGTATTCAAACCCTTTGTTATCGCAAGCCTAAATAAGTTCAAGAGTAAAATGTGCTTAAGTCACGTGTTCAACACACACATACAATTATCTGTAAGGTCCCTCAGTCAAGTAGTGAATTTCAAACACTGATTCAACCACAAATACCAAGGAGGTTTTCCAATGCATCGCAAAGAAGGGCACCAATTGGTAGATGGGTGAAAAAGAAGGCATTGAATATCCCTTTGAGCATGGTGAAGATATTAATTACACTTTGGATGGTGTATCAATACATCCAGTCACTACAAATATACAGGTGTCCTTCCTAACTCAGTTGCCAGAGAGGAAGGAAACCGCTCAGGGATTTCACCATGAGGCCAATGGTGACTTTAATACAGTTAGTTTAATGGCTGTGATAGAACTGAGGATGGATCAACATTCTAGTTACTCCGCAATACTAACCTAAATGACAGGGTGAAAAGAAGGAAGCCTGTACAGAATAAAACATATTCCAAAACATGCTTCCTGTTTGCAACAAGGCACTAAAGTAATACTGCAAAAAGTTGGCAAAGCAATTCACTTTTTGTCCTGAATACAAAGTGTTACGTTTGTGGCAAATCCAATACAACACATTACTGAGTACCAATGTCCATATTTTCAAGCGGTGGCTGCATCATGTTATGGGTATCGTTGTGATCGTTTATGTCTGGGGAGTTTTTCAGGATAGAAAATAAACGGAATGTAAAAAATCCTAGAGGAAAGCCTGCTCTCCACCAAACACAGAGAGATTTTTTTTATATAACTAGGCAAGTCAGTTAAGAACAAATTCCTATTTTCAATGATGGCCTAGGAGTTAACTGCCTGTTCAGGGGCAGAACAACAGATTTGTACCTTGGCAGCTCGGGGATTTGAACTTGCAACCTTCCGGTTACTAGTCCAATGCTCTAACCACTAGGTTACCCTGCCACCCCAATGAATTAATCTTTAGCAAGACAACCTAAAACCCAAGGCGAAATCTACATTGGAGTTGCTTACCAAGAAGACATTGCATGTTCATGAGTGTCTGAGTTACAGTTTAGACTTAAAACTACTTGAAAATCTATGGCAAGTCCTAAAAATGGTTGCCTAGCAACAATCAACAAACAATTTGACAAAGCTTGAAGAATTTTGAAAATAATACATGGGCGAATGTTGCACAGGTGTTCTTAGATTTACCCAGAAAGACTTACAGCCTGTAATCGTTGCCAAACGTCCTTCTACAAAGTATTGACTCAGGGGTGTGAATACTTAAGGAAATGAGCTAATTCCGTATATAATGTTCAATAAATTTGCACGTAAAAAAAGCACTGTCATTAAGGGTTATTGTGTGTAGATGTGTGAGTTAAAAAAAAAAATCCATTGTGAATTCAGGCTGTAACACAGCAAACTGTGGAATAAGTCAAGGGGTTTAAATACTTTTTGTGTAATTTCCCTGTTGTCGTAATAATTGACAGTATTTTGATCATTTGGCTGATCAGTGGCCAGCCCAGCTGATCAATGTCCAGCCCACCTTCCAAGATGGGCCAGCCCAGCTCAAAGAGAGTGAGATCCACTGACTCTCTGTCAGTCACTCAGTCAGAACAGAAACGGAAAGCTGGTGCCGAAAAAGTTATAGACCAAAAAAAGGTCTCGAGACCGAGACTGCTAAATGTCTGAAGTTAACCAACTTATTTGCTAAAAGTTCTGCTTGTCCAAGTGCTGTGTCTGTGAGAAATGACAGACCAGCTGCGGCTGCCGCTACAGCAGAGTGGTGCAGTCCAGATAGGAAGAAAACAGAGAAAGATGCACACTGACACTGATGAAGCCTACTGCTGCCAGTTAGGCCTAATATTTTGGCTGTACATTGTTTATGAAATAGTAGGGAAGGAGGGATTCAGAGAAACAATTATACACTAGGCTACTTGCAATATAGCCTAACAAGTTGTTATATTTAAGCAATAAAGCATGAGGGGTTTTGGTACAATTTATGGCCAATATACCATGGCAAAGAGCTGTTCTTACGCATGATGCAATGTGGAGTGCCTCGATATAGCCCTTAGTGTTGGTATATTGGCAATATACCACAAAACACCTGAAGTGCCTTATTGCTATTATAAACTGGTTACAAATTCAACTAGAGTAGTAAAAGCAATGTTTTGTCATACACGTGATATACGGTCTGATATACTACGTCTGTCAGCCAATCAGCATTCAGGGCTTGAACCATCCAGTTTATAATGACTTTTAGAAACTGGGTGGTTTATATATATTTTTTTAAATCAAGGAATTTGGGGAAAGTTACCAGCATTTTGCAACCCTACGTGCAGGCTTGATGTGGACTGTAAAGCTAGGCCTCAAAAGAAGGACTTATGAGATATGTAACGTATTGTCATAATATATTTTAATTTTTTATTTAACCTTTATTTAACCAGGTAAGCTAGTTGAGAACAAGTTCTCATTTACAACTGCGACCTGGCCAAGATAAATCAAAGCAGTGCGACACAAATAACACAGAGTTACACATGGAATAAACAAGCTTACAGTCAATAACACAATAGAAAAAAGAAAGTCTATATACAGTGTGTGCAAATGGCGTGAGGAGGTAGACAATAAATAGGCCATAGTGGTGAAGTAATTACAATTTAGCAGATTAACACTGGAGTGATAATGAGCAGATGTGCAAGTAGAGATACTGGAGTGTAAAAGAGCAGAAAAGTAAATAAAAACAATATGGGGATGAGGTAGTAGATTCGGTGGGCTATTTACAGATGGACTATGTACAGCTGCAGCGATCGTTTAGCTGCTCAGATATGATGTTTAAAGTTAGCAAGGGAAATATAAATCTCCAGCTTCAGCAATTTATGCAATTCGTTCCAGTCACTGGCAGCAGAGAACTGGAAGGAAAGGTGACCAAAAGAGGTGTTGGCTTTGGGGATGACCAGTGAGATATACCTGCTGGAGCGCGTGCTACGGGTGGGTGTTGTTATCCTGACCAGTGAGCTGAGATAAGGTGGAGCTTAACCTAGCATAGACTTATAGATGACCTGGAGCCAGTGGGTCTGGCGACGAATATGTAGCGAGGGCCAGCCAACTAGAGCATACAGGTTACAGTGGTGGGTGGTATAAGGGGCTTTGGTAACAAAACAGATGGCACTGTGATAGACTGCATCCAGTTTGCTGAGTAGAGTATTGGAAGCTATTTTGTAGATGACATCGCCGAAGTCGAGGATCGGTAGAAGTCAGTTTTACGAGGGTAAGTTTGGCGGCATAAGTGAAGGAGGCTTTGTTGCAAAATAGAAAGCCGATTCTAGATTTGATTTTGGATTGGAGATGTTTAATATGAGTCTGGAAGGAGAGTTTACAGTCTAGCCAGACACCTAGGTATTTGTAGTTGTCCACATATTCTAGGTCAGAACCGTCCAGGGTAGTGATGCTAGTTGGACCGGCGGGTGCGGGCAGCAAACGGTTGAAAAGAATGCATTTGGTTTTACTAGCGTTTAAGAGCAGTTGGAGGCCACAGAAGGAGTGTTGTATGTCATTGAAGCTCGTTTGGAGGACAGTTAACACAGTGTCCAAATAAGGGCCAGATGTGTACAGAATTGTGTCATCTGTGTAGGTGGATTAGAGAATCACCCGCAGCAAGAGCAACATCATTGATATATACAGAGAAAAGAGTCGGCCCGAGAATTGAACCCTGTGGTACCCCCATAGAGACTGCCAGAGGTCCGGACAGCAGGCCCTCCGATTTGACACACTGAACTCTATCTGCGAAGTAGTTGGTGAACCAGGCGAGGCAGTCATTTGAGAAACCAAGGCTATTGAGTCTGCCGATAAGAATACGGTGATTGACAGAGTCGAAAGCCTTGGCCAGGTTGATGAAGACGGCTGCACAGTACTGTCTTTTATCGATGGCGGTTATGATATCATTTAGGACCTTGAGCGTGGCTGAGATACACCCGTTACCAGCTCGGGAACCAGATTGCACAGCGGAGAAGGTACGGTGGGATTCGAAATGGTCAGTGACCTGTTTATTAACTTGGCTTTCAAAGACTTTAGAGAGGCAGGGCAGGATGGATATAGGTCTATAACAGGTTTAGATCTAGATTTAAATTACAATGATAATTCACTTAGAAACTCACTTGGTGAAGGACACAGGACTGAAAAGAAACAAATTCAACAAGCATGTTTCTGTCACTAACAAGTACAGTCATGTGTGGTTATTCTACAACTCACTCAAAGATTAGGCACACTGGGACATTATATTGGAGGTGTGGCTTAGTAGGGGAAAGACCTTTTTTTTCTGATACAACTCAAATCTGGACCCCCATAGAGTGACATTGACTCTATCGGTTTGAGTAATGACTACAAAATCACTTTAATTAACTGTACTCCAAAAATGGTTCTACCTTCACAAGAGGGTTCTACATAGCACAAAAAAGGGTTGCATGCTTAATTTATCCCTGTAGGAACCATAAGTGGGTTCTTTGATTTGTTCCTGTAGGGAACCCTTTCTGGTGCTACGTAGAACTCTCTCATGAAGCACTCGCTACACTGGGTTCCAGGTAGAACCAATAATGGGTTATATCTGTATTGCATTTTAATGCATCTGATTACACTTTACATTCAGCAATGAGGCTCATGCACACTTTACCAAAGTGAGACAAGCCACCAAGAAAAGTGATTCAGTGTTAGAATGTTGATGGGGTCTGGAGGCCCGGAGTCAAATACATGGAGACATTTTAGATACAAGGTTCCAGACCAACTGCCATAGAATAACCCAGAAACATAAACACAAAACAGTTAGAATAAAATCACAACCCTATAGGAAGAAGGTTCTTTTCATCCAGACAGCAAAGAGCCTAGCGAATAACCTCTTACAAGAACGGGTTTCTTGACTACAAATAATGCTACGTAGAACCATTGCTCACCTCAAAGAACCTTTCAAGAACCCATTTTCCAAGATTGTAGTTCAATTTGAAATGTTATACACTCTTTGGAGAACATATAGAAAGATGGGTCTAGGCAAAAACAAGTATTAACATTAACAAAATAAAACAAACAAACATTATGGGATTGAATCCAAAACCCATGACTCAAGCACTCTTGCGAAATCAGAGGAAGAGCCAGTCCACTTTCCTTTGTTTACCCAGGTAGAAAATAGGCATGACTGCACTCCCTGACTTAGAACTGATTAGAACTGGTAAAGCCCTGGTGCATAAGTACACTAGATCATTCATGGTTATAAACCATCAAAAAGAGTGGACTAACATTGGGGGCATGTAAGCAAAGAAAGTCATGACCTGGCTGTTAACAATGATCTGGAAAGCCTCCTTCTGGGGATTGAGGTCTCCCCATTCAGGATCAGATCTCTTCAGAGCCCTGAGGATGAGGACATCACAGAACCCGATGGGTCAGGATGGATATTATGTATGGAACGATGATGATGGGACTGGAGAATAAACTGGGATCAAGTAACAATGCAGTCCCATTGGCTACTGTGATAGCCCAAACACCAACAGACATCAGAACTCTGTAAGTCAGGCCCTCCTCAAATGATAGGTGATTGGATGTACCACAGCCTGGAAGCAGTCCAGACACATACAGGTCATGAAGAGAGGTCGTCCAGTTGAGCTCAAAGCATTGATGAAATTGAAAGTGCATTCGAACTCCCAGTTGTGCCCAATGAAATAGTTTCACACACCTGGGGGGATGAAAACCAAGTCCATGACTGTGAGGTTTAGCATGAAGACGTTGTGGTGGGGGTGCCTTTCCTGTTTCTCTGCAACAGCTCCGAAAGGATGACAACACATGCAGCGGACCCAAACAGGAAAGCGACCACACCGAAACAAGGCCAGACTATTATACCGACCATCATGTCATTGCTCCAATTAAAGTAAGCTATGCACATCAATGCTAGTTCTGTATAAAACAGCTGTATTTAAATAGGTAAGTGGAACCATATTATTGCTAAACATGGTTAGGTTTATGCTCTTATCCAGAGCGACGTACACTAGTAAAGCGACGTACAGGAGTGAGTGCATACATTTTCATACTGGTCCCAAGCAACATGCTTTACCTATTGACCCACTGGGACCACTGTCCTGATTTACAGTGAGATATGTTCATTTACAGTACAGTAAAGTGATAGATGAGTAAATGCAGAAAATGTACCTTTCAGCCAGAGGGTTTGTGATGAGGTGATTTTTCATTGCATCTTTATAGGGAAAGGGGGATAACTAGTCAGTTGTATAACTGAATGCATTCAACTGAAATGTGTCTTCCGCATTTAGCCCAACCCCTCCGAAACAGAGAGGTGCGGGGGGCTGCCATAATCGACATCCACGTCTTCGGCGCCCGGGGAACAGTGGGTTAACTGCCTTGCTCAGGGGCAGAACGACAGATTTTTACCTTGTCTGCTCTGAGATTTGATACAGCAACGCTTTAAAAACTTGCTAGCTTTGCATATACCAGTTTTATTGTTATGTTTTATTTATTTTTCTTTGCAAATGCAAGTGTCACTTGTATAGAGTGAATCTACAGAGTAAAACTCCACTAGGGTGGCTTGTCAACATGGATTGATTTTGCAAACCAAATAGGCACAACCACGTGCAGAGTCATAAGGTAGAGCAATGGAAAACATTTGTTTTAGCAGTACTGGAAATATTTACATTTGGTCCTCCAGCTTTCTGTGCCATGATCTAACTATTACACAATGCACCAAAAGCTGTGTTAAAAACAAACCATTTAATGTCTGGCATTTGTCTAAGGGTAACAGACAGGGATGCCCAATTCTTCTCTTATATTCACCATAACCTTCAAGCATCTTGTTGGATTAATCAGAGTGTAATCTCTCATGGACTGACTATGTAACATAAATGGTATCGTAACATATGTCAAAAGACTGTGGGATGCGATGACTACTGAGCAACAGTTGTTCCAGTTCACATGTTTTTGGTCACTGGTAACTTGAACAAATTGTAATTTAGATGGTGTTCACTTCTTTCGAAATTCGGAAGGGGACATTTGGCCCATAGACTTGCCCGAAACTTGCAGAGAGAGGAGGTTGGAGCTACTGCCCAGATTCCGCTGCTCGTTCTAGTACCGTTTCTCATGCATCTCCCCTCAGAACAAAATCGAGCATCTGATGCAATTAGGCAACATTAACATTTTGGATTTCAGAGATAATATGTTGAGAGCACGACTGAGTTCCTAAAAAAAAGCTTATGTCGCTGATTGGCTGGGCCGGAACTGCATGCGTGTCACACGTGCTGCTAGTGAAACCAGATTAGTCAAACAGGGTTTTAAGGCAATTACATGGTTTTAATGAGAACTTCAATGTGAAGTAACTTAACTGGGCAAAGATACACTACATCACCAAAAGTATGTGGACACCTGCTTGTTGAACATCTCATTCTGGTTCACCAATTACTTTGCAGACAGAGTTCTGTGCGTCAAATCGGAGGGCATGCTGTCTGGTCCTCTGGCAGTCTCTATGGGGGTGCCACAGGGTTCAATTCTCGGGCCGACTCTTTTCTCTGTGTATATCAATGATGTTGCTCTTGCTGCGGGCGATTCCCTGATCCACCTCTACGCAGACGACACCATTCTATATACCTTCGGCCCGTCTTTGGACACTGTGCTATCTAACCTCCAAACAAGCTTCAATGCCATACAACACTCCTTCCGTGGCCTCCAACTGCTCTTAAACGCTAGTAAAACCAAATGCATGCTTTTCAACCGGTCGCTGCCTGCACCCGCATGCCCGACTAGCATCACCACCCTGGATGGTTCCGACCTAGAATATGTGGACGTCTATAAGTACCTAGGTGTCTGGCTAGACTGCAAACTCTCCTTCCAGACTCATATCAAACATCTCCAATCGAAAATCAAATCAAGAGTCGGCTTTCTATTCCGCAACAAAGCCTCCTTCACTCACGCCGCCAAGCTTACCCTAGTAAAACTGACTATCCTACCGATCCTCGACTTCGGCGATGTCATCTACAAAATGGCTTCCAACACTCTACTCAGCAAACTGGATGCAGTCTATCACAGTGCCATCCGTTTCGTCACTAAAGCACCTTATACCACCCACCACTGCGACTTGTATGCTCTAGTCGGCTGGCCCTCGCTACATATTCGTCGCCAGACCCACTGGCTCCAGGTCATCTACAAGTCCATGCTAGGTAAAGCTCCGCCTTATCTCAGCTCACTGGTCACGATGGCAACACCCATCCGTAGCACGCGCTCCAGCAGGTGTATCTCACTGATCATCCCTAAAGCCAACACCTCATTTGTCCGCCTTTCGTTCCAGTACTCTGCTGCCTGTGACTGGAACGAATTGCAAAAATCGCTGAAGTTGGAGACTTTTATCTCCCTCACCAACTTCAAACATCAGCTATCTGAGCGGCTAACCGATCGCTGCAGCTGTACATAGTCTATTGGTAAATAGCCCACCCTTTCTCACCTACCTCATCCCCATACTGTTTTTATTTATTTACTTTTCTGCTCTTTTGCACACCAATATCTCTACCTGTACATGACCATCTGATCATTCATCACTCCAGTGTTAATCTGCAAAATTGTAATTATTTGCCTACCTCCTCATGCCTTTTGCACACATTGTATATAGACTCCCCCTTTGGTTTCTACTGTGTTATTGACTTGTTAATTGTTTACTCCATGTGTAACTCTTTGTTGTCTGCTCACACTGCTATGCTTTATCTTGGCCAGGTCGCAGTTGCAAATGAGAACTTGTTCTCAACTAGCCTACCTGGTTAAATAAAGGTGAAATAAAAAATAAAAAAAATAAATAAAAAATCCAAACTTATGGGCATTAATATAGATTTGGTCCCCACCTTTGATGCTATAACAGCTTCCACTCTTCTGGGAAGGCTTTCCACATAATGTTGGAACATTGCTGCGGGGACTTGCTTCGATTTAGCCACAAGAGCATTGGTGAGGTCGGGCACTGATGTTGGGTTTTAGGCGATTAGGTAAGTCGGTGTTCCAATTCATCTCAAAGGTGTTCGAGGGGGTTGAGGTCAGGGCTCTGTGCAGTCCAGTCAAGTTCTTCCACACCAATCTCGACTAAACATTTCCGTATGGACCTCGCTTTGTCCACAGGGGCATTGTCATGATGAAACAGGAAAGGGCCTTCCCCAAACTGTTGCTTCAAAGTTGGAAGCACAGAATCATCTAGAATGTCACTGTATGCTGTAGCGTTAAGATTTCCCTTCACTGGAAATAAGGGACCTAGCCCAAAGTATGAAAAACAGCCCCAGACCATTATTCCTCCACCAATCTTTTTTTAATATATATTTTTAATGTATTATTTTACCCCTTTTTTCTCCCCAATTTCGTGGTATCTTTTATTTATAAAAAAAAAGGTATTATTTTACCCCTTGGTGGAGGAGGTGACCCTCCTCCACCAATCTTTACAGTTGGCACTATGCATTGGGGCAGGTAGCGTTCTCCTGGCATCCGTCAACCTCAGAATCGTCCAGATGGTGAAGAGAACGCGTTTACACTGCTCCAGAGTCCTATGGCGGCGAGCTTTACGCCCCTCCAGCCGATGCTTGGCATTGTGTATGGTGATCTTAGGCTCCCGATGAACAGTTCTTATGATGACATTGCTTCCAGAGTCAGTTTGAAACTTGGTAGTGAGGGTTGCCACCGAGGACAGATGATTTTTAAGTGCTAAGCGCTTCATCACTCAGCAGTCCCGTTCTGTGAGCTTGTGTGGCCTACCACTTCGAGGCTGAGACATTGTTGCTCCTAGATGTTTCCACTTCACATTAAGAGCACTTACAGTTGACCGCGGTGGCTCTAGCAGGGCAGACATTTTATGAACTCACTTGTTGGAAAGGTGGCATCCTATAACGGTGCTACTGTACATTAAAAGTCACTGAGCTCTTCAGTAAGGCCATTATACTGCTAATGTTTGTCTATGGAGATTGTATGGCAGTGTGCTCGATTTTATACACGTGTCAGCAACGGGTATGGCTGAAATAAACAAATCCACTAACTTGAAGGGATATCCACATACATTGTTATATATATTGTATATCAACCAACAACTGAAATAAAACAAGGGCCTATAACTCAATTGCAAACTATGTATAGCTTCAAATGACGTTTTGAAAAGCAATGCTGCTCTCATGGAAGGACATTCCTTGAACACTACAGCTAAATCATAGAAATGAATTTCTATTTGCATGTGAAAATGATCCATAACTCAAGCACTCTTGTGAAGCCAGAGTCTGAGCCTGTCCAGTTTCCTTTGATTGCTCCCGAGCACTGCATCTCAGTGCAAGAGGCGTCACTATAGTCCCTGGTTCGTATCCAGGCTGAATTACATCCGGCCGTGATTGGGAGTCCCATAGGGCGGCGCACAATTGGCCCAGCGTCGTCCGGGTTTGGCCAGGGTAGGCCATAAATAAAAATGTGTTCTTAATTGACTTGCCTAGTTAAATAAAATAAAATAAAATAAATTGCTCAGGTCAACAATGATCTGGAAAGGCTTCTTCGGGGGATGGAGGTCTCCCCCTCCAGGATCAGATCTATTCAGAGCCCTGAGGATGAGGAGGTCACAGAACCCAGACTAAAACTCCCACTTTGGCTGGAGAAGGTGCCCATGTACTCGTGGACCGAGCATGCTCCGTTGAGACCAGCTTCCTGGGTTATCTTTTTTAAATTATTATTATTTCAGAAGATGAATGTGCAAGTAGAGATACTGGGGTAAAGGAGCAAGATAAATAAATAAATACAGTATGGGGATGAGGTAGATAGATGGGCTGTTTACAGATGGCTGTTTGTACATGTGCAGTGATCTGTGAGCTGCTCTGACAGCTGGTGCTTAAAGCTAGTGAGGGAGATATGAGTCTCCAGCTTCAGTGATTTTTGCAATTCGTTCCAGTCATTGGCAGCAGAGAACTGGAAGGAAAGGCGACCAAAGGAGGAATTCGTTTTGGGGGTGACCAGTAAGATATACCTGCTGAAGCGCGTGCTACGAGTGGGTACTGCTATGGTGACCAGTGAGCTGAGATAAGGCGGGGCTTTACCTAGCAGAGAGTTGTAGATAACCTGTAGCCAGCGGGTTTGGCGACGAGTATGAAGCGAGGGCCAACCAACGATAGCGTACAGGTCGCAGTGGTGGGTAGTGTATGGGGCTTTGGTGACTAAACGGATGGCACAAGTCGAGGATCGGTAGGATGGTCAGTTTTACGAGGGTATGTTTGGCAGCATAAGTGAAGGATGCTTTGTTGCGATATAGGAAGCCGATTCTAAATTAAATTTTGGATTGGAGATGCTTAATGTGAGTCTGGAAGGAGAGTTTACAGTCTAACCAGACACCAAGGTATTTGTTGTTGTCCACGTATTCTAAGTCAGAGCCGTCCAGAATAGTGATGCTGAACGGGCAAGTGCGGGCAGTGATCGATTGAATAGCATGCATTTAGTTTTACTTGCACTTAAGAGCAGTTGGAGGCCACAGAAGGAGAGTTGTATGGCATTGAGTTGTATGGCATTAAAATAGAACTTGGTTGTATTTTAGATGCTTGGTGCACTGCACGTCCCACCTCTCCCATCTACTCAGTTTTTTACAAGCATATACCTACTTCGGTGATTGAAAAACGAACAAGGTCCACACTCCAGTCCAGTTGGTGGTGGTAATGCACCTTAAAAGTGGTTGCCAACTGCCATATAAAATCGACCGAATATCAAGAGTGAACGAGGAGAGATTAATCAAAGAAAACAAACTAGGTTTCACCTTTTATCTGTGGATTAATTGTCAGAGTATAGAACGCACAATTTTGTGTGACTCAAAATGGGTCAGAATTCTACGAAGAAAAGTTAAAAACATTTGCATCAGGCAAAATAACAACCCATGTTTATCTCCCAGGACAAATTAGCTAGCTAAATGTCCATGAATGTTTTATATGTGTACAAATACAAACGTGTCATGCAACAATTTCAAAGATTTGACTGAGTTACAGTTCATATAAGGACATCAGTCAATTGAAATAAATTCATTAGGCCCTAATCTATGAATTTCACATCACTGGGAATTCAGATATGCATCTGATGGTCACAGATAACCTTTTTTAAATGGAAGGGGTGTGGATCAGAAAACTGGTATCTGGTGTAACCACCATTTGCCTCATGCAGCGTGACACATCTCCTTCCCATTGAGTTGATCAGGCTGTTGATTGCAGTCTATGAAATGTTCTCCCACTCCTCTTCAATGGGTGTGTGAAGTTGCTGGATATTGGCGGGAAATGGAACACACTGTCGTACACGTCGATCGAGAGCATCCCAACATGCTCAATGGGTGATATGTCTGTTGAGTATGCAGGTCATGGAAGAATTTGGACACTTTCATCTTCCAGGAATTGTGTACAGATCCCTGCAACATTTTATTATTAACATTTTTATGATAAATAAATCAAATATAAATATAGGACAAAACACACATCACGACAAGAGAGACAACACAACACTACATAAAGAGAAACCCAAGACAACAACATAGCAAGGCAGCAACAAATGACAACACAGCATGGTAGCAACACAACATGGTAGCAGCACAAAACATGATAAAAACATTATTGGGCACAGACAACAGCACAACGGGCAAGAAGGTAGAGACAACAATACATCAAGCAAAGCAGCCATGACTGTCAGTAAGAGTGTCCATGATTGAGTCTTTGAATGAAGAGATTGAGATAAAACTGTCCAGTTTGAGTGTTTGTTGTAGCTCGTTCCAGTCGCTAGCTGCAGTAAGCTGAAAAGACAAGTGACCCAGGGATGTGTGTGTGCTTTGGGCACCTTCTGCAGATTGTGACTGGCAGAACGGGTGTTGTATGTGGAGGATGAGGGCTGCAGTAGATATCTCAGATGAGGGGGAGTGAGGCCTAAGAGTGTTTTATAAATAAGCATCAACCAGTGGGTCTTGTGATGGGTATACAGCGATGACCAGTTTACAGAAGAGTACAGAGTGCGGAGATGTGTCCTATAAGGAGCATTGGTGGCAAATCTGATGGCCGAATGATAAAGAACATCTAGCCGCTCGAGAGCACCCTTACCTGCCGATCTATAAATTACATCTCCGTAATCTAGCATGGGTAGGATGGTCATCTGAATCAGGGTTAGTTTGGCAGCTGGGGTGAAAGAGTAGCGATTACGATAGAGGAAACCAAGTCTATATTTAACTTTAGCCTGCAGCTTTGATATGTGCTGAGAGAAGGACAGTGTTCCATCTAGCCATACTCCCAAGTACTTGTATGAGGTGACTACCTCAAGCTCTTAACCCTTAGATGTAGTAATCACATCTGTGGGGAGAGGGGCATTCTTCCTACCAAACCAAATGCCCTTTCTTTTGGAGGTGATCAAAACAAGGTTAACTTCTTGGCACACACATCCCGTTAGTGGGATCATTTTCGTAAACATCCGCTGAATTGCAGAGCGCCAAATTCTAATTAAATTACTAAAAATATAAAATGTTCATGAAATCACAAGTGAAATATACCAAAACACAGGTTAGTTTGTTGTTAATCCACCTGGCGTGCCAGATTTAAAAAAAAGCTTTACAGCTAAAGCTATCCAAGCGTTTATGTTAGGACATCTCTCTCAGCAGACAAAACATTACAAACAGCTAGCAGCAAAGTAGATTGGTCATGAAAGTCAGAAAAGCAATACAATTAATCGCTTACCTTTGATGATCTTTGGGTGTTTGCACTCATGAGACTCCCAGTTACACAATAAATGTTCCTTTTGTTCGATAAAGATTATTTTTACATCCAAAAACCTTGGGCAGACGAAAATTCCAAATAGTATCCGTAAAGTTTGTAGAAACATGTCAAACGTTTTTTATAATCAATCCTCAGGTTGTTTTTACAATAAATAATAAATAATATTTCAACCGGACCGTAGCTTTTTCAATAGGAGAGAGAAAATGTCTGCTCCAAGCTGTTGCACATGCAAAACTCTGCTGGCACCCAGCCATCTACTGACGCGATGTGATCGTTCTCGCTTATTTTTCAGAATAAAAGCCTGAAACTATGTCTAAAGACTGTTCACACCATGTGGAAGCCATAGGGAAAGGAATCTGGTTGATATCCCTTTAAATGGAGGGAAGGCATGCAATGGAACAGGGAGATTCATTTCTCTTAGGCACTTCCGGGTTGGATTTTCCTCAGATTTTCACCTGCAATATCAGTTCTGTTACACTCACAGACAATATTTTGACAGTTTTGGAAACTTTAGATTGTTTTCTATCCTAATCCGACAATTATATGCATATTCTACATTCTGGGCCTGAGAAATAGGCAGTTCCATTTGGGTACGTTTTTCATCCAAACATCAAAATACTGTCCCCTACACTCAACAGGTAAAGGGTAGAGAAAGCTTGTTGGACACTAATAAAGCTTTGCTGTAGAGCATTTAACACAAAATCAAGACTGTATCATCTGCATATAAATGGATGCGAGAGCTTCCTACTGCCTGAGCTATGTTGTTGATGTAATTTGAGAAGAGCCTGGGGCCTAGGATTGAGCCTTGGGGTAGTGGCTGAGACAGCAGATTTTCTGACTTTATACAATGCACTCTTTGAGAGAGGTAGTTAGCAAACCAAGCCAAAGACCCCTCAGAGACACCAATAATCCTTAGCTGGCCCACAAGAATGGAATGGTCTACGGTATCAAAAGTTTTGGCCAAGTCAATAAAAATAGCAGCACAACATTGCTTAGAATCAAGGTCAATGTTGACATCATTGAGGACATTTAAGGTTGCAGTGACACATCCATAACCTGAGCGGAAACCAGATTGCATAGCAAAGAGAATACTATAGACATCAAGAAAGCCAGTCAGTTGATTATTGACAAGTTTTCCCAACAGAAATAGAAATAGGCCTATAACAGTTAGGGTCAGCTTGATCTCCCCCTTTAAATAAAGGACTAACAGTGGCTGCCTTCCAAAATCAAATCAAATCAAATCAAATTTATTTATATAGCCCTTCGTACATCAGCTGATATCTCAAAGTGCTGTACAGAAACCCAGCCTAAAACCCCAAACAGCAAGCAATGCAGGTGTTCCAAGCAATGGGAACCTCCCCAGAAGGAGATACAGGTTAAAAAGGTCGGAGACAGGCTTGGCGATGATAGGGGCAGCAACCTAAAAGAAGAAAGTGTCTAAACCATCTGACCCAGATGTTTTTTGGGGGTCAAGTTTCAGGAGCTCCTTTAGCACCTCAGACTCAGTGACTGCCTGCAGGGAGAACATTTGTAGCGGGGCAGGGGAAAAGGAGGGAGCAGCATCGTGATAGTCTCATTAGAAGGGGTGGGAGATGAGGAAATGGTAGACAGGCAAGGAGGCATGGCTGAGTCAAATAGGAATACTGACTTAATGAAGTGGTGATTAAAGAGCTCAGCCATGTGCCTCTTGTCAGTAACAACCACATCATCAACATCAGCAGCTGTGAGGAGGAAGGTTTATTCTCCAGGTCTTTAACCATTTTCCAGAACTTCTTGGGGTTAGACCCACAGAGACAGAACTGCTCCTTAAAGTAACTAACTTTGGCCTTCTGGATAGCCTGAGTGCACTTATTTCTCATTTGCCTGAACGAGAGACAGTCAGCCTGAGTCTGCATGTGCCGAGCCTTTCGCCAAATGCGATTCTTGATGTGTAGTAACTCTGCAAGATCACGGTCGAACCAGGGGCTGAACCTGTTTTTAATTCTCATTTTCTTTATGGGGGCATGTTCGTTAACAATAACACTGAAAATATCAAAAAAGAAGGTCCAAGCTTCTTTGACAGAGGGGATCAAGCTGATTCTATACCATTTTACAGAGGCCAGTTTATGAAGGAAGGCTTGCTCATTAAAGTGTTTTAGCAAGCATCTAAGACAAACTGGACACGTTGTTTCACAGCCATTACGAACACAGGCTGTAAAACAGTGATCACTAAGGTCATTACAGAAAAGGACGATAGCACCCAGCAACAGTCAACAAAGAGCTATTTGAAAGTTTAATACTTGATACCAGCAAATACAATTGTTTGGAGACAGACTTGGTGGAGACAACTGAGCACTGAAGGTGATCCTTGGTAAAGATTGCCACTCCCACACCTTTGGAAGATCTGTCTTGTCGAACAAAGTTATAAAAAAAGTTATAGCAAAATGCACAACAAAAAAAACTAAAATATATGACGACTTGGGACTAGCCATTGTAAGTTCAGAGTCACTTGCCCCAACAATGCCTGTGTGATAGAGGTGAGCAAAGGAGGGGGGGGCTTGGTAGCCTTCACAAGCTTGGTAGCCTTAGCATTCAGTCCTTATAAAGTAAAATATATAATTGTAATGTATTTTTCTTCTTGGCTTTTGAAAGTAAAAAATTGCTTCAGGCTAAGCATTACTGACTCAGTTCCAGGTTGGATGGTGTTTTCAGGTTTCTGTTTGTTTGCCAGAGCATTTGCTGTATAGTTTGGGAATAATAATCCATGGGTGTAGGAAGGATTCCAGGTAATTCCGTCCAAAATCAGGTTGCAGGTTTGGAGTGAAGATTATGTTGTTTCGGGTAGCATCCTGTATATGTCCATGCCAAAAAATCTAAGTTGATCTAACTCTAAATCTATCTATTTAAAAAAAAACATGCTGAAACATGAGGTGATGGCGGAGGATGAATGGCACTCCTCTGTTCTCATCCTCCTAGATCTATCCGCTGCCTTAGACACCGTGGACCATCAGATCCTCCTCTCCACCCTCTCAGGGCTGGTCATCTCGGGCTCTGCACACTCTTGGATTGCATCCTACCTGGCAAGCTGCTCCTACTAGGTGACGAGGAGAGGATCTGTGTCTGCACCACGGCTCGGTGCCTGCCAGGGCTCGGTTCTAGGCCCTCTCCTCTTCTCTCTATACACCAAGTCCCTCAGCTCTGTTATATCCTCACATGGTCTCTACTATCATTGCTATGCGGATGACACTCAACTACTTTTCACCTTCACTCAGTGGTGACACGCATCTCTGTGTGACTGGCAGATATCTCAACTTGGACGTCTGCCGACCGCCTCAAGCTCAACAGGACGGAACTGCTCTTCCCCCCGGGGAAGGCCTGCCTGCTCAAATACCTCTCCATTACGGTTGACTACTCCACAGTGTCTCCCTACTAGATTACAAAGAACCTTGGCGTGACCCTGGACAACACCCTGTCGTTCTCTGCAAACATCAAAGTAGTGACCTGGTCCTGCAGGTTCATGCTCTACAACATCCATAGAGTACGACCCTACCTCACACAAGAAGCAGCGCAAGTCCTAATCCAGGCACTTGTCCTCTCCGGTCTGGACTACTGCAACTCAATGTTGGCTGGGCTCCCAACTTGTGCCATCAAACCACTGCAATTTATCCAGAACGCTGCAGCCCCCTTGTTTTTCAACCTTCCCAAGTTCTCTCATGTCACCCCACTCCTCCGCAGACTCCACCGGCTTCCAGTCGAAGCTCGCATCCACTACAAGACCATGGTGCTTACCAACGGAACAGCAAGAGGAACTGCCCCTCCCTACCTTCAGGCTATACTCAAACCCTACACCCCAACCCGAACACTCCGTTCTGCCACCTCAGGTCTCTTGGCCCTCCCACCCTTACGGGAGGACAGCTCCCACTCAGCCCAGTCCAAGCTTTTCTCTGTCCTGGCACCCAAATGGTCAATACAGCATATGGAAACTTGGAATCACTCATGTCTTGGACGCTGCCCATATGATGCAGCACTGCCTATGGAGCCATGTTTTATACGGGTCAACAGTGGACTACCATGGAGTCCCTGCTGATGATTCACCATCTTTTGACATTTCACCGTATTTCTATTCCTCTGCCAATTACATCCAAGATGCACTAAACACAGCAGGTGTTAGGTAAGCATAGCCATCCCATTTAGTATTTTACTGTCATTAGACTTAGCATAAGGCCGGTTTTCCTCTCCACTATAAAAGGGCTTGACATTCACCTTTTAAGCCACTCATCCTTCTAATATAACCTGTAGGACAGATTTCTAACTGTCCGAAAGCTCAAGTTACCAGATATATATTTTTTGTAAACACCATTGTCCAAATAGGTGACTGAACATTGTGATGTATTGTATGATGCAAGAAACCACTTTACAAAATACAATTCATTATTATCATTGTTATTACCATACAGAGAATCAGACAGAAATGCAGGCTACCCTCTGCCTGCTGGCCTCTTTGCATAATCAAGCCTGTCTCAAAATACAACACTGCCTCTTTAAGACAAAAACAGATCCTTACCTAACGTGCACATGAAACCTAGAAATGGAACTAGGAAGCAATCGCCCCCACATTGCTGACCAAAATAAGCTATAACTTGGTTAATAACTTGCTAACTAGCAAATCATCAAGAAATGTGCACACGTGGTGGCTACTGTAAACGTGGCTCTGCGCTCTGAAAGATCGCAAGTCAGAGTAATTATCCTCCGATGCACAATACCTACCACGACTCGATCTTGTAAAGTTCGATTTGTTTTGTTGCATTGAAAGGAACTGATATTATGTTGATTCGATCACAGTTCCCACATTCTAAGAGAAACGTTGATATGTTTATGGGAAGATAGTGTAAACTAATGGGGCAACTCTAGTGAAGGTCATTCTGCCTCTCTGTTGGCTGGCAATTCTTCTGTATGTAAGAGGAGCTGCGTGACCGTGCACGCACAGTTAGAGCGAACATTGGACTCAGGCAAGTCATACCATTGATATGGTATTATTGTAAAAAATGATGTCCATTGTCCAGCACTGAGAGGACAGTCATGTCCAAGGTGTCAACAACAACTGTTCAGGAAGGACGTGGTTCCTCCTCTGACACTCCATCTGTGAAGGACTTGGTGAAGATTCTCTTTGGTGGCAAAAGATTTGGCAACCCAGTGGATGAAGTTTGGACTAACCTTTTCATTGGGGACATGTAAGTCATGCAGTATTATTCCTTCACAAATTGCCCTTTACAAGCTAACTGAATTGCATGTGAATAATAATCTTATTTGTGGCTTAGTTGGTAGAGCATGGGCTTGCAAAGGCAGTATAGAGGGTTCGATTTCTGGGACCACCCATATGTAAAAGAATGGATGCACACATAATTGTAAGCCACTTTGGATAAACGACTCTGGTAAATTACATTTTATTATTACACAGCTTATTGCAATTATTTTAATGTTTCTCTCAATGTTTACAAGGGATTTCGGAAGAAAGAAATATATGAGATTCTGTTTTTTTTCTGCAGGTCTGTAGCCAATGATCGATACAGCATATGGAAACTTGGAATCACTCATGTCCTGAATGCTGCCCATGGGAGGCAGCACTGCCTAGGGAGCCACACTTTCTACGGGTCAACAGTGGACTACCATGGAGTGCCTGCTGACGATTCACCATCTTTTGACATTTCACTGTATTTCTATTCCTCTGCCGATTACATCCAAGATGCACTAAACACAGCAGACGGTAGGCAAGCATAGCCATCCCATTTAGTATTTTACAGTCATTAGATTTTGCATATAGGGCTGGTTTCACAAACACAGATTAAACCTAGTCTTGGACTCAAATGTTTATTCTTAATCTGTCTCTCGGAAAACTGTCCCATAAAGTATGTCTTACAATATCAGTTTTTGCCAAAATGTAAGCCTTTCTGTATACCCAGTTAATTAAATAATCAGATCTATGCAGAAACAGATTTCTCCTTTTCCTATATTTTCCGAGATAGTCACCTGTTGAAGTGTCCTGGTGTAAGGAATGATTTTTGATCAGATGGACCACTTTAATTAATACTTTGAAGTGCTATCCTCTGGGGATACAATGTACATCCTGCTGTATATGTTTTTACCCAAGTAAATGTTATTTAAAAAAAATTCCCTCGTCCACAGCCAGGATCCTGGTCCACTGTGCTGTAGGTGTGAGTAGGTCTGCTTCTCTGGTGCTGGCCTACTTGATGATCCATCACCATTACTCCTTGCTAGATGCCATCACAAAGGTCAAAGAGCACAGGTGGATCTTTCCAAATACAGGATTCCTAAAACAACTCAGAGCGTTGGATAAGAAACTGCACACAAAGAAACAGGAGAAGAGTTGAATATGAAGACAGGTCAACAGTATACTACAAAGATATACTGTATATACTAAAAGTCAACCTTTTTAAACTGATGAAATGTCAATTTCTTAAAAAGCTCTGTCTGCACAAGGCAATTCGATTTCTGATTTTGACTGTTGACTTTTCACTGTAAATAAAATAGTTTGTTTGGCTTTTTAATATATTATATTTGACTGATTTACAATAAATAGGCAGCACTGTGTCACAAATGTCTTTCTGTTCCTGCCAACACTCTACTGTATACTGTAGAAAACATTTGCACTTCAACATTTGTCCATAATGATGTGTAAAATGATCCGTGCTTAATCTCTGTTTGTAGTTTATTGAATTAAGATTCTCAATTTGAGTCCCAAATGGCACCCTATTCCCTATATACTGCACTACTTTTGATCAGGGCCCATATGGCTCTGGTCAAAAGTAGTGCCCATTTGGGATGCACGACCAGAGTGGTGTTAAAGGCAGAATCACAGTTCCAATTTACAGAGGAACTTTTTGAAGCAATTAAATATATAGTTGAAGTCGGAGGTTTACATACACTTAGGTTGGAGTCATTAAAACTTGTTGCTTGGAAAATTCCAGAAAATTATGTAATGGCTTTAGAAGCGTCTGATAGGCTAATTGACATCATTTGAGTCAATTGGAGGTTTAACTGTGGATGTATTTCAAGTCCTACCTTTAAACTCTTTGCTTGACATCATGGGAAAATCAAAAGAAATCAGCCAAGGCCTCAGAAAGAAAATTGTAGACCCCCACAAGTCTGGTTCATCCTTGGGAACAATTTCCAAACGTTCATCTGTACAAACAATAGTACGCAAGTATAAACACCATTAGACCACGCAGCCGTCATACCGCTCAGGAAGGAGACGTGTTCTGTCTCCTAGAGATGAACGTACTTTGATACGAAAAGTCCAAATGAATCCCAGAACATCAGCAAAGGACCTTGTGAAGATGCTGGAGGAAACAGGTACAAAAGTATCTACTGTGGGGTAAAAAAGTATTTAGTCAGCCACCAATTGTGCAAGTTCTCCCACTTAAAAAGATGAGAGGCCTGTAATTTTCATCATAGGTACACTTCAACTATGACAGACAAAATTAGGAAAAAAATCCAGAAAATCACATTGTAGGATTTTTTTATGAATTTATTTGCAAATTATGGTGGAAAATAAGTATTTGGTCAATAACAAAAGTTTATCTCAATACTTTGTTATATACCCTTTGTTGGCAATGACAGAGGTCAAATGTTTTCTGTAAGTCTTCACAAGGTTTTCACACACTGTTGCTGGTATTTTGGCACATTCCTCCATGCAGATCTCCTCTAGAGCAGTGATGTTTTGGGGCTGTTGCTGGGCAACACGGACTTTCAACTCCCTCCAAAGATTTTCTATGGGGTTGAGATCTGGAGACTGGCTAGGCCACTCCAGGACCTTGGTATGCTTCTTACGAAGCCACTCCTTCGTTGCCCGGGCGGTGTGTTTGGGATCATTGTCATGCTGAAAGACCCAGCCATGTTTCATCTTCAATGCCCTTGCTGATGGAAGGAGGTTTTCACTCAGAATCTCACGATACATGGCCCCATTCATTCTTTCCTTTACATGGATCAGTCATCCTGGTCCCTTTGCAGAAAAACAGCCCCAAAGCATGATGTTTCCACCCCCATGCTTCACAGTAGGTATGGTGTTCTTTGGATGCAACTCAGCATTCTTTGTCCTCCAAACACGACGAGTTGAGTTTTTACCAAAAAGTTCTATTTTGGTTTCATCTGACCATATGACATTCTCCCAATCTTCTTCTGGATCATCCAAATGCTCTCTAGAAAACTTCAGATGGGCCTGGACATGTACTGGCTTAAGCAGGGGGACACATCTGGCACTGCAGGATTTGAGTCCCTGGCGGTGTAGTGTGTTACTGATGGTAGGCTTTGTTACTTTGGTCCCAGCTCTCTGCAGGTCATTCACTAGGTCCCCCTGTGTGGTTCTGGGATTTTTGCTCACCGTTCTTGTGATCATTTTGACACCACGGGGTGAGATCTTGCATGGAGCCCCAGATTGAGGGAGATTATCAGTGGTCTTGTATGTCTTCCATTTCCTAATAATTGCTCCCACAGTTGATTTCTTCAAACCAAGCTGCTTACATATTGCAGATTCAGTCTTCACAGCCCGGTGCAGGTCTACAATTTTGTTTCTGGTGTCCTTTGACAGCTCTTTGGTCTTGGCCATAGTGGAGTTTGGAGTGTGACTGTTTGAGGTTGTGGACAGGTGTCTTTTATACTGATAACAAGTTCAAACAGGTGCCATTAATACAGGTAACGAGTGGAGGACAGAGGAGCCTCTTAAAGAAGAAGTTACAGGTCTGTGAGAGCCATAAATCTTGCTTGTTTGTAGGTGACCAAATACTTGTTTTCCACCCTAATATGCAAATAAATTCATAAAAAAAATCATACAATGTGATTTTCTGGATTTTTTTTCTCATTTTGTCATAGTTGGAGTGTACCTATGATGAAAATTACAGGCCTCTCTCATATTTTTAAGTGGGAGAACTTGCACAACTGGTGGCTGACTAAATACTTTTTTGCCCCACTGCATATCCACAGTAAAACGAGTCCTATTTCGACATAACCTGAAAGGTTCGCTCAGCAAGGAGGAAGCCACTACTCCAAAACCGCCATAAAACCTCCATTGCAACTGCACATGTGGCAAACATTGTACTTTTTGGAGAAATGTCCTCTCGTCTGATGAAACAAAAATAGAACTGTTTGGCCATAATGACCATCGTTATGTTTGGAGGAAAAAGGGGGAGGCTTGCAAGCCGAAGAACACCATCCCAACCATCAAGCACGGGGGTGTCAGCATCATGTTGTGGGGGTGCTTTGCTGCAGGAGGGACTGGTGCACTTCACAAAATAGATGGCATCATGAGAAGGGAAATTATATGGATATATTGAATCAACATCTCAAGACATCAGTCAGGAAGTTAAAGCTTGGTCGCAAGTGGGTCTTCCAAATGGACAATGACCCCAAGCATACTTCCAAAGTTGTGGCAAAATGGCTTAAGGGCAACAAAGTCAAGTTATTGGAGTGGCCATCACAAATCCCTGACCTCTATCCCATATAAAATTTGTGGGCAATACTGAAAAAGCGTGTGCAAGCAAGGAGGCCTACAAACCTGACTCAGTTACCTCAGCTCTGTCAGGAGAAATGGGCCACAATTCACCCAACTTATTGTGGGAAGAATGTGAAAGGCTTCCCGATACCGTTGACCGAAGTTACCATTTAAGGGCAATGTTACCAAATACTAATTGAGTGTATGTAAACTTCTGACCCACTGGGAATGTGATGAAATAAATAAAAGCTGAAATAAATTATTCTCTCTGCTATTATTCTTACATGTCACATTCTTAAAATAAATTGGTGATCCTAACTGACCTAAAGACAGGGACTTTTTACTTGGATTAAATGTCAGGAATTTTGGAAAAACTGAGTTTAAATATATTTGGCTAAGGTGTATGTATACTTCTGTCTTCAACTGTATTCTCAGTCTGGAAAAACACCAGGGCTTGATGGTATACCAGTAGAGTTTTTTCAGACCTTTTTTTTTACTCCTATAAAAATGGTAGACTTTCAGGTACTCAACAAGAATGTCTGATTTCGTTACTACTGAAACAGGACCCGTGTGGTAAGTATAAAGATCCAGTCCACTAAAAAAATTGGAGGCCTCTTACACTTCAATGTTGTGATGCGAAAATTCTGGTGAAATGCATAGCACATAGAATATAAAAGGGTTTACCAGATAGATTTTTTTTTACATGGATGATATATTGGAGATAATATAAGACAATTACTTGAAACAATTGAACATTATGAAACATCAAAGATACCAGGCCTGGTCTTCATAGCAGATATTGAAAAGGCATTTGATAAAGTACGACTAGAATGTATGTATAAATGCCTGGATTACATTAATTTCAGTGAATCGCTTATACAATGGGTTAAGGTTATGTACAGCAACCCCAGGGGTAAAATAGTAAATAATGGTTACTTCTCAGACAGTATTGAGCTTTTAAGAGGAGTAAAACAAGACAGTCCGTTGTCTCCATATCTATTTATTATGGCCATTGAAATGCTAGCTATTAAAATGAGATCCAACAAGAACAGGGGTTAGAAATCCAGGGGATAAAAACAAAAGTGTCAATGTATGTATGCTGATGACTCAAGTTTTGTCTTGAGTGGGAAATCTGGATCCCTGCACAGTCTCATTGAAGATCTTGATCAAGTGCACCTTATTTCGTATTGAATCGTTAAAAGACAGTGTTTACACTACCTTGCAGTTTACCAATATAATGGGCAGATAGTGAAGTAGACATACTTGGTATTCACATCTCAAAACATAAATTAATTTACCACAATCAATTTCAATAGAAAGTTTGCAAATATAGATCAGATTCTGCAACCTTGGAGAGGTAAATACTTGTCTATTTAGGGAAAAATAACATTGATTAACTCTTCAGTCTTATCACAGTTGACTTACTTACTAATGGTGATGCCTACTCCAGACAACTCCTTTTATGTGTCATGAGCAAAAAATATTTCATTTTATTTGGAATGGGCCAAAATACCAGCAACAGTGTGTGAAAACCTTGTGAAGACTTACAGAAAATGTTTAACCTCTGTCATTGCCAACAAAGGGTATATAACAAAGTATTGAGATAAACTTTTGTTATTGACCAAATACTTATTTTCCACCATCATTTTCAAATAAATTCATAAAAAATCCTACAATGTGATTTTCTGGATTTTTCCCCCTCATTTTGTCTGTCATAGTTGAAGTGTACCTATGATGAAAATTACAGGCCCCTCTCATCTTTTTAAGTGGGAGAACTTGCACAACTGGTGGCTGACTAAATACTTTTTTGCCCCACTGTATGTAAAATGTGTATGCAAAATGTGTATGTAAAATGTAAATGTATATGTAAAATATATGTATATGTAGCAGAAAATCTGTAAAAAAAACTAAAAAGATAGGTGTTCTCTGAAGAGGGGGGGTGGTGGATGGGTAAAAAAATAAAATAATAATAATAATAATAATTAGATCAGCATGCCCAATGCCAAGAGTCGGCTGCCACCCACCATTGTTTCAGTAAAAAGCTGGAGAAATTGAATCACTCTCAAATTAATAGACAGAGCTAGTTTTATAGTTGTAAGCATGTTGTGAGGCTATACACTCTTTGTTTAAATTTACAATGTTTACAAACATAGGAGTAAAATAAGTTATATTTCGGATAATACAGTTAAATTAAGCTCACAAGGCATTTATAAGTTATATTCGTCAATAATCATTAATACTACATTGGATATCTTTACAGGCAGACTAATAAAGATAACTTCCACGTGCAACGTGTCTTTTAGAACTACATCTGGATTTTTCAAAAGGACCTCAACCCAGTCCCACAGTCCTTGGAAAGCACATTAAATAGTTATACATTAACTACTTCCGAAAGTCTTACCTTGCAGAATGACACTGGCTCCTCTCAGAGAGCCTCTTCACCAGAGGACAGGAAGTATGGGATTTATGTGACAGCCAGGCAGCCTCTCTCTCTGCAAAGGGACCTTAAATGAGCAAAGGCAATGAATTGTGGACCCTATATTTAGCTCTCTGAAAGGAATAGAAATGCCACAAGTTGAGACGGGCAGTCATGTATGATATTAATAAGACGGAGGCCTCTCACTAATCCCTCTACATCACATTGTTTTCTCATCTTCTCACTTCTCTCCAGGGAAGGTTCTCATGCATTGTATTATGGGTATGAGCAGATCGTCTACCTTAGTGTTGGCGTACCTCACGTTGTATCATCACATCTCTCTCCATCGTGCCATTCCGAAAGTAGTCCAGAAGAGAGCCATTTACCCTAACAGGAACTTCCTGATATTGCTGATGGACCTAGATCTGATATCTGTAGAGATGAGAAGTTCAGACATTTCTAGAATTGTTTTGGTGCGCAGAAGGCCCAACTTGAATCTTGGGATTGCCCCTTTCACAGCACCAATAGTTCACGCTTTGTGGGCTACGCACCTTTTTTCCCCATGTTGCATATGTCGGCTCAATCAGAAATTACCTTTCAATTTCAAGTAAGCTACAATGCGGATCTATAGCTGATCGGATAGAATCACAGCCTAAGTAATAAGCCTTGTCCAAGACAAAATAGTACTGAGCTGGACTATGTTAAGAACTATCATCAGTCAATTAATACCAACACGAAACAACCAGATGGTAGGCAACATGCCACCACGCTGACCCTCAACACGGGAGCCCCTCATGGGTACGTGCTTAGTCCCTTCCAGTAGTCCCTGTTCACCCACGACTGCGTGGCCGCGCATTACTCCAACACCATCATTAAGTTTGCAGACGACACAACGGTGGTAGGCCTGATCACCGATAACGATGAGACAGCCTACAGGGAGGAGGTCAGAGACCTGACAGTGGGGTGCAAGGACAACAACTTCTCCCTCAACGTCAGCTAGATAAAGGAGCTGATCGTGGACTACAAGAAACAGAGGGCCGAGCATGCCCCCATCCACATCGACAGGACTATTGTGTATCAGGTCGAGAGCTTCAACTTCTTCTGTGTCCACATCACTAAGGAACTATTATGGTCCACACATCAAAACAGTCCTGAAGAGGGCACAACAATGGCTCTTCCCCTTAAGGAGGCTGAATAGATTTGCCGTGGGCCCTTAGATCCTCAAAGAATTACACAGCTGCACCATTGAGGGAATCTTGACTGACTGCATCATCGCTTGGCATAGCCACTGCTAGGCATCCAACTGCAAGGCGCTACAGAGGGTAGTGCGTATGGCACAGTACATCACTGGGGCCAAGCTCCCTGCCATCCAGGACCTCTATACCAGGCGGTGTCAGTGGAAGACCCTACAAATTGTCAAAGACTCCAGCCACCCAAGTCATAGACCGTTCTCTTTGCTACCGCACGGCAAGCGGTACCGATGCAAGTCCCGAACAAACAGGACCCTGAACAGCTTCTACCCCCAAGCTATAAGACTGATAAATACTTAGTTAAAAGTTATCCAATAGCTACCCGGAATATCTGCATTGACCCTTTTTGCACTAACTCTTTTTAACTCATAAAATACGCTGCTGCTACTGTTTTATCTATACGAGTCACTTTATCCCTACCTATTAGTACATACAGTATCTATGTCAATTACCTCGTACCTCTGCACATCGACTCGGGAACTGGTACCCCATGTATATAGCCAAGTTATTGTTACTCATTGTGTATGTATTCCTTGTATTATTATTTTTCTACTATTTCTTGTTTTTTTTTCTCTCTGCATTGTTGGGAAGGCCTGTCAGTAAGCATTTAACTATTAGTCTACACCTGTTGTTTAAGAAGCATGTGACAAATACATCTGGAAAAAAAGAAAAGAAAAAATGAAAATGGACCAAACGTAAAAAAATGCAGGAGAGTGAATCATTTCAGAATTTTTTATAATAGTTTTTTTCCCCAAGGAATTTACATTTTTATCAGTATGAAATGAAGAAGCTTAAAAGAGAAAGTTTATATTTACATCAAGTGAAAATAAATGTTAATTAACTTTCTTATGGATAAACGACCTTAAAACAAACATACATCTACATAACTGTATGTTGAATAAAATATGCTGCAATATTATGTTTTAGATTCATTTGATTATTGACTGACATAATAAGACGTTCTATGGATGTTCTGAAAGAATACTTTTTTCAGGTTTCAAGATTATTTGCCATGGGTAACACATTTTCACATTTTCTGCATTGTGTCAAAATGAATGAGGTAATCTCATACCTTCTGTACACAATGTAAAGGAATGTCATTTTCCATAAACAGAAACATAGAAAACAAGAGCAGTACTTAATAAAGTTATTTTCTTGCTGCCGACAAAACCAAACAGTGTGTCCTCCAACGCTGTCCATACCTAGTGGTAGCCTAGCTCACATAACTTTTGGGGTATGCAGAAGATGATGCCAGAATTATTTTGAGCTGAGATCATTCAGATATTTAAATAGATAGAAAAAGTTGCATGGTAGATGACACTACTAGTACCTACAGAGTTGTGCCGCTAGCCTACATGTACAAGAGCTCCTATTTAATAAGATTTCCTGACAAGCAACACTACAAGGCAAGTGTGTCTATTATTTCATCTGTCTAATATACATTTTATGAGCTGTCTGTTGTTCAGTAATCTCTTCACAACATCAATTTGGATATACAGTCATGTCCAAAAGTATTGGCACCCTTGATAATGATGAGGAAAAAATACTAAATTCATCATACAAATGCTGAGCTACTTTGCATACTCCACTTTTTTTTTAACCTTATATTCTTTTATACTAATACAATTGCGCAGAGAGAGATTTTGTTGATCAAATAATCATTTTTTTCTCTCAAAAATGTATGTCAAAAAATTATTGGCACCCCTATTTTCAGTATGTTGTGCACCCTCCTCTTGCTAGGATAATGACACAGCCTTTTTCTATAATGTTTTATGATATTGGACAACACATTGGGAGGGATCTAAGACCATTTCTCTGTGCAGAATATTTTCAGATACTTTATATCCCATGGTCTGTGCTTATGGACTGCCCTCTTCAATACCAGCCACAGGTTTTCAATGGGGTTCAAGTCCAATGACTGAGACAGCCATTGCAAAATGTTGATTGTGTGGTTAACTATTTCTTTGTGGATTTCGGTGTGCTTGGGGTCAATGTCTTGCTGGAAGATCCACTTCTGACCAAGTGTCCACCTCCAGGCAGAGGCAACCAGGTTTTGGCTAAAATGTCCTTGTACTGGGTAAGGTTAATGATGCCGTTCATCTTAACAAGGGCCCCAGGACCAGTGGAAGCAAAACAGCCCCATAACATCAAAGATCCACCACCATATTTTACAGTAGGTATGAGGTTATTGTCTGCTTATGCATCCTTCTTTCGACGCCAAACCTACCACTGGTGTGCATGGCCAAAGACCTCTATTTTCGGCTCATCTGACCATACCACCCCGTTCCAGTACAACTGCCAATGCCATTTAGCAAACTCCAGGCATTTACCTGTGTTGGTTACTCTCAATAAAGTCTTTTTTTATGGCAACCATTCCAAATTGCCTATTGGCATGGAGGTGACGTTTAATTGTAGATTTGGAGAATTGGTGACCCCAAGATGCAACCAAGTTTTGTAATTCTCCAACTGTGGACCTTGGACATTTCTTTGCCTCCCAAATCATCTTCCTCACTGAGTGGGGACAAGATACAAATGCACCCTTACCAGGAACGCTTACCACTGTTCAAGTGGTTATTGCCCTAAAAGTGGTTAGTGGTACAGTGCCTTGCGAAAGTATTCGGCCCCCTTGAACGTTGCGACCTTTTGCCACATTTCAGGCTTCAAACATAAAGATATAAAACTGTATTTTTTTGTGAATAATCAATAACAAGTGGGACACAATCAGGAAGTGGAACGACATTTATTGGATATTTCAAACTTTTTTAACATACAAAAACTGAAAAATTGGGCGTGCAAAATTATTCAGCCCCCTTAAGTTAATACTTTGTAGCGCCACCTTTTGCTGCGATTACAGCTGTAAGTCGCTTGGGGTATGTCTCTATCAGTTTTGCACATCGAGAGACTGACATTGTTTACCATTCCTCCTTGCAAAAGAGCTCGAGCTCAGTGAGGTTGGATGGAGAGCATTGTGAACAGCAGTTTTCAGTTCTTTCCACAGATTCTCAATTGGATTCAGGTCTGGAATTTGACTTGGCCATTCTAACACCTGGATATGTTTATTTTTGAACCATTCCATTGTAGATTTTGCTTTATGTTTTGGATCATTGTCTTGTTGGAAGACAAATCTCCGTCCCAGTCTCAGGTCTTTTGCAGACTCCATCAGGTTTTCTTCCAGAATGGTCCTGTATTTGGCTCCATCCATCTTCCCATCAATTTTAACCATCTTCCCTTTCCCTGCTGAAGAAAAGCAGGCCCAAACCATGATGCTGCCACCACCATGTTTGACAGTGGGGATGGTGTGTTCTAGGTGATGAGCTGTGTTGCTTTTACGCCAAACATAACGTTTTGCATTGTTGCCAAAAAGTTCAATTTTGGTTTCATCTGACCAGAGCACCTTCTTCCACATGTTTGGTGTGTCTCCCAGGTGGCTTGTGGCAAACTTTAAATGACACTTTTTATGGATATCTTTAAGAAATGGCTTTCTTCTTGCCACTCTTCCATAAAGGCCAGATTTGTGCAATATACGACTGATTGTTGTCCTATGGACAGAGTCTCCCACCTCAGCTGTAGATCTCTGCAGTTCATCCAGAGTGATCATGGGCCTCTTGGCTGCATCTCTGATCAGTCTTCTCCTTGTATGAGCTGAAAGTTTAGAGGGACGGCCAGGTCTTGGTAGATTTGTAGTGGTCTGATACTCCTTCCATTTCAATATTATCGCTTGCACATTGCTCCTTGGGATGTTTAAAGCTTGGGAAATCTTTTTGTATCCAAATCCGGCTTTAAACTTCTTCACAACAGTATCTCGGACCTGCCTGGTGTGTTCCTTGTTCTTCATGATGCTCTCTGCGCTTTTAACGGACCTCTGAGACTATCACAGTGCAGGTGCATTTATACGGAGACTTGATTACACACAGGTGGATTGTATTTATCATCATTAGTCATTTAGGTCAACATTGGATCATTCAGAGATCCTCACTGAACTTCTGGAGAGAGTTTGCGGCACTGAAAGTAAAGGGGCTGAATAATTTTGCACGCCCAATTTTTCAGTTTTTGATTTGTTAAAAAAGTTTGAAATATCCAATAAATGTCGTTCCACTTCATGATTGTGTCCCACTTGTTGATTCTTCACAAAAAAATACAGTTTTATATCTTTATGTTTGAAGCCTGAAATGTGGCAAAAGGTCGCAAAGTTCAAGGGGGCCGAATACTTTCGCAAGGCACTGTATATTTCTGGGGCTTTTTCTCAATTTTTATGTACCCATTGCCAGATTAATGATAGTCAACAACCATTTGTCTCTTTTCATTTGTGAGTTCTTTGCCTTTCCATATGGTGATGGATGACAGATGTATTTTACACACGTTACCTTATTTTTTTATACCACAGTGGAAGGCCACAATACAGTTCCTTAAACTGAGATTAATTTAAAAGAGTGGAATGTTAATGCAGATTTAATTTTGTTTGATTACAGCCCTTAGCCTTGGTATATTGGCCATATACCACACCTCCTCGGGCCTTATTGCTTAAATATACCACGGCTAAGGCACGACAGTCCCTGGGTACAACCCTTAGCCATGGTATATTGGCCATACACCAGACCTCGTCGGGCCTTACTGCTCAAATATAACACATTATAATCAGAAAAAAACATATGTACTGTACGTCATTGCATGGTTAATTCCTCAATCCTCTGTTATTTAAAAAAAAATATCTAGAGCAAACCCCCGAAGCAAAAGAGGAACTGTAATTCATGAACCCTGCAAGAGGAGGGAGACTAGAGGTAAGTAGAGGTAAAAACACATTTTGATTTACCCTCTGTGTTAAACATGGGCACTTTCCCCACACACACACAGCATCTTTAATTACACAAAAGTGAAGCAGAGAGGAGCAGGAAGAACAGGTTAGCCTGAGGCTATAGAAGCAGAGCTACAGCTCAACATGGACATAAGGGAAATCAGCTTTGCGCCCCTGACTTGGGGGGATTTTTTTATTTTATTAGGATCTCTTTAAGTCCTCATTAGGACTACTCTTCCAAGAGTCCTTAAATATTACAATACAATTTATAATACAATCACATTTCCACATAAAATAGTGTAACAAATAACTTACATAATACACTGACATATTGACCAGATAAATACTATTGAGTCTTCTACCATAGTCATGCACAACCTTCCAATTTATTATATTTAAGTGGTTTTAAAGTATTGTTTGAATTTATATTATATTTCTGGTTTACTCAGACAAATTATTCAATTTATTTATTGCTCTGAATCTAAATGTTATTTCAACTATTTCTCTTTTCTGCTGGGATAAAACAGATGGACAATATTATCCTGGTATTTACTGAAAGTCTGATATCAACTGAATAATGTTGTAATTGAAGTTTAGCCGTTTTAAAATGGTGTACATTGTGAAATAAAATGACATTTTCTTCAATTATCTTGTTGATTGATGACCACCTTAAAACAATCCTTGTTGCTTTGTCCTGTGCAATCTGCAGCCTCCTAATCTCACTTACTGATGAATTTCCCCAGACCACAGAACAGTAGTTCACCTGACTCCCAATTAATACTTGGGTTTTTTGCTTAAGAATCTTTCCTGGTAAGTATTTAGCTGTCCTTCTGATGAGGTGTTTATTATTTTATTACATAGATTAGGTCTTTTTTTTAGACAACCACAATAAACAGTTGTCTAGCTGCACCCCAGTAGTTTAGTTTCTGCCACTTCCTCAATTTGTACTCCCCCCATGCTTAATCACATACCGTGTTGTTGGCCTTTTCCTTATGGAACAGACCAACATAACTTTGGTTCTCTTAGCATTCAAAACAAGTTTGTTCCAGCAAACCCACTCCCTGATATTTCCCAGATCTACTTGTAGAGCTGGCTGTACCTGTTGAACAGATTGTCTTGCTGTATAATCTGCAAATACAGTACTTTGAGATTCAGATAAGGCATAAGGAAGGTTGTTGATATATAAACTTATCAAAAAAAGAAACATCCTCTCACTGTCAACTGCGTTTATTTTCAGCAAACTTAACATGTGTAAATATTTGTATGAACATAAGATTCAAAAACAGAGACATAAACTGAACAAGTTCCACAGACATGTGGCTAACAGAAATTGAATAATGTGTCCCTGAACAAAGGGGGGGGGGTCAAAATAAAAAGTAACAGTCAGTATCTGGTGTGGCCACCAGCTGCATTAAGTACCGCAGTGCATCTCCTCCTCATGGGCTACACCAGATTTGCCTGTTCTTGCTGTGAGATGTCACCCCACACTTCCACCAAGGCACCTGCAAGTTCCCGGACATTTCTGGGGGGAAATGGCACTTACCCTCACCCTCCGATCCAACACGTCCCAGACGTGCTCAATGGGATTGAAATCCGGGCTCTTCGCTGGCCATGGCAGAACACTGACATTCCTGTCTTGCAGGAAATCACGCACAGAACGAGCAGTATGGCTGGTGGCATTGTGGGGGGGGGGGGGGGGGGGGATGTCTTCCCTGTAACGCACAGCGTTGAGATTGCCTGCAATGACAACAAGCTCAGTCCGATGATGCTGCGACATACCGCCCCAGACCATGACGAACCCCCCGCCTCCAAATCGATCCCACTCCAGAGCACAGACCTCAGTGTAACGCTCATTCCTTTAACGATAAACGTGAGTCTGACCATCACCCCTGGTGAGACAAAACCGCGACTCATCAGCGAAGAGCACTTTTTGCCAATCCTGTCTGGTCCAGCGACGGTAGGTTTGTGCCCATAGGCGATGTTGTTGCCGGGGATGTCTGGTGAGGACCTTCCTTACAACACGCCTACAAGCCCGCAGTCCAGCCTCTCTCAGCCTATTGTGGACAATCTGAGGACTGATGGAGTGATTGTGCATTCCTGGTGTAACTCGGGCAATTGTTGTTGCCATCCAGTACCTGTCCCGCAGGTGTGATGTTTGGATGTACCGATCCTGTGCAGGTGTTGAAACACGTGGTCTGCCACTGTGAGGACGATCAGCTGTCCATCCTGTCTCCCTGTAGCTCTGTCTTAGGTGTCTCAAAGTACAGACATTGACATTTTTTGTCCTGGCCACAACTGCAGTCCTCATGCCTCCTTGAAGCATGCCTAAAGCAGGCACGTTCACACAGACGAACAGGGACCCTGGGCATCTTTCTTTTGGTGTTTTTCAAAGCCAGTAGAAAGGCCTCTTTAGTGTCCTACGTTATAACTGTGAACTTAATTGCCTGCCATCTGTAAGCTGTTAGTGTCTTAATGACCGTTCCACAGGTGCATGTTCATTCATTGTTTATGGTTCATTGAACAACCTTTACAATGAAGATCTGTGAAGTTTTGGGGATTTTTATGAATACTCTTTGAAAGACAGGGTCCTGAAAAAGAAACATTTATTTTTTTGCTGAGTTTATATTACAGAAGGATGTGGGCTAAGGAAGCTGCCCTGCAGTATTCGACTGTCTAAAGCAGTGTTTCCCAACCCTGGTCCTCCAGTACCCTCAACTGTGCACATTTTTGTTGTAGCCCTGGACAAACACCTCATTGAGGGCTTGATGATTAGTTGTCAAGTTTAACCAGGTGTGCTTGTCTAGGGTTACAATAAAAAGGTGTACTGTTGGGAGTACTCGAGGACCAGAGTTGGGAAACACTGGTCTAGACCTTACCGTGAAATGCTTACTTACAAGCCCTTATTAACCAACAATGCAGTTCAGAAAATAAAATATTTATGAAATAAACTATAGTAAAAAATAAAAAGTAACAGAAACTAACAATAAGGAGGCTATATACAGGGGGTACTGGTACAGAGTCAATGTGTGGAGGTACAGGTTAGTCGAGGTCATTTGTAAATGTAGGTAGGGGTAAAGTGACTATGCATAGATAATAAACAGAGAGTAGCAGCAGTGTACAAACAAAGGGGTGGGAGGTGTCAATGTAAATAGTCCGGGTGGCCATTTGACAAATTGTTCAGCAGTCTTATGGCTTGGGGATAGAAGCTGTTATGGAACCTTTTGGACCTAGACTTGGCGCTCCGGTACAGCTTGCCGTGAGGTAGCAGAAAGAACAGTCTGACAGTTATTGGGGACTTCCTAATACACCGCCTAGTATAGAAGTTCCTGGATGGCAGGAAGCTTGGCCCCAGTGATGTACTGGGCTGTACGCACTACCCTCTGTAGCGCCTTACGGTTGGATTCTGAGCAGTTGCCATACCAGGCGGTGAGGCAACTGGTCAGGATGTTCTCGATGGTGTATTTGCATAACTTTCTGACTTTTCAGTCTCCTGAGGGGGAAAAGGGGTTGTCGTGCCCTCTTCATAACATTCTTGGTGTGTCTCGACCTGCTCCCCTTCAGCCTACCACCGTTGTGTCGTCAGCAAACTTGGTGTTGAGTCGTACTTGGCCACGCAGTCGTGGGTGAACAGGAAGTACAGGAGGGGACTAAGCACACACCCCTTAGGGGTCCCGTTTTGAGGAGCAGTGTGGCAGATGTGTTGTTGTCATTATGACAGTGTTATTTAAAATATGCTGAAAAAATGATGACAGTAAAATAATTCATTACAACAAAGATTTAAGAAACGAACAAGGACACTTCTTGGCATTGTATTAATGTAGTTGTGTTATTGTATTGTATCGTATTGGAATCACTGATAAAAATGTAAATGTGTGACTCCAAAAGCAGACTGAGTGGGAGTTCTACCAGCAACAGGAGTTTCAGACCACCACCATCACCACCCAGACAGCCAGACATGCTCCAGGGCATGGACAGCATCAGAAGTTGTTTGGGGGGTTCGGAGGGGGCAGAGAGCAGGTACGAGACTCCACCAGCCTCAGAGCTCCAGAGGCTGATGTGGACCAAACCAGGGACCAGTGACCATATGGATGAGGTCCAGCCCAGGATCTACATAGGAGACATGTAAGACAACTCATCCTCAAAATAATAGGCTACACTGTAAGTGCCACGTAGCAGATGCTTGAGTGATACATTTTTTTGTAAGTATACACTACCGTTCAAAAGTTTGGGGTCACTTAGAAATGTCCTTGTTTTTGAAAGAAAAGCACATTTTTTGTCCATTAAAATAACATCAAATTGATCAGAAATACAGTGTAGACATTGTTAATGTTGTAAATGACCATTGTAGTTGGAAACGGTAGATTTTCTAATGATCAATTAGCCTTTCAAAATTATAAAACCTGGATTAGCTAACACAACATGCCATTGGAACACAGGAGTGATGGTTGTTGATAATGGGCCTCTGTATGCCTATGTACAGTTGAAGTCAGACATTTACATACACCTTAGCCAAACACATTTAAACTCAGTTTTTCACAATTTCTGACATTTAATCCAAGTAAAAATTCCCTGTTTTAAGTCAGTTAGGATCACCACTTTATTTTAAGAATGTGAAATGTCAGAATAATAGCAGAGATAATTATTTATTTAAGCTTTTATTTATTTAATCACATTCCCAGTGGGTCAGAATGCTACCAAATACTAATTGAGTGTATTGCCTTTAAATTGTTTAACTTGGGTCAAACGTTTCAGGTAGCCTTCCACAAGCTTCCCACAATAAGTTGGGTGAATTTTGGCCCATTCCTCCTGACAGAGCTGCTGTAACTGTCTCAGGTTTGTATGCTTCCTTGCTCGCAGATGCTTTTTCAGTTCTGCCCATACATTTTCTATAGGAGTAAGGTTAAGGCTTTGTGATGGCCACTCCAATACCTTGACTTTGTTATCCTTAAGCCATTTTCCCACAACTTTGTAAGTATTATCCATTTGGGAGACCCATTTGCGACCAAGCTTTAACTTTCTGACTGATGTCTTGAGATGTTGCTTTAATATATCCACATCATTTTCCTACCTCATGATGCCATATATTTTGTGAAGTGCACCAGTCCCTCTTGCAGCAAAGCTTCACAGTTGGGATGGTGTTCTTCGGCTTGCAAGCCTCCCCCTTTTTCCTCCAAACATAACGATGGTCATTATGGTCACTTAGAAAGAACATTTCTACGTGACCCCAAACTTTTGAATGGTAGTGTTTGTGATATGTTTTCATCACTTAGACTGAAGCTTGTTCCTTATTAACAATGTATGCAGTTTTGACAAGCCAACACTGTAAAACATTCTGTCAAATGTACAGTAACTTACTGGCATCAATTGGCCAGTAAGTTAGCATCATTTATTTTACAGTACAAATACGGTTATCCACTTTACAGTAACAAAAATGTCACTGATCTAATTTACAGTACCAAGTAAGTTACTGTAATCTAATTTACAGTATATTACTGGAATTACCCAGTAACATATTACCCAGTGTTTTTTTAAACATTTAGGCCATATAGTGGGCACCACCTGTCCTTAGCAACTTACTGTCAGTGCATTCAGCCAAGGTTCATAAATTAAACACATATCAGTCATAGCAAGTAAAACTTTTCTGTAACTGTTATTGAAAATGTTGTTGTAGTTAAGGATACATTGGTCTTAAACATTTATGTAATTACAACAAGATATTTTATGATACAGTGTATCTCAATCTCTGGATAGTGCCAACACAGTATTGAGATATTCACGGTAACTTTATGTCAGCTTCCTGTAAATTACTATAATGTCAAAGCAATGGAACACAGTACAATACTGTAAAAGTGACTATTACACTAAGAATGTCAGCCCAGAGGAAGCCCAAAAAATGGTCAGAGACTCCAGTCACCCAAGTCATAGACTGTTACCGCACAGCAAGTGGTACCGGAGCACCAAGTCTAGGACCAAAAGGCAGCTTTCACCCCCAAGCCATAAGACTGCTGAACAATTAATCAAATGGCCACTGGACTATTACATTGACACCCCCCTCCATTTGTTTTGTACACTGCTGCTACTCGCTGTTTATTATCTATGCATAGTCACTTCAACCCTACCATTCATGTACAAATTACCTCGACTAACCTGTACCTCCGCACATTGACTCTGTACCGGTACCCCGTGTATATAGCCACATTAGTTATTTTACAGTGTTACTTATTATAATTTTTTACTTTTGTTTATTTGGTAAACATTTTCTTCACTCTTTCTTGAATTGCACGGTTGGTTATGGTCTTGTAAGTAAGCATTTCACGGTAAGGTCCACACCTGTTGTATTCGGCACATGTGACAAATAAAGTTTGATTTGATTTTACTTTAATTACAAGGGATTGGAGCAAGCAGGTTGGATACCAGGCATTTGAATACTAGGTGTTTAATATGACTTGCACTTCTAGAGGCCTAAAATGGACATGGTTAAATATTCAAAAGACCTGCTACCATTCTAATCTGTCCCCTATATACATTTAATTGTTAGGGAACTACTACACATATCATAAATTGGCACAGATCTTTCACTAATGGATGCAACAAATATAGCCGCTAACAAGGCAAGCCTTAAAATAAGTTAATGAGCCAACGATTCTTTCCACTCCCACAATATTTTTTCCACAATTTACAATATGCTGCATTACATATACAGCGAAACAGCAATACAGTACTCTATTGTTGAATTGTATTGAAATCCAAATCAGAAATGGCTAATAGTGAATATGTAATTATATATTACAGCATACCATCTGATATTTGGTGTTTTATATCACTTGTACTTTATGCCTCAACAAAGGCTTCTAAACTGACAGTGATTACATGGCATAACAGATTAAAAGTACATGGTAGCCAGTCAACCATTAGAGGTTTGAGACTTTTTGCCATTTTGAATTACAGTATATTACTCACAGCAATTGGCCAGTAAGTTACTGGAGATTTTCAGGACAAGGTTTGTAGAATTCCTAAAATACAGTATGTTACTGTATTATGTGGGGGTACAGCATGCACAATCATGGGTGCAACAAATCTAGCCTTTTACAAGGCACGACTTAAAATATGTTAGAGCCAAAGACTCTTTCCCCACCACAACATCCAACCATATTCAATTATGTAAAACACAATGAAGGTATTTTACTGTACATTCTAGTGTTTTACTGTTGAAAGTGCAGTAGTGACATATGTCACAAGGTTGTGGATTCAATTCCTGCAAGAAACTGATGAAAGTGTCTGCTAAGATGTGATGTGATTCGAGGTGACATGGCTTTACAAGACTTTACTTATGACTCTTTATGTCAAGCATACACAGGCTAAATGAACACTATGTATCACCACTAAAATGGCACCGGAAGAAATGGCAGCAGTTTTACGGGCGCCCAACCAATTGTGCTATTATGTGGGGGTTTTTGCGTTATTTGTAACTTATTTTGTACATAAATGTTTCTACAACAGTATCATACAGCAAAAAAGAGCTTCTGGATATCAGGACAGCGATCACTCACCTCAGATAAGACTAAGATTTTTTCCACAAGGACGACGCACAAGACATTCTCCAAACACCCCACAGGGCCAACATCCCCGCTATTTGCAAGAGGAAGCGACGCAGGCACAGAGAACAAAGAGCCGGATGCCTCGTCAGGACCAGGAGAAGGCGACTGGGAAAGCTGCCGTTACCGTCAATACTACTCGCCAATGTGTGTGTAATCATTGGACAATAAATTAGACGAGGTACGATCACGAATATCCTACCAACGGGACATCAAAAACTAAGATAGAACAGCACACTCTGGTAAGACGAGGGGGGGAGTAGTCTGTGCATATTTGTAAACAACAGCTAGTGCACGAAATCTAAGGAAGTGTCTAGATTTTTCTCGCCTCAAGTAGAGTACATTGTGATTATTTGCAGGCCACACTACTTGCCTAGCGAGTTTTCAGCTATACTTTTTGTGGCTGTTTATTTACCACCACAAACAGATGCTGGCACTAAGACCGCACTCAGTCAGCTGTATAAGGAAATAAGCTAACAGGAAACCACTCACCCAGAGGCGGCGCTCCTAATGGCCGGAGACTTTAATGCAGGTAAACTTAAAATCAGTTCTACCTAATTTCTATCAACATGTTAAATGTGCAACCAGAGGGAAAAACATTCTAGATCACCTTTACTCCACACACAGAAATGCGTACAAAGCTCTCCCTCGCCCTCCATTTGGTAAATCCAACCACAACTCTATCCTCCTGACTCCTGCTTACAAGCAAAAATTAAAGCAGGAAGCACCAGTGACTCAGTCTATAAAAAAGTGGTCAGATGGAGCATATGCTAAACTACAGGACTGTTTTGCTATCACAGACTAGAACATGTTCTGGGATTCTTCCGATGGCATTGAGGAGTACACCACATAAGTCACTGGCTTTATCAATAAGTGCATCGAGGACATCATCCCCACAGTGACTGTACATACATACCTCAACCAGAAGCCATGGATTACAGGCAACATTCACACTGAGCTAAAGGGTAGAGCTGCCGCTTTCAAGGTGCGGGACTCTACCCCGGAAGCTTACAAGAAATCCTGCTAAGCCCTGCGACAAACCATCAAAACAGGCAAAAGCGTCAGTACAGGGCTAAGATTGAATCATACTACACCGGCTCTGACACTCATCTTATGTGGCAGGGCTTGCAAACTATTAGACTACAAAGGGAAGCACAGCCGAGAGCTGCCCAGTGACATGATAAGCTAAATCACTTCTATGCTCCCTTCGAGGCAAGCAACACAGTGCATGAGAGCATCAGCTGTTCTGGACGACTGTGTGATCACGCTCTCCGTAGCCGACGTGAGTAAGCCCATTAAACAGGTCAACATTCACAAGGCTGCGGGGCCAGGCGGATTACCAGGACGTGTGCTCCGGGCATGTGCTGACCAACTGGCAGGTATCTTCACTGACATTTTCAACATGTCCCTGATTGAGTCTGTAATACCAACATGTTTCAAGCAGACCACCATAGTCCCTGTGCCCAAGAAGACAAAGGCAACCTGCCTAAATGACTACAGACCTGTAGCACTCACGTCCGTAGCCATGAAGTGCTTTGAAAGGTTTGTAATGGCTCACATCAACACTATTATCCCAGAAACCCTAGACCCACTCCAATTTGCATAGCCCCCAAACAGATCCACAAATGATGCAATCTCTATTGCACGCCACACTGCCCTTTCCCACCTGGACAAAAGGAACACCTATGTGAGAATGCTATTCATAGACTACAACTCAGGGTTCAACACCATAGTGCCCTCAAAGCTCATCACAAAGCTAAGGATCCTGGGACTAAACACCTCCCTCTGCAACTGGATCCTGGACTTCCTGACAGGCCACCCCCAGGTGGTGAAGGTAGGTAGCAACACATCTGCCACGCTGATCCTCAACACTGGAGCTCCACAGGGGTGCGTGCTCAGTCCCCTCCTGTACTCCCTGGTCACCCATGACTGCATGGCCAGGCATGACTCCAACATCATCATTAAGTTTGCAGACGACAACAGTGGTAGGCCTGATCACCGACAATGACGAGACAGCCTATAGGGAGATGGTCAGAGACCTGGCTGGGTGTTGCCAGAATAACAACCTATCCCTCAACGAAACCAAGACTAAGGAGATGATTGTGGACTACATGAAAAGGAGGACCGAGCACGCCCCATATCATCGGCGGAGCTGTAGTGGAGCAGGTTGAGAGCTTCAAGTTCCTTGGTGTCCACATCACCAACAAACTAGAATGGTCCAAACACACCAAGACAGTTGTGAAGAAGGCACGACAAAGCCCATTCTCCCTCGGGAAACTAAAAAGATTTGGCATGGGTCCTGAGGGCCTCAAAATGTTCTACAGCTGCAACATCAAGTGCAACTGGTTGCGTCACTGCCTGGTACGGCAATTGCTCGGACTCTGACCGCAAGGCACTACAGAGGGTAGTGCGTTCGGCCCTGTACATCACTGGGGCTAAGCTGCCTGCCATCCAGGACCTCTACACGAGGCGGTGTCAGAGGAAGGCCCTTAAAAATTGTCAAAGACCCTAGCCACCCCAGTCATAGACTGTTCTCTTTACTACCGCATGGCAAGCGGTACCAGAGTGCCAAGTCTAGGACAAAAAGGCTTGTCAACAATTTTACCCTCAAGCCATAAGACTCCTGAACATGTAATCAAATGGCTACCCGGACTATTTGCATTGCGTGCCTCCTCCCAACCATTCTTTTTACGCTGCTGCTACTCTCTGTTTATCATAAATGCATAGTCCCTTTAACTATACATTAATGTACATACTACCTCAATTGGGCCGACCAACCAGTGTTCCCGCACATTGGCTAACCGTGCTATCTGCATTGTGTCCCACCACCTGACAACCCCTCTTTTATGCTACTGCTACTCTCTGTTCATCATATATGCAGTCACTCTAACCATATCTACATGTACATACTACGTCAATAAGCCTGACTAACTGGTGTCTGTATGTAGCCTCGCTACTTTTATAGCCTGTCTTTTTACTGTTGTTTCATTTCTTTACTTACCTATTGTTCACCTAACACCTTTTTTGCACTATTGGTTAGAGCCTGTAAGTAAGCATTTCACTTTAAGGTTACCAGGGAGGTGACCTGTTGTATTCGGCGCACATGACAAATACATTTTGATTTGATAACCAACCAGACATCTTTAGAACAATGATGTCTTAAGATGTCTCAAGACAGACACACTTACATGGTCTTGTGTGTTGTTAGGTATGCAGCCAAAGACAAGAGGACACTCCGGACTCATCACATCACCCACGTCTTGAACGCAGCGGATGGGAAGTTTAATGTGAACACAGGTGCCAGCTACTACAGGGACACAAAAATATCCTACCATGGAGTGGAGGCATTCGACATGCCCTCATTTGACCTCAGTACATTCTTCTACTCTGCAGCCAAATTTATCAAGACCGCCCTGAGCTCACCCACCAGTAAGCAATCAGCCAACCAGTCAATCAAATCAACCAATCAAATGTATATTACAAAGCCCTTTTTACATTATCAGTTGACCAAGTGCTTTACAGCCAGCCATGCAGAGGGCATCATCTCTGACTTTATATTCTGTGCATGTTTTTTACTCATTTTCTCTAAAATTACCTTTGAGATTACATTGTTTGTGAATGAATTATATTCAAACATCATTAGTCTGTCAGTTCCAACATCATGCAACAATCCTACCTTCCATTCCATTAGCAGTTAAAATGCAAATCACAAAGCTGCTAAAACATAATATCAAGCTAATATCGTACCCCACAGTAATCTCCTCATAAACTGGGGACCTTGGACAAGAATATTGACTTTAAATAGATTATTCTGGTAATTTGTAAGCAACACTTTCATTGGACATGGAAATTACAAAATTATGTTTGTGGCCTTGTGCTTTAGCAGAGCTGCTACTTCCTGTCCTCGTTATGCAGAGTGCATCCGGTATCTGACATGAAAGTTTTAAGATATGCGTTCCAAATGGCACCCTATAGCCTATTCCCTATGGGCCCTGGTCAGAAGTAGTGTACTATGTCGGGAATAATTTGCTATTTGGAACGCAGGTTATGCCTCCCCTCCTCGACATGCTGACTGACTGGCTGATCGGACTAGCCCTCTAGTGTGTAGCAGGGCCTACAGTAATCCCTAGCAGAAACACACAGCCTGGAAGACGGTTCAATTACCCGCTCCCATGGGCCCTAAGCCCCAAAGCATGATAAGAAACCACGGATTACCATGTGTAGAAACATTTGTTGCAACATTGTTGAAAGAAAACTTTTGGGGAGGTAGGCTATTTAGAAATTACTCCATTTTGATATTAAGCCTACAGGTCTGTAATGCTGTTTGACAAAAAAATACACAATATGAAATAAACAACAAGTAATCTATGAGATGGTCTTCTACTAAATATGATACAGTAAATGTTGCCAGGGATTTGGGTGAGCCAAGACATCACTTTGGTAAACAAAATAGATACGGTACTGCCGTACTTACTGTATGTAAATATGTTTTACATATGATGAAATTACCCATGTACCTGTGTCCTCCTTCAACTGAATGAGAGCTAAGTGTGCAGCCTTTCTTCCCTCCCCGGCAGGTAATGTGTTGGTCCACTGCGCGATGGGTCTGAGTCGCTCGTCCTCTCTGGTCCTGGCCTACCTGATGATCGATAAGAACCTGACCCTGGTGGATGCCATCAAGGCTGTGGCTGCAAACAGAAACATCTGTCCCAACGCTGGATTCCTGGAGCAGCTCCGAGACCTGGACAAACAACTCCACTACCAGGCTAGACGACAATGAGAACACATTTTTGATGAGACATAGATGGATAGTGTAATAGTGTAGGGGACAACTGTGCAGTCACTATACTCATACTGTAAATGGTTTCATTATTTTGTGTAAAGATGTGTCAGAAATAAATCCATTGCTAATGTGATCAACACATTCAACTTTTCTCATAAAAAATTGTTGTCTAACAACAATTACAAGCCACCGGGGTCTGACAACCTGAATGGAAAATTACTGAGGATAATAGTGTACGATAATGCCACATCTTCAATTTAAGTCTACTAGAAAGTGTTTGTCCTCAGGGCTGGAGGGAAGCTAAAGTCATTCCGCTACCCAAGAATAGGAATGCCCCCTTTACTGGCTCAAATAGCCGACCAATCAGTCTGTTAAAAACCCTTAGTAAACTTCTGTAAAAAAAAAAATGGTGTTTGACCAGATACAATGCCCTTTCACAATAAACAAATTCACAACAAACTTTCAGCACACATATAGGAAAGAACACTCAACAAGCATGGAACTTACACAAATGACTGATGATTGGCTGAGAGAAATGTATAAAGTTATTGTGGGGGTTGTCTTGTTAGACTTCAGTGCAGCTTTTGACATTATTGATCATAGTCTGCTGCTGGAAAAACCTGTGGGTTATGGCTTTACACCCCCTGCTATATTGTGGATAAAGAGTTACTTGTCTAACAGAACACAGAGGTAGTACTTTAATAAAAGCCTCTCAAACATAATCCAGGTAGAAGCAGGAATTCCCCAGGGTAACTGTTTAGGCTCCTTGCTTTTTTCAATCTTTACTAACAACAAGCCACTAGCTTTGAGTAAGTAAGTCTATGTATGCAGATGACTCAACACTATACACACACGTCAGCTACTGAAATGCAACTGAAATGATTACAACACATAAAGAGCTGCAGTTAGTTTCGAAATGGGTAGCAAGTTAGTACTAAATATTTCCAAAAGTAAAAGCATTGTATTTAGGACAAATCATTCACTAAACCCTAAACCTCAACTACATCTCGTCATGAATAATGTGTAAATTGAGAAAGTTGAGGTAACTAAACTGCTTGGAGTAACCCTGGATTTTAAACTGTCATGGTCAAAACATATTGATACAACAGTAGCTAAGATGGGGAGAAGTCTGTCCATAATAAAGCGCTACTCTGCCTTCTTAACAACACTAATCAACAAGACAGGTCCTACAGGCCCTGATTTTGTTGCACCTGGACAACTGTTTAGTCGTGTGGTCAGGTGCCAGAGAGGGACTTGGGAAAATTGCAGTTGGCTCAGAACAGGGCAGCACGGCTGGCCCTTAAAAGGACACGGAGAGCTAACATTAATGACATACATGTCAATCTCTCATGGCTCAAAGTGGAAGAGAGATTGACTTCCTCACTACTTGTGTGCGTTCTCTAATTCTCTCCTTCTCTCTTTCTTTCTCTCTCTCGGAGGACCTGAGCCCTAGGACCATGCCCCAGGACTACCTGACATGATGACTCCTTGCTGTCCCCAGTCCACCTGGCCATGCTGCTGTTCCAGTTTCAACTGACCTGAGCCCTAGGACCATGCCCCAGGACTACCTGACATGATGACTCCTTGCTGTCCCCAGTCTACCTGGCCATGCTGCTGCTCCAGTTTCAACTTCCACCTGACTGTGCTGCTGCTCTAGTTTCAACTGTTCTGCCTTATTATTATTCGACCATGCTGGTCATTTATGAACATTGAACATCTTGACCATGTTCTGTTATAATCTCCACCCGGCACAGCCAGAAGAGGACTGGCCACCCCACATAGCCTGGTTCCTCTCTAGGTTTCTTCCTAGGTATTGGCCTTTCTAGGGAGTTTTTCCTAGCCACTGTGCTTCTCCACCTGCATTGCTTGCTGTTTGGGGTTTTAGGCTGGGTTTCTGTACAGCACTTTGAGATATCAGCTGATGTACGAAGGGCTATATAAATAAATTTGATTTGATTTGATTTGTTTTTGTAAGAGGTGTTGACAAGCTGAAGGTACCAAGCTGTCCGTTTAAAATACCTTGCATATCCAATAATACATGCCACCGGAGGTCTCTTCACAGTTCCCAAGTCCAGAACAGACTATGGGAGGCACACAGTACTACATAGAGCCATGACTACATGGAACTCTATTCCACATTAGGTAACTGATGCAAGCAGTAGAATCAGATTTAAAAAATGTTTTAAAAAAACAGGTAAAAATACACCTTATGGAACAGCGGGGACTGTGAAGTAACACACATAGGCACAGACACATGATAACATACTCACTATACATACACTTAAACATGGATTTTGCGTTGTAGATATGTGGTAGTGGACTATGGGCCTGAGGGCACACACTTAATATGTTGTGAATTCTGTAATGACTGATTTGTAAAGTTTTTAAAATTGTATAACTGCCTTAATTTTGCCAGACCCCAGGAAAAGTAGCTGCTGCCTTGGCAGCAACAATAAATACAAATACAAAGACTTGTGTGATACTTGTTGCTTCACAATAATGAGTACAAACCGAAAAGAACAAGTGTACCTACAGAGACAATGAACAAAACCACAGAAATAAATTATAAAAGTTAATAAAACGCATTCATTAGAACCAGTGTTCTTCTTTCTACGACAAACCAACATTAGAAATGAGAGATTGCAATGGGCACCAAATGCTAACGACGACAGTCTGAAGAACAGGTTCTCTAATTAGCTTCAATTAGCAGAATCACATCTGGAGGGGTACGATGGTGCAGTTCTGTTCTCTCCACCACCTGCTGTTGCCCTGGCCTCCAACACGGTTTTTGTCACCAGAGAGAAACCTAGCCCAGAACCACCCACCCTGCCTGGCCCAAGAGATTCTCAGCTTCTCCCCATCACTGGATGCCTGAGCCAACTGTACCATCTGGATACATCCTTGACTCTGGAGAGAACGGGGAAATGAATAATGACTCACGGTATAATTGTGAAAGACTATTGTTGTAGGACATCACAGCATCTATCTAATACAACAACACTAGCATGCTATATTCTCGTGGTTCTATTTTTGCTTGATATGATAAATATACAGACCGATGGAAGCTAATAGACTGAACAACATGTAGGTTATATTGATGTGCCTGTATACCTTTATAAATAAATAAACGTTACACTTATTCAGTCACTTCCTTCCTCCAAAATGTTTTCCTAAACTGCTTAAATCTACCACTGAAGCTGGTAAGACGTGACATCTTAAAGTAAGAGGGTTAATTTACTATACCAGAAATGTGCCAACTGTGGTTCATAAAATAAATTAAACAAGATGAAAAGAGATGCTTGCACTCCAGAGCATCGCACTGTAGAGGAGAGACGTTCGCTGTCATAATAAAATAAACATCACAGGTCTAATGATTTCACTGTCAGTACAAATGATGCCAGAGCATTAAGATGTGAAGGGAAGAAGAGAGGGGCTTGGTGTAAAACTGAACTTTGACATGTAAAAAGGCTTCATTCAACTCCTTTCCACACTGCAATCATCATTACTTTTGGACTTCTGTTCTGTGGCTCACATTGAGGAGCCATTAAAAGATCAGCCAAACTAACATGCATGACGCATATCATCATACAACGGGGAACTCAAGACTTGTACTATTTTACCATCCTTTCCCCATCTTATTACTAGACATATTTAAAAGATTCTTCTTCCTCGAAATACCCATCAAAGTTACATATTTATTTGACTATATGACTTTAAGTATAGGCCTACTCTTTCATATAGAATGACGCACAAAATCCCACGGCCCTCTCTTTAAGACTGCGATATGTTAACTGACAGAATTCCAAGGAATCATTCTCATGCTTGAACAGGCGCTTGGCATACCCTGTTCACTCGAGTGAATATGGGATATCGTTTGGCGAAGGCAAAGTTAGGATAACTTTTAAGTTCCCAGCTCTGTTTAGGAGTAGATGTTTGCATCTGAAATGGTACCCTATTCGCTATATAGTGCACTACTTTTGACTAGAGCCTGCATTGGGGACTTTCATTAAAAAATATAGCACAATAGGATGCCATTCTGGACGCAATCTATGACTGAGGAGGTTTTCCCCTACATGCAAGTTAGTCAGCCACTAAGGCTAAGGTCAGGGGGCTTTGCTTGCACGTCAGAGCACTAAAAATATCCTCTCAATTTGATGCCTGTCCAGTTATACAATCTGTGCCCCCGACCGCCGACTCTCGTCAGGCTCCCAGAATTAAACTTCGAGCATTGGGTTCTATTTGTTACCTCCAACTGTTGACCACAGGAAACACACAAAAGGCTACACTTGCTGACTTTTAGAGAGAGTACAGTAAAGGACTTGAAGGAATTAAATCTCTTGGTATGTTGTTCTTTTACCAGAATTCTAATTCTAACTGTTGCCAGTGCATGTTAGGTATTTAAATAATGCCTAAAATGCACATTAACAAAAATGTGCCATAGATACCCGTCTTACGACATTGTCTTTGTGGCACGTTGGAAGGAAATAGCTCCAAATCAAAACTTAAATTTTTTATTTTTAAGGGAATGGATCCTGTGTGAAAGCAAGAAGCTATTGTGATAAACATGGCATCTCACAGCTCCAAGAGGTGTGCGACTGTGAAGAAAAAGTTTGTTCTTAAGACGAAGCCACCTGAACCTGTGGTGGAATACATTACACCTGGGGGCTATGAGCTGGAGAAGATCCTTAACCGTGACTGCATGGAGTACACTCACATCAACCAGGTCTGGCCCAACGTCTGGATTGGAGATGAGTAAGTTAGGCAGTCGGTGTTCTGTAAGAGATCAAATTAAACATAAAGTAGTCTGTTTGTTCTATAATGCCAACTTATTGTCACTCATTTCCATGTCAAATGTTTGGCTTGACATTTCCCTAAGGAGTTGGCAAGAGACCAGAAACCATAGATATAGGACCTACATACAGTATATTGTCTATGGCCAGCCAGGCTATTATTTACCTTAAGTGTTATATCTGTTCAGTACCTACATAATTATATGTTTCCTACTGCCTGATGTATTAACTGTTTGAGTACACCCTTTGTCTCCTACCTGCAGAACAGGTTCCTGCATCCTTAGCCAGGAGCCCAATCTATTTGTGCTCTTGCCAATTCCATTTGATCATTGTAAACAGTTGGCATGATAGCACAAAATGACTGGCACTCAGGTTAGTAAATCCTTACATTGACAGAGAGAGTGCCAAAGACAAATACAACCTGAAGAAATTGGGCATGACCCACATCCTGAATGCAGCAGAGGGGACGTGGAATAATGTGGACACGGGAGCGGAGTACTACAGCGACATGGACGTGATCTACTATGGGGTCGTGGCGGAGGATACTCCAACCTTTGACCTTAGCCAGTACTTCTTTTCTGCAGCCCAGTTCATCGACCAAACACTCAACATACCTGAAAGTAAGTTAGTCCTAGTTTGAGTGACATTTTGATACAACTTAAATGAATAAGCAATTATAAGTGCTTATAAATGCTTTATAATGCATGGACACAAATGCTTTGAAATGTTAAGGTTATTAATGCTTATTCATTAAAGTAATTATACAGGGGGTACCATTCCATTCTAATAACAAACACCTCCTTCCAGTCATGTTTTTCTATGCATTTCCATTAGATAAGCTGCTGGTGCACTGTGTGATGGGGAGAAGTCGGTCAGCCACCCTGTTCCTGGCCTACCTGATGATCTGTAAGAACATGACTGTGGTTGATGCCGTGGACCACGTGAAGCGACGCAGGCGTATCATCCCCAACTGGGGCTTCCTGAAGCAGCTCAGGCAGCTGGACACTTACCTCTTAGAACAGAAGGACAAAGTGACGACTGTCAAGGGAAAAGGACAAGAAAAGGACAAGGAAAGAGAGGAGGATGAATAGAAGGATCAAATGTGATCGATGCACCCTGAGAAAAGGGAAATGTATTTCATTTAGATCATTTGGTTCCACAAGAAATGTGTACATTGAAAAAAAAAGGTCAAACAAGTAGGTTTCCTAGTACTTCAAAAATACTGTACTTCAAATTTAAAAGAGTTAAAGTGGATATCCACAGTTCAAACAAAGCAATAACAAAGCAACACTTCTGCCACTTGTTTTGGTAAACTGCTAAGGGAAGGGGCTCGAGACATTTGAACACTCAAATTCAGACAAGAGCTACAGAGCTGCTATCTAAATTCAACCTCTACAAAAATGTCCATTAATTAAAATCCACATAATTCACATTTCCTGTTGCTGCAGGATTATTTTTTCTGTGAGAAGCAGGGTCAGATGAAGATCTTGTATCCATACAAGTATACTGACAGACCATCCATGAAATCAGAACGAGTTTTAACCATGTTTTGAAGCAGTGTTAACATTGACTTTTGTTTACAAACATTTGGAGTAAAACATGCTTATATTTTGGGTAGTAATTGGGTACAACTAAGGTCATGAGGCATTTAAGTTATATTATTCAATAATCCATGGCTATACATCACACAGTGAAAAAATTTATGCATCAACTGCAGATTGCCTCTTTAAACTAAATTCTCAAGTTTTATAAATAAGACATTGCCTTGGCTTAGAAGTCTGTCGTTGAACATTTTGAACTTCAAATCTCCCAATTAATCTGAAGTTAAGTCAGTTGTCAATAGAGTTAAATCATTGGAGTACAATTGTGTGCATGGTCAATCCTAACTTATTTTATGCTAAAATGTACACCATTTTTAAGTGCCTGACAAAGGAGAAAGGCATCAATAAAAGACTGCTTGTTTGTGCACATTTACAGTGGGAGACATGGCTCCTACCCTACCAGCCATTCTGTACAGGTAGAAAGGCTACAAAAGAGCAATATAGACAAAAACACAAGTTGCTTTTTACATGCAATCCGTTAGCTTAGTTTGGTCTAGTCACATCCTCTAGTCTTATCCACTTTATAAAATATAAATCCAACATTTTATAAAGATAGAAAAAAAAATCTACAGATGGAATGAAAATGTTACTTTTTAAAGGCTTTATGTAAAATATCGACTTTGGACTAAATGTATATTTCTTTATTATTAATAATAATCATCAATCATTTAGTTGTTTTTTTAAAATTCCGCCACATTTCTCGACATTTGTACACCTCTTTGAAATGTTTTAGAATCAGAGTCAGGGTACAAACACTAAGATATGCTTAGTTATCTTGACAGAAATCAGTCTTCTGTGTTATAAAACAGAAAGCTGCCTCAAGGTAGGACATCTGTTCCAAAAGACTTCAGAATTATACATACATAGCAATGAAACCTCTCAAACATACAGAAGAACGGGACTAAAGAAGTTTACACTTTTTTTTTTACATTATTAGAATTAACAAAATATAGTTTCATCTTCTCCCCCGCCCTGTGAGAGGGGGAACCTAATAAAGGCCAAAATATATTTAGAATGGCTTGCTATTAAGCACAACACTTGTACAGTACTACTCAATGCACTGTTACTAACGGAGACAGGAGACCGAAGCATGCTTTACAAAATAAGTACAATAATTTAAATATACAAAGGCATGAGTATAGTACAAACTAATCGTCAGCACTGTTAGACAGGTACACTGAACAGGTTCTAGGAATATCCACTTGTTTAAGTCTGTTTGTAGCAGGCACATTAGATGGCTTAGTTTGAGGCTGCTACATAACTACACTCACTCCCGGTGATGAAGTCTCTTCCCAGTCTCCTCCCCCCTCTACCCTAAGGAGTGACCAGGGAGACTAATACTAATTAAATACATTTTTATCTTCATGACGTAAGGCTTAGAACCTAAAAGAACACAAATCTGTTAGGAACAAAAATACTTTGACATAGATAGTAGCTTGTTGTAAAAAGTTTGCTTGTTGATGAAACTTTTTGCATTCTTTCCAAGTGCTGGTTTTTAAGTAACTATAAACAAAATGAAAACAAAGAAACAAACATTATCAACAAACAAAAAAAGGCCAAATTTGTGCATCTAGGACTCATAGTAATAATAATGCACATTTGTGTGATTTAAACATCCAGTCAGATTGATTCAGTTTGTTTGTGATTAGCTACGGTTTCGTTAACCGTTAGGTTAGTAACCATGGGTTACCGTCTGATGAAAGGCCCTTTGAGTGTCTGCTTGGACATGGGTCCGGTGTTGGTCATGTATCCGTGCTGACCAGCTGAAGAGTACATGTTGCTGTGCGGCGGAGCCTGCATGGGTTGCTGGGGGTATGGCTGTGTTCCCATCATGCCCATCTGCATAGAGGCGTACTGGGCCCCGGGCGACTGGTTCATGTAGGCCGCCGTCATCTGGTGGCCTGACATCTGGTTGCTGTGGTAACCACCGTTGGCCGCCATCATGGTTGGCCCCTGGGTTGTGACGTGGTAGCCGTTCATGGTGTGGTTGATGGAGGCAGAGGGCATGTTCATGGAGTTGACACTAACAGCATGGTTGTAGGGATTGCCAGGGGCCGGCATGATGTTGACCGTGCCCATGTTCATGCCCCTTGGCATGGCTGCCAGCGTCCGGGATGAGGGGGCCTGCATGGTGACTGTCTGGGGGGGCCCACGGGTGTGGCTGTACATCTGCTGCTGGTGGTGGGGGTGGGAGGAGAGACCAGAGGCCGCTGACTTGGAGCGCATGGCAATGTGTGTGGGGCCCTTGTGTCCCCCGGGGGCCATCTGAGCCTGTAGAGTCCACTGGGAGGTAGGGATGTTGGGGATGCCCATGGTGTTGCGCTGCAGCATCATCTGTGGGGAGCTGAGGGGGTGGGAGGAGGTCAGAGGGGGGGTCATGGTGGCCTGCACCTGGACCTGGGGGCCAACGGGGTGAGGAGAGACCCCATGGGGGCGAGGGTGGCCGGGGTGGGGGGACTGGGACAGAGACACCAGGCCAGAGTGCTGCGAGTGTGATGACAGGGAGGTACTGTTTGCATAGGATGTGATAGGGTGGGCGTGGGAGGCAGAGTGGTTAAAAGGCAGAGAGTGAGGGTGGTCTATGAGGGTGTTGGTCAGCTGCTGCAGTTTGGCCAGGCTGAAGGTGGCCGAGGGCTGGGAGTAATGACCGCTGCCATAGCCCTCCTGGTTCATCCTCTCATAGATGCTGCTCAGGTTGGGGTTGCCTGACTCAGGGATGTCAGCTAGCTGAATGGGCGCCGTGAAGTTGGTAGGCATGCCACACTGTGTCATAGCCTGTTGCTGACTGTGGCTGTGTTGATTGTGAAGGCTGTGTTGATTGTGAAGGCTGTGTTGACCGTGTTGATTGTGAAGGCTGTGTTGACCGTGTTGATTGTGAAGGCTGTGTTGACTGTGAAGGCTGTGTTGATTGTGATGTACACCATGTGGCTGACTGTGTGCAGGGTGTGTGTGTGGGTTGTGTTGCGTTATCTGGCTGTGTTGATTGTGTGGAGCGCTGTGAGGCTGATTATGGTGCGGATGCTGATTGTGTGGAGTGATAGTGTGCCTAGTATGGCCATGGGGATTGTGTATGATTGTTTGACTGTGACTGTGCTGGCTGTGTTGACTGTGCTGACCATTACTCGGTGGTCTCTCCACCAACACCACACAGCCCTGTGGTGACTTGACGTTGCAGTGCTGCGGGGAGCTCAGGCTATTCTGCTGAATCATGCCACAGCTTCCAGGGTTTACACCCCCCATTTGCTGGCTGACGGCACAGCTGCTCTGCACCAGGCCACTGGGGGGGAGGGGGCCGTAGGAACAGCTGTTCTGAGGGGGGCCCCCAGGTCCGCCCGGACCCCCGGCACCGCCACAGATGCTGCCCCCCAGTGTGGAGTCGTAAGAGCTGGGGTTCTCATAGTTCTCTGTGGTGCTCTCGATGGAGCCCAGGTCGCTGAAGCCGCTGTCCACCACCTGCTGGGATGAGTGGTCCGACACAGACGGCACGTCCATCATGGGGCTGGTCTCCATGTTGTGAAGGGAGGAGGGGACTGAGATGGAGGCTCCGCCGCTGGAGCCGTGGTCAGGGCTGATCTGGGTGTAACCTCCTCCCGCGCCACTTCCTCCACTGCTGCTGCCTCTGCTACTCTCCAGGATGGACAATGCTGGGCTGCTGACAGAGCGCACCGACTGGCTGGGGTGGGAGTGGGCCGAGGACAGGGGGCTGCTGTGGTCCGACTGGGGGCAGCCTTCGTCCAGCGAGGTTAGGGTGTGAGGGGGGCTATGGGGGACCATAGGGTGGGTCTGCAGGCTGTGGCTCGCCTCCTGGTGGAACACCGAGCTGGAGTTGTCCTGCAGTGTCTCTGTGTCGCGCTCTGTCTCCTGGGTGAGGCTCTGCACAGCCTGGGCCGTCTCTCGGTCCTCCTCTCGATCCTCCTCTCGGTCTCTCAGCACAGCAGAAGGACTCAGAGCTGCAAGCCGCTCTCTATCCCTTTCTGTCTGCTGGGGCTGGCGTCGAGCCTCCTGACTGCTACTCTCCTCTGACTCGGAGTCAACGGGGTGGTCAGAGTCTACTGCTGCTACTGTGGTTGGTGCCTGTTCCTGGATACCATCTCTTCTCTCATCTCCAGTGTTGGCCGGCCGCTCCTCCTCACGCCTATAGGCCATCCCTTCAGACCCCTCCTGACGTCGTTCAGAATCCTTATTGTTGTCATTTGGATGTAAAAAAGTCAGGGTGGTGCAGGACTCCGCTTCAGGAGGCTCCTGACAAGGCTCTGGCTCTTGCCTCCGCTCCTCTTTCTCTGGCTCTGCTGTCGACTCCATGCGACTCTCGTCTTCATCGTCAGCGTCCAGGTGAGTGGCCTCTTCGTCTTCATCATCCTCGGCTGATCTTTCAGTGCTGTGGTCCAGCTGTTTGGATGGAGAAGGAGCTTGAGAGTCCCCGTGCTCACTGGCTTGTGGGTCCTCCTCCGGTGGCTCGTCACGGATGGGGGATCTGACGGGAGAACGCATAGCGGAGCCAACAGGAGAGAAGACAGGGGAGCTAGCTCTAGAGGCCATAGGGGAGGCTACTGGAGAAGAGGCCATGGGAGAAACCACAGGAGATACCCCAGGGGAGCTCAGTTTACTAGGACTCTCTTCCTCCATGGGAATGTAGGGCTCTGAGGGCAGCTGCTTGTCCATAACTGTGTCACGACTGACCAGGTCTCTGCCGGGCTCTGACTCCTCCTCCGTGATGGTCGAGGCCTTGTCCTGGTCCTCCGGCTCCTCCTTGGGCTCCTCGGCCTGTATGTGGGGTTCCTCGGCCTCCAGGGGCGTCTCGGGGGGAGTGTAGAGGTTCAGCTTGAAGCCCATCTTCCTCTCCTTCTTCAGACGCCATTTTGGAGGCCCCCTTTTCACTCCTTTGGGCCAGCCCTTCTTGCGCTTAACCGCTCGAGGCCTGCCCGGTTTCTTTGACAGGACACTGGCTACTAGAAGAAAGAAAAGAACATCAGTGATTTGAGCAAATTGATGTTGTGATGTTAAGATGTATTGCTGTCCATTTTAACTTACAACTTAAAATACAGCTTCTTAAAAACATCTGAAGGATTTAGTTACCTTCATTCCAGTGTTCACGATTGTCTCTATCCGTGGTTTTCTCCAGCCGCGGACGACCTCTGCGTCTCTTCACTGGTTTCCTCAGCCCCTCCTCCTCCATCTCGCCCACCCTGCAGGTCCTCTCCAGCAGGGGCATGGGCCTCTCGTCCTCAGAGTTGTCAAACGGTTCGTTCAGAACCTCCGTCGTCTCAGAGATGGTCTCTGTCGTCACACTGCTATTAATCCTTCTTCTCTTGCGACCTCTCTTCTTGAGCATGACAGCTCTCTCAGCTCTCTCTCTCTCTCTCTGGAACACAAATCAAATGTTAAACTTTAGGGCCGTTTTCTCAGACACAGATTAAGCTTAGTCCTGGACTAAACTTACTTTCCATTTCTGAGCACAACTGCTCTCCAAGACAGACAAAACAGATGGGTGGAAAAAAAGGTTAAAATAAACATAATACTTCCTCTCTAAACTCTTTCTGCAGTTTAATAGCTACAGAGAGAGACACTCAAGGCCCTGGTAAAATGTCTGCAGGGAGGACCGGGCCTCATTGTAAACTTTTGTTCTGAATGTAAAATGCTCAAACCACACAATTTGAGCATCGAACGCTTGAGCAACTCTTTCCCACAGATGAAGGCTGACTGGTTTAGAGAACCACAAATGAGACAGGCAGAGTTAACTCAGACCACATTCTACATACGCTCCAGTTTTTCACTGAGTGGGTATTACAAGGATGTCACTTTCTTTTTGTGGTAGTGATTAAACCCAGTGAGGACTATGAAGGCAATCCTGTAACACATTCACTAATTAACTGCAACAACCATCAGCAGGCAGTCTTATCTAGAGGACATATTCCTGCTGTGTGAAATAGAGCGGGTTCCTAACTTCTAGACCACAATCTGTTGTAATATCATCTTCACCACGAGGGAGCAGTGGCCTATCGACAACACAGATGTGAAAACCATGGAAGGATTTAAATTAGCCATGACCACTGACAATAGAACAAGGTTCAGTCTGTCTGCCTTAACCATGACCACTGACAATAGAACAAGGTTCAGTCTGCCTGCCTTAACCATGACCACTGACAATAGAACAAAGTTCAGTCTGTCTGCCTTAGCCATGACCACTGAACAAGGTTCAGTCTGGCTGCCTGCTACACAACAGCACCAGAAAAATCACAACTGTTTGTTGTACTGTACCGAGGATTATTTAATATAATCTAGAGAACTGAGTGGATCTTCCATTGCAGCCAAGAACATTTAACACACCTTAGTTGGTAGACAACACATCTTCAGATACCAAGTCGCATTATATAATGATGGAAAACAATCTAATTCTGAAACTATTACATAACATTCAATTGAACTCCCTTCTTTTTCCATCCCTATGTAAACACAATAACCAGCCAATCACACTGCAGCCACCTCACCCTACAATGAGGAAATGTGTCAAATAACTCATTTCAAGCTCTCACCTTTCTCTTGACACCAAACATAGCATGGGCTTTCGTTAGGATGGGAGGAGATCCATCAGAATCATCCTCATCTTCGTCATCACTACATTCCTCAGAGGCGTGCAGTCTTTGGTCTCCAGCGGTTGTGGGGCGACGCTCATATGTTCTGAAGGGGTTCTTACTGTAGACCTTAGTGGGAGGACGAGGGTGATGTATGCTAGTCATCAGATAGGACACCGCTCTCTCTTCATTCTCCCAACCAGCCTGCTCCTTCAGTCGCTCAGCCTGTAATTAACACACCGAGAGGTACATCAGTCACTCAGCCTGGAATTTACACAGAGAGACAGACATTGTTATTGTCTCTGGGAAACACAGGCAGCTAGCTTAACATCACAATAAAAAGGCTAATGGGGAAATAGACACACGATTTGAATTAACATCTTGACAAATGCAACACCACAGGTTCTCTTGATAATGTTTGAGTGTCAGAGCAGAGGAAGCATTTGCTGTTAAGCAATTCAATTTGATTGCATGTCATGGAATATTTAGCACTATTCATTATGTAATGATATACTGAACTGATTTGGGGCAATTTTGCACCACATTAAATGCCTAGTGACAGTGAACATGCTTAGCTCATTAACGGCCTTGGTTCGAACTCAAACAACACCTTTAACAGACTGTGGGATGATGAATGATCATGCATCGCGTTAGCTGACGTGGAGGCATACAAACGCATGTCTTTACTACTAACATAGGGGGCTCCAACTAATGCAGTGGTCCTGGAGAGCTAATGTACCGAGTGTGTAGGCTTTTCCTCCAGCCCAGCCCAGCCCAGCACGAACAAACCTGATTAACTTAATCACGGACTAGACTCCAGACTGAACACCATGATTAACCTAATCACGGACTAGACTCCAGACTGAACACCATGATTAACCTAATCACGGACTAGACTCCAGACTGAACACCATGATTAACCTAATCACGGACTAGACTCCAGACTGAACACCATGATTAACCTAATCACGGACTAGACTCCAGACTGAACACCATGATTAACCTAATCACGGACTAGACTCCAGACTGAACACCATGATTAACCTAATCACGGACTAGACTCCAGACTGAACACCATGATTAACCTAATCACGGACTAGACTCCAGACTGAACACCATGATTAACCTAATCACGGTCTAGACTCCAGACTGAACACCATGATTAACCTAATCACGGACTAGACTCCAGACTGAACACCATGATTAACCTAATCACGGACTAGACTCCAGACTGAACACCATGATTAACCTAATCACGGTCTAGACTCCAGACTGAACACCATGATTAACCTAATCACGGTCTAGACTCCAGACTGAACACCATGATTAACCTAATCACGGACTAGACTCCAGACTGAACACCATGATTAACCTAATCACGGACTAGACTCCAGACTGAACACCATGATTAACCTAGTCACGGACTAGACTCCAGACTGAACACCATGATTAACCTAATCACGGTCTAGACTCCAGACTGAACACCATGATTAACCTAATCACAGTCTAGACTCCATACTGAACACCATGATTAACCTAATAACAGTCTAGACTACAGACTGAACACCATGATTAGACTACAGACTGAACAGAGTTGAACAGTGTCAGGTCCAGAGTTGAAAGACAGTGTGTGTGTGTGTTTGCGCGCGCATGCAAGACTTACATCCATCTCGACCTCTCTCTCCTCCTCAGACAGGACAGCGTTGAGGGCCACTGCGGGGGTCCAGTGCAGTGCGTCAGGGTCCACCTGGTTCAGCCTGGGGCTGGGGGTCCAGTGCAGTGCGTCAGGGTCCACCTGGTTCAGCCTGGGGCTGGGGGTCCAGTGCAGTGTGTCAGGGTCCACCTGGTTGAGCCTGGGGCTGGGGGTCCAGTGCAGTGCGTCAGGGTCCACCTGGTTCAGCCTGGGGCTGGCTCGCAGCTTCTCCATGTGCCTCTGGATCAACCGCTCTCTTCGGATCACCACAAACCTAAAGAAGACCAATAAGAAACATCAAAATCAGTCAAACCAACATCATCAACGAGATCAATCAATCTATTCTGATTACCACAAAGCTAGAGAACAATAATCAATAAGATCAATCAATCTATTCTGATCACCGCAAACCTAGAGATCAATTACCAATAAGATCAATCAATCTATTCTGATTACCACAAACCTGGAGAGAAGCAATCAAAAGCTATGACAAAAAGAACCAGCTCTCAACATATTCATGTATGATGTGACATGAAACACATGTAGTGTTTGTAGTTAATAAAACTGAACATCAATCGATATCTTCTGATCACTACGACCCTAGAGAGAAATCACAAACGAATCAAATCAACCCATTCTGATCATTACAATCTGAAGAGCCAATCATAAACAAATGAACCAAACAATCAAATGTTTTTATAAAGCCCTTTTTAAGTTAGCAATTGTCAGTAAGTACTGTCAAAGTACTTTCACAGTAAACCAATAAGAAAAAGACCAGCTGTTGTAGAGTGAATCCACATGACCCATGGCGTTACGTAAGTTAATAAAGCTGAAACGGAGGATTCTCAGGCTGGAATAGCAGCAGGCTGTTCTGTCTGTCTGTTTCCTTAACCTGACTTACTTCTGCCAATATTCTGCTGCATTAATGGCTAACATGTTAAAAATACCCAGTGGCCTGAATAAGTCTGAGTCAGACAGGGTGCGCACACACACGCACACACAGCGAGTGTGTGAGTTAGGACTGACCTGCCGTCCTGCCTGTCAATCATGCAGAGATGCTGGAGAGTAGCGGCGATATCATGCGGACACATCCCAGTGGCCCTGCTTATTCCTTTAACGCTGATGTGTTTATCTGGCTGCTTATAGAGGTACTCCACCATGACACTTTTCCAATATGCCAGGTAGGATAAGCGACCCAGATCTGACAGAGGCTTCTCTGGGGAGCCAGCTTGTCCTTCCTGCCTTGTCAGAAGGTAACCTGAAACAGACACATTCAAACAAAACAACATGGTGTGAGAAGACATAACCTCAAAAAAGACAGTACCCTAAAAAGACCTACAATATTATAACAAATCAACAATGTTGTGAGAAGGCATTAAATCATGTGCGTCAATCTAATTAACACAATAAAAGAATCCCATGGGCTGCGTCTCAATCTAGCCCATCCACCTTTGTCAAGGCTTCGCATCTGTGGTGAAAGGTGGCCAGAGCTACAGCGGTGTTGGTCAGACCATGACATCTTGAACATATGTCTTCTCACAAAAACATCTGTAGTGTCCAAACGGTGTGGCCTACAAACTAATATGGAAGTGTGAGACTCTCACGAACAGGAAGGTGTTCTCCATTTTGCTCTACGGCACACCAAACTAAATACATCTGATTTGGGCTGCATGTAAATGCTGCCATCTTTTGAAAAGGTAGGTCATCTTAAAAGACCTATTCAAACAATACAATGCTGTGAGAAAGTAGGCTTGTATGGAACCTAAAAAGATTCATTGTATTTTTGTCAGCATGTTTTACTCCAAGTCTTAGACTGCAGTACATATCATAATCTGACATGACATCCTGTGTTGGGGAGCAGCTCCATTTTCACCTTCAGAAAGTAGAAATGGAGGAGAGGTAATCAGACATCCTCTCCTTCAACCTCTGTCAGATGCTATGATGCTGGCAAGGGCAACAAAGGAGGTGGAGGAGAGAAGGGTGAGTGAAAAAAAAAGAGGAGAGAAAAAGCAACAACAAATGGAGGAGAGAAGCAGCTGGATGTCATTTCTCACAAGAGGTTGCACTTATCAGAGATAATGAAGAGGAAAAAAACGAAGTAAAAAAGGTAGCTGTGTCTGTATGTAATTAGTTTTATAGCCGTCCTGTCAAGGGTCATCCATTATAAGCAGCTTGAAATTAATTAATGTCTTTTAATGTGTGCACCCACTACAAGGAACCAAACAAGCACATCTAATCACCAAACACTGAATACATAATATTCCAGTCATTATGACAGTATTCATTACCCAAAGCTGAGACGAGAGCCAATAATTGACAACAAATAAATGAGCTGCTAGAACAAAGATGAATAACTAACTAAAACACAGATAATAATAAATGTAACACTACAGTAACAAGTCATGTTATTCTGTGTGTTTTATAAATGTATCAGCTGTGGTTTACCATCTTTAAATCAAAACAAAGAGATTATTCAGAATCCTCAGGAGTAAAGACTAGAAAACCGCAATCACGCTGGCAAACGGAGCTAATGCTTTCCCTCTCACAGCAAGCTACCCGAGACAAATTGCTCCTCTAATACAATCCAATAAAAGCAGAACAATCTTAATCTAAACAACTTCCAGTTTCAAAGGCACAAGTTCCGCCCCAAATGGCACCCTTTTCCCTGTGTAGGGTGCCTCTTTTTAGATGGGACGTTAAACGGGTGTCCTGACTCTGTGGTCACTAAAGATCCCATGGCACTTGTTGTAAGAGTAGGGGGATTAACCCCAGTGTCCTGGGAAAATTCTCAATCTGGCCCTCATGCCATCATAGCCACCTAACCTTCCCATGCTTCCAATTGGCTCATTCATCCACCTATCCCATGTAACTATTCCACAGGCCATTGATGTAAATGACAATGTGTTCTCAGTCAACTAACCTGGTAAAATAAGAGTAAAATAAAAAATATATTAAAAAAAGAGAGCGCTATTGGAAAATGTCTGTGGTTTTGTCCTAAATGGCACCCTATATAGTGCACTGTTTGACTAGGGCCCATAGGGCAATGTCCCCAATCACTGCCCTGAACCATTGGTATATTTTTAGACCAGAAAGAGTGCCTCCTACTGGCCCTCCAACACCTCTTCCAGCAGCATCTAGTCTCCCATCCAGGTACCGACCAGGACCAACCGCGCGTAGCTTCAGAGGCCCGCCAGCAGTGGGATGCAGGGTGGTATGATGCTGGCAAAGTGAGCAGCAAATCAAATGCTCCATTACAGCTCTACCACCCCAACCCACCAGCTATGACAAACAGTCCAAATTCCGAGTGGAGGGTTATTCCAATAATGGACCCCTAGGCAAACAGGATGCTAAATGTAATTGGATATCAAATATTAACTTATGCAGACATAACCTAATACATCTTTATAATTATATTTATAAATTATTTAATTTATAATTTATAATATTGAAAACATGATTACTTACGCATGTAAATTGCCTTGATATACCCATTTCAATTATTTCACAACAATTTTTCTGTGAGTATAAAAATGTCACCAGAGGCCTGATGGAAATAGCAAATTTGTCAGTAAACTTTCCTAATGTCGACAAAACAACGTACGCTAGAAAAAGTGGGATCTTCTTTATTTCAGTAAAATTAATTATGTGAGAAATTGCAATATAATAACTATCATGTCGAAGTAAACTTGGAGTAATGCGATGAGATGGTATGATCCTCCCACTATGACTCAGGAAAGCATGCAGTTTATTAGGCTACAGATTAAATAAATTACGATAAACTTCACAGGGTGGTGAAAGTGCAAGGTGATGAGCTTGATGCTCCTTTCTAATATATATTGAGGGTCTTATTCTGGTGACATGATCGATGCTGCTGTTTGATAAATTAAAATAAATCTTGCTCTTTTATCCATAATAATCTAATAATCTCATACTATCCCCACTGTATCTGCCAGCTGTTGGCTAGAGTGCACGTGCCAAGACCAGAGTGGAAACATTCGCTATACAACGCAACATGTTTTATGACATAGATCATAGAGTTGAAAATGCGATGGAAACCTTGTATGTTTTAAAAAAAATCATATTTTGACTCCCTTTTTCTCCCCAATTTCGTGGTATCCAATTGGTAGTAGTTACTGTCTTGTCTCATCGCTGCAACTCCCGTATGGACTCGGGAGAGGCGAAGGTCGAGAGCCATGCGTCCTCCGAAACACAACCCAACCAAGCCGCACTGCTTCTTGACACAACACACATCCAACCCGGAAGCCAGCCGTACCAACGTGTTCGGAGGAAACACCGTACACCTAGCGACCTGATCAGCGTGCACTGCGCCCGGCCCGCCACAGGAGTCGCTAGTGCGCGATGAGACAAGGATATCCCTGCTGGCCAAACCCTCCCTAACCCGGACGGCACTGGGCCAATTGTGCACCGTCCCATGGGCCTCCCGGTCGCGGCCGGCTGCAACAGAGCCTGGGCTCGAACTCAGAGGCTCTGGTGGCACAGCGATGCAGTGCTTTAGACCACTGCGCCACCTGGGGGCCCTGTTATTGGGAATTTAAGTGCAAAAAATATTTTTATGTGCACTATGTCATCACGCACAGCCTTTTATACGCAACAGATCAATTTGATGGGAACATTTCTGTGCATATTGTTTTTATGCGGATATGCGAATATTCCCATGAAAATCTGTCACAAATTGGATGGAAACCTAGCTAGGGGCACAAATGTATGCCTGGGAAAATAGATTATTTTATATTGTAAAGAATCAGGCAAGGATTCTAGAATCAAGCAGGAATTGAGTTTTATGTTCTTAGAACGCATTAAGGGACTTACTGAAATCAATGAGGAACCTTCCAAAGCCTTGCCTTTGGTACTGAGGCATGATCATTATACAGGAGACATTGTATTTCTGCTGGCAAAGTTTTTCCTGAGGGAAGGGGAAAAAGATCAAGTATGTCAGAGCTGCACTGAAGCTGGCAATTTATTGCACCTGCCACTGTCCTTGTCGAAAGCAAACACACACACACACACACACACACACACACTTCAAAATACATTTAGCTTTTAAGAGGACTAATATAGTAAAGACACTGACACTGCATTAACCAAACTTATTTTTCATTCTATTGAATATCCTTACCTTGGAGAAATAACCCACAAGGTGACAGCCTTTCTCGTCGTTCTTTGTTAGTATGTAAAAAAGGAAAGGCTCCACGTCGTAATATAGGGTCTTGTGATCCAGGAACAGCTTGGCTAACAGGCAGAGGTTTTGGCAGAAGAGCTTGCTAACATTTCCATCAACCTAAACATGGAACAAAACCAGCATTAGAACATTGTTCAAATTTAAACTAACCAGCATTAGAACATTGTTCAAATTTAAACTAACCAGCATGAGAACATTGTTCAAATTTAAACTAACCAGCATGAGAACATTGTTCAAATTTAAACTAACAGTTGATTCTTTCCATCTCTCTCTCGATACCATTCAGTCACATTTCATACACATACACCAGCATATGATCATAGTCCAAAACAGCAGCCTATTCCCTTTAAAGTGCACTTACTTTGACCAGGGCATATAGAGCAGTTTACAATAAAGGGAATAGGGTGCCATTGGGCCCTGGTAAAAAATTTAAAAGGAGTGCACTATATAGGGGATAGGGTGCCATTTGGATGCACACATAGTTTTACTACTTTGAAAAGTGACCTCTGACCTCGAACACTGAAAGGTCATCCTTCCTGTAAATCTCATTGGCTGGAGGTTGAAACCAGCCACACTTCTTGGCGTGTCGCTGGAGGATGTTCTTGCATCTCATGTACTTCAGACAGAACTCACACAGGTAAAGCTTTTGCAATCTGCCAACGAAAGAGACAACGAGACAAAAGTAAGCCTATAATTTGGATTCAATTTATCAGTTGACACACCGATTTCCCCTCAGGGATTAATAAAGTATTTATTTTATAAAGAAGCCTAGCATTGAAAGGCATTTGTCCGATCTGAGTGTAAGAAATAATAAACTGTACCTTGAGTACTCCGGTGGGTAAGGCGATGAGTGCCAGGTTTGGATTTCATACTTCCCAAACTCAATGACGGCCGGGTATCGTCCAGAGTTAGTGATAGTCATGGTTCCATTTCTCTAAACACGGCAATACAAAATTAAATGCCTCAACGTCTTACTACAAGCACTCATTCAAACAATATCAATGATCTAAGTCTGACATAGGCAGTATCTTCAAACAGAAACTTGGAACGTGGACCCTTCCCTTTGTGACATTAAAACTTTTTTTAATGTCTGAAAACATCTGACAAACATTGATTTAGGGGTTGTAATGTTAAGCTATAGGCTACATATAACTTATTGATTAGGTGATAGGTGTGAGAAGTGTGATTGAGAGAAGTTATTTTGGACAGTTCCCTCACCTGCGACGAGAGCTCTTGGACCTGTGTGAATATCTCCACGTCTTCCTCTGTGACATGTTCCCTGGAGACCGCTACGAAGCCAGGTTCCTGCTTCACCCTCAATTCACCTTCACAGCCTGTTACAGTAACCAAACATTACAGCCTGTTCCAGTAACCAAACATTACAGCCTGTTGCAGTCACCAAACATTACAGCCTGTTGCAGTCACCAAACATTACAGCCTGTTGCAGTCACCAAACATTACAGCCTGTTGCAGTCACCAAACAGCCTGTTGCAGTCACCAAACAGCCTGTTGCAGTCACCAAACAGCCTGTTGCAGTCACCAAACAGCCTGTTGCAGTCACCAAACAGCCTGTTGCAGTCACCAAACAGCCTGTTGCAGGAACAGTCACCAAACATGCTGGTAGAGTCACAAACATGCTGTCACAGTAACCAAACAGCCACATCAGAGGAGTACCATCAAACATGGTAGATTATCATCCCAGCTTTATAGAGTAGATAGGGAGCAGTGTTCTGTAGCCTGTGAACATTCAGTATAGTAAATGCATTTGGTTTTAATGTGCTTTTAATGTATGTTTTGTGAGACAGCCTCTGTGAAGTTAGGTCTCTGTGGAGTTGTATAATGAATGTATCATCATCTCTGCACCTGTGAATGAAAATCCTGAATGTAATGATGTGAAACTAAATCACTCTACTAACGTAACCGCTTTCATGTGTCAACCCACCAAGTCTGCGTCCCAAATGGCACTATTCCCTATATAGTGCCCTACTTTACACCACGGTCCATGTGTCTCTGGTCAAAAGTAAAGCACTATGCAGGGAATACTAGGGTGCCATTTGGGACACAGCCCCAGATAGTTTCCTGTTAATTAAAAAGTCAATGCAGTGACAGCAGCAGTGTGGAGACTACGATACAACAGCAATGATGTTGAAAAGCTAACCAGGCATCTTTAGCATACATGAAACACTTGAAATGATGTATTATACACTAAGAAGTGGACATTTTACGTTAAAAAATGAATTATTGAGATTAGTTTGAGACTTGAGTATATATTTTAAATGTGTACATGGATGTTTTATCTTATCAATTTAAAAACTATTCTATTCACAGTATTATTTACAACCCCTTCAAATCAAATCCAGATCCTTTAAAAAAAATCTTAGCCCTTCAGGGCCGGTTTCCCAGACACAGATTAAGCCCAGTCCTAGACTAAGAAGCATGCTCAATGGAGAATCTCAATTGTCCATGCTTCTTCTAGTCGAGGAGTAGGATAAATCTATGTCCGGGAATTTGGCCCTATGACACCGAAACAGATGGGGGAGGGCGTAGATCAATAGACGTAATCATCATGTCAACTTCGAGTCATAAATGGTGTATGTGTGTGTCAGTCTAACGACTGTGGGAAGTTAGGGTTGAATGGTGACAGTACCACTGGTGGTAGTGCTGGGAGAGGGTGGAATGGAAGGCAGAAGAGCAAGTCTTTATAATCCAACAACATAACAGTACAGTCACAACAAGGCGAAAATCACAATTGGCGAAGCCAGTGCACTAATGCATAGGGTCAAGGACAGGGGGGACAGATAAAGGAGAGAGCAGTATGAAGAAGGGGTTAGTGGTTGGGACAGAACAAAGAGAGAACAGTTTGAAGAAAGGGTTAGTGGTTGGGCCATGCACTACTTTGACAAAGAAGCCGACGGCAGAGAGATGGAACTGAAGCCGCGTAGCTTGATTCATTACGCAGCCAAAGTCAAAACGCAATAACGAAATTAAACGAGTTGGGAAAGAAACTTAAATCAATTAATTAAAGTAGGTGGTGTAAAAGATTAGTAGTAGAAACTGTTAAAATGTTATTGAATTAAAGCAGGGCGAAGCCAAAATGAGCTTGTTCACTCTTGTAAAAAGAAAACATTTGTTAGCTCATACGGTAAGGCATTGGTAAGGCATTTTGTCACAAGCCTTGGGTTAAAAAAATATTTAAACTAGCGGAAGTAGACGCAGGTATTTTCGGTCGGAGCGCTCACGCCTTTGCTTACCATGGTCGTGCTCTGCCTTAATTCTTCCTTCGTCTGTCATGTCTCCCTTTCCTGGTGTTTCCTGGGGTCCCTTCTGAGGGGTCACTCTACATCTTAGCCTGCCTAGCGTCCTGTGCTTTTTTAAAAAGGGGTTACGTCTGAAGTGACTGACCACCTTAAAGGGGCGCCCCCTGGGCCGGCCGGGCCTGGGATGGGAGGAGTGGGACGACAACAACAACCTATTCTTTGTCATCTCTTTCTTTCCGAGGCGCTGTTGGGGAGGATGTGGAATGAGAGGATATGTTTTGGACGCGGTGGCACTGGACCCTAAGTCCTGCTTACGGTGTCTGCGCTTAGGTGGTGCGTAGCAAGGCAGTCCCTTTTTCCGAGATTGTCCCTGAGTGGCATAGATATGGGAGAGTCCGTCAAAGAGTCCCTTAAGTTGGTTGTGATTAGAGAGACTGCTGATGGAGGGGACGCTAGACTGGCTGGAAGAACTCTGGGGGGAGTTAGCGGAGGTGGAGCTGGAGGAGACCAGGGAGGTGGTAGGGCTATGTCCAAGTGACGTGGGTGGGTGGGGGGGAGGGAGTGTACAGAAAGAAATGGTGGTGGTGGTTAGCTTTTGACTTGGAGTTGTATCAGACTTTGCAGCTAAGCCAACGACTGACTGAGACGGACTGAGTTTCCATAGTTTCGGCGGAGTGCCAGGCTTTTTCCTAGCAGGACAACAAGACTGTGACCCTTTCAGGGCAGAGGGGTCTAAGATTTCGCCGGCTCGCGACGACCTGCGGCCGACAGGCGAGGGGGTAAAGAATTTGGAAAGCCCATCGATAAGCCCTTTGGTTTTCTTGTTAACAGTGAGTGTAACTGCTGGGGTGGAGGAGGACGAGGTGGGCGTGAGGGGGGGGGTGGTGGAGGGGGTGGAAGAGGTGGTGAATTGGGTGGTGAAGGTGACAGCGTCACCGGCCCAACAGGGGTTTGATGTAGCAACAGCCAATAAGTCTGTGGCGTCCTTCACAGATGCTGCATGACCAGATGAAGGTGTGGAACAGACGGTAAGCTTTTGACCCCTACCAGGTGACCCCCTTCCTCCCCGGGCTAGCATGGAGCCGTCACCACTGCTTACAGACCTAGAACAGAAACAGCGTAGGGGTTAGGCAAGGACACAAACTATGGTATGAATCAAAAGCTACGTTTATGAAAACAACTTAGTCATAACTCAATTTATAACAAAGTATTGCGATAAAAAGCAGAAGGATTTCCTTGAGGTAATAATGTGGTTTATGGACACTCTGCACAACCTTCTATTGGTACACTAAAGTAAAGGCAATGTCTACAGATCATGGTGATAAACTTACATTCTATGTTTGAGCTTATTTCTGGGCCTCCCGATTGGCTTTGCATATCGACGTTTGATCTCATCGGCTTTCTTATGGAGCAGTTTCTTTCCATTTTCCTTGGGCCTGCAGACCTGGCAGACCCAGGTACCTAGAGAGAGGAGAGCATCAGTTAGGTGGCTTCATCAACTCACACCACACATTCATTGTAAACATTTCCTTTTAATGCAGATGGCGAGGGAGAGAGACAGACTCCTACTCACTCCTTACAATGAACAACAATCAATTACTCAGCACAAAGTAGAAAAACAAAAAACAAAAAAAAACATCAGGGTCCACTGAAATAGACTGTCCCAAAATGGAACCTTATTCCCTATACAGAGCACTACTTCTGACCAGGGCCCATGTAGGGAAGAGGGTACCATTTGAGAGACAGCCCATGTCAGTGCATTTTGAGCAAAGCGATGCGACTTGTGTGAATATCAGTCCCGCTGCCAAAGGTCTTACACTACAGTAGCTGTTCAATCATTACAAGCATAGCTGTAGGCCATGTACAGTAATCTACATATCTCTCCCCTGGGACTGGGGAATCATTTGATATTCTTGCAAAGCTCCTAATAAGCCATCTCTGCTTCACTATGATGATTGACAGACCTTAAGGCCCCCTATGAAGAACACACACACACAGAGAGACCGAGAGAGACCACCATATGTATGAACACCTTTACCTTTTGGCATCCTTGAGAGTGGTGGGTTGCAGCACTCCATGTGAAACCCCCGATCACAAGAGTCACAGAACAGCATCTCGTCCTGCAAGGAGACAGGAGGCATGTGTGGGGCTGTGTGGTGGCTTCCCTGTTGTTGCATAGATGTTACACCTTCTGTCATTTCACTCTAAAGAGGGACATGTCCGTTTAGTTTAATATGGATGATGTATGTGGAGGTGAATAATGTTTGGTTGAAGGGTGGATGGAGAAAAAGGAGGCTGTGTCTTCACTGCACAACATGTTGCCCGGAAATGGCAGATCTATGCTTGAAAACATATTTCATGATATGTCTCTGTCCCAAACGGCACTCTATCCATTATATAGTGCACTACCTTTGACCAGAGCCCTGCTCAAAAGTAGTACACTATATATAGGCCATAGGGTCCTATTTGGGACACAGACATTTTCATTGTTAAGAGGAAATTTATTACCGGGTTGATTACATTATTATGTCTCCATGAAAGCATTATCAATCGCTATCTCACACAGATTAAATGGTATGGCACTGTATTTAGAAAAAAATCAAAAGTATTAAAATACTTACAGCGTTTTTGCCCTGTATTCGACAGGAGCTACAGGTTTTACATTCTATACATTGCCATCGCAATCTCTTCACATTTGTGGTCAGCTCTGGGGAGAACTTCAGACAAGATGGGTGCCCTGTAGAGGTAAATAAAGAGTGTTATTAGTGTTGCTGCACATTTCAACCATCCTTTAGGCGGTGTCCCAAATGGCGCCCTATTCCCCATGTTGTGCACTACTTTTGACCAGGGCCCAGGGCAGTGGTCAAAACTAGTGCACTACATAGGGAAGAGGTGCCTATTTGGGAAACATTCTTTAGTATCAGTTTCACCGAGCGGGAGGCGCGACCTTCCCATTATGTTCACACAGCAAGGTTAAATATTAACATATTGCATTATCAACAATGTTAAGCAGCGTTTGCGTGCGTCTGTGTCCGGGTGGGACCTCTCGCTCTTTTCCACAAGCTGTGTTTTAAAAAAACAGTATGATCAAACATCTGAGCAGCTAATTAAAGATAATTTGTTCTTAATGAGGCAGAAACAGTAGCAGAACTCAGTCTAATGGGGGCCCAAACGTGAAAGTCATGTAAACGCGTGCCTCCTCTCTCACCGGCTCGTTCTCATGGTTGTAAAACAGCTGCTTTACACCCAGAGCACAATGTGTGTACACTAGGAGCGGTTAATGAAACCACCTCACCGCTACTTAGTCAAATTTGAGCTATAAAAATGTCACTGGGAGAATAATTCCTCACAGCATTTAAAATAACTGTTTCCAAGGCAAACTAATCCTTATGAGAGGTCATTTTACAGAGGGTTAGCAGCAGCAAATTTGTCTGGAAGAAAAGAACAGTAAAGGAAAATGACACCAATCTACGGCAGTGGAAAATGGATGACATTTGATCCTATTTCCCTCTCTGTCCCTCATTGCTGCCTGCCATGTTCCCAGAATGCTGTTGCATTCCGATTCCGAGAGCGCCGTTCACTCAACGACATGAGTGATTTCTAAATTCTAATGGCCACTTAAGTGGAATCTGCAGCTCCCTTCCTCAGTCCACCATGGGTTGTTGGCAGTTTTGCCATAATTCTTCCTTCGTCTGTCATGTCTCCCTTTTCCAACTATCCAATAGCAACAGTTCATCAAGTAAGTCCTTCAAGTAGAGGGTTTAGCCTAAAGCAGGAGAACATCATGATGCAAGAGGAATATGGCAATGGCCCGATGGCACTAGAGTTGCTGCTACCATTTCGGGGTATACCTCTCCACACAGACTCACTGTGTTTAAACCACAGACTCACAAATTGCAGATTGACCATGCCCAATTAGAATCTGTATAAACCACGTCTGCTACAACATTAGCTACATATACACTGAGTGCAGAAAACATGAAAAAATGCTCTTTCCATGACATAGACTAACCAAGTAAATGAACGCTATGATCCCTTATTGATGTCACCTGTTAAATCCAATTCAAATCAGTGTAGATGAAGGGGAGGAGAGGTTAAAGAAGGATTTTTAATTGAGAAGCGGATTGTGTATGTGTGCCATTCAGAGAGTGGATGGGCAAGACAGAAGATTTAAGTGCCTTTGAACGGGGTATGGTAGTAGGTGACAGAGGTGCACAGGTTTGAGTCAAGAACAGCAATGCTGCTGTGTTTTTCATGCTCAACCGTTTCCCGTGTGTATCAAGAATGGTCCATGACCCAAAGGCTTTCCAGCCAACTTGACACAACTGTGGGAAGCATTGAAGACACAACTGTGGGAAGCATTGGAGTCAACATGGGCCAGCATCCCTGTGGAACACTAGATACTTTGTAGAGTGCCCTGACGAATTAAAACTGTTCTGAGGGCAAAGGAGGAGAGGGGTGCAACTCAATATTAGGAAGGTGTTCTTAATGTTTTGTACACTCAGTGTACAAAGAGGGCTTTCTATCTATCTGTGGCTTCATCCCAAATGGGGCACTCTGTTCCCTATATAGGCCTAGTGTACTACTTTTGGGCACTACCCATAGGGCTCTGGTCCAAAGTAGTGCACTTCGTAGGTAATAATCCAATTTGGGATTCAGACAGTGGCCGTGTCCGAATAACCGTAATTGCATTCTAAATAATAGGCTGATTGGGTGTGCCTAAATGCAAGGTGTTATAATATGTGAACTTTCTGAAATTCAGTATGCAATCAAATTTTTACTTTTCATCTAGTAGAATTCACTTCCTGCTATTGAGGAAGAGAATTGTCTTTTTACTAAACTGTACATTCTAAATGGTATGTAATAAGATTAGCACACAGTTTTAGAAAGTAGTCGGCAAGACTAACTATGACATGGCCAGTGTGTTCGAGAGGATCAGTTTCAGCAAGGCGCAGAATAATCACTAAGCTTGATCACATAATGAGTAGTTATGTGGGATGCAAGGTGATCTAGAGCAGTTATTCTGCACAGTCCGACTGCCATGTAGTGAGACCTCAAACATGCACATTGTGTCAAGTGGACAAAGGCTCTCTAGGAGTCTAGGTAACTGAAATATGGTGAATGTGTAACCAGGTCAGCCAAGTTCAGCCCAGTTTGGCACAGTCATATAAAAAAAATAAAAGGGTATGAACTTACCGCTGCTCCCACAGTCTGCACAGGAGAGAAGCTGCTCTGGCCTCTTGTCCCGATTGGACTCTTTCGTTCCCAAACAGAAACTGCATATTGGGATGGGGTCAGCACGTAGCTGGGGAGAGAAACAGAAACTGCATATTGGGATGTGGTCAGGGCAAGCTGGGGCGAGAAACAAACTGTATATTGGGATGGGGTCAGGGCAAGCTGGGGCGAGAAACAAACTGTATATTGGGATGGGGTCAGGGCAAGCTGGGGCGAGAAACAAACTGTATATTGGGATGGGGTCAGGGCAAGCTGAGGGAGAGAAACAAATGTATATTGGGATGGGGTCAGGGCAAGATGAGGGAGAGAAACAAACTGTATATTGGGATGGGGTCAGGGCAAGCTGAGGGAGAGAAACAAATGTATATTGGGATGGGGTCAGGGCAAGATGAGGGAGAGAAACAAACTGTATATTGGAATGGGGTCAGGGCAAGCTGGGGAGAGAAACAAACTGTATATTGGGATGGGGTCAGGGAAAGCTGGGGAGAGAAACATAGCAAGTGTTCAAAAACATAAGAGGCATAGTGGACTAGCTATGTATGTATGTATGTATGTATGTTTGTGATGTAAATATGGGAATAATATCGGTATTCTTTATGACACAAAAAATGTCATTATGGATACAAATACAGTTATTATCATAAGACTACAGTCCTGTAAATTGCTGCAGATATGCATAACACTCATCTATTCCTGTTTGTCTTGGAGTCTATATTCAAACAGATGCAATGATATGCAGATACATGAATAAGTAAACACAAGGCTTAGCCATCAAAGCTCTGTGAATGATGGGAATTAGTGACATAATAGTCTGTCCCCCTGACATGAGTTCTCAATAACTAAAACACAATTAGCTTATTATGAACACTTACTGCCCACAGGAGGTACTCTACCGTAATACATGTGAAAAATTGCCCTTCTTTATCCATTAAATCTGAAAGGGGATGTGATAATCAGTTAAGGGGCTTAATACACTTGAGAAAGCTTTACACTACAATTAGACAGGATTAGCCAGCATGTAATCAAATTACCTTAATAATGTTAATGAATCATAATAAATGATTCAAATACATTGTATAGTGCCGGGATGATACCAGTATCACAATATTTAACCCAAAGCAGACCTCACTCTTTGGTTCTTTAACCTGCTGTATGTAAAATATTGTGAGCTATAAACAATGTTTATTTCCAACATTAGGGCTGTTTTCCTGAAGAAGTTAAATTCGCTTTGTGTTTTGTTTCCTTGCCAGGATACTAACGAGTATCGCAATACTGGTATCGTCCCGGCCCTAACATTGTAGTTGCTCTCCCTCTCTCCATGTTTCAGAATCAGCAGTAGAAAGGTTAACACTCACTTAAGGGCTTAAAATGACGTACAAAAGTAGTAAAATATCAGCTTTAAAGTTTAAGAGGACTTAGCACTGATCACTTAGAACTATTGACAGGCAGATCTAACTACCAGCATGGCTAGTAGGAAGGTAAACATTGTGCCTATACCCATCTGTTCTATAGCCTGCAAAATATTCAAAATACTTTCTTCTGCTCAGTATCAAACACTATGAAATGACTTTCTTATTGAACCCAATGGACTCAACCACCTTGAAAACAGCACCACCACATAACACAGAAACTAACAGCAGACTAGCCCATGTTTAGTTTGAAGGTAAACGGCTATGTGTAGCTCAGTTGGTATTGCGACACTTGCAACAAGGTCATGGGTTATTTTCCCGCAGGGATCACATAACCTACACATGCTAAAAACACATGCGCTCTCTATGCTGTTAATCACTTTGGATAAAAACATCTGCTAAGGGTCATAGGTTATATATTACTATATGGTGTGTTCCTACTCTTCTATACAACAAACATATTCAACACCTTTTTTGTTCAGTAGACCTATGAAAACGTTATTCGGTTCAATCATTTCATGACCATCGTAAAGCAACCACCAAAAATGACACCACGTAACACAGCGTCTCACACACACACACACTTCTCAGGCAGCATAACACAGCGTCATACATGCATCACACACACACTCCTCAGGCAGCATAACACAGCAGGAAGGAGGTTCTTAAGGGAAAATAACACAGGGTATGACAATAAATAACAAACCTCATCAGTTCACACACAAACGACTCATCAACTGACTGCGGAGGTTTTGGGAAGAAAGGGGACTCTGGGGAGATGCCCATAATTAGTTTCTACTGAGCCAGAGGCAGGCAGATTATCATCATGACCTCAACACAGCCCGTTTGAACGCAATATCCATCGGCCCCTCCGTGACCCCTCCGTGACCTGCAGATGCAATCTGGGTGTTGAGAAGAGTCCGATGTCACGTTATCTTGAGATAGAAATGCCTAGTATGTAGAACAATCATGCCTCTCTGACATATTAGATACTGAATCATGTCCGCTCTATGCATGCCATTTCTAACTTCACCATTACCGAATGTGCCCCAGGTAGATTTTAGGGCTAGCCACAGTCACATTTAGTTGTTTACATTTTTTGTAATTTAGCAGACGCTCTTATCCAGAGCAACTTACAGGAGATATTAGGGGTTAAGTGTCTTGCTCAAGGGCACATCAGATTTTTCACCTAGTCAGCTTGGGCTTTTGAAACCAGCGACCTTTCAGTTAGTGGCCCAATACTCTTACCCGCCAGTCTACCTGCTGCCATTTCAAAATACAGGAAGTGGAAAAGTAAAACAGGGATAGGATGCATCTGTGGGATTTGGTCATTGTTCTTGGCTGGTGTTATAGCCTATCAATTGAATAATATAATGAGAGAAAGCCATTTACAGATACATCAATGACTCCTCCATTTCCAAAATCTTCCAGGTCAATAGAGTGGCTGTGCAACCGGTGGAATCAGATTGTCTGTCTATGTAAAGACAACCACCCTTGAATGAATGCTAGAGAGATGATTCATTTTTGTAAGATATGTCAACAGCGTATAATTTACTTGGCAGATGCTTTTATCCAAAGTTACTAATAAGAGTACAGTACAGGGAGTGCATACATATTTAGTATGAGTATCAATACCGACAACAATTGAACCCACAACCTTGGCTAGATGCAGCATTACATCATTGTGATCATTAATGGGTCACATAAAGTAGAAACAGGAAGAAGCTCTATCAAACAGGATTTAAAAAATAATCTGTCCTTTAAAAACATCTAAATAGCAGAGCCGTCTGTCTTTAGTACGTAGGCCTATCTAGCCTGTTCCTTTTGCACTTGATCACAATATATTCCATCAAAAACTACAGAATTCACCTAATCTACAAATGAAGATTCATCTTTGTGAAAGGCTCTAGCTGTTTGGAACAACGGTGTTCAAACGACTTCTAAAATCAGCGGAGCAGTCTTTCTCTAGTAGGCTAAAGTATCTAAATACGCTGCTCTTTTTGTACTTGATCAAACAATCACAAACCTAGGCTACTTTGTATCCCCCAAATAAACATTTAACTGGATGTGAAATCTTCATCTGCAGTGATGCAATAGTAAAATGGTTACTAGCGCCCAGCTTATCATCGTGATAACCATGCAATTGGTCTGTGGGACTAGGGCTGGAACAATTACCTTAGTTATGAAGACTCATGAAAATAAAATAACCGTCATACATTTTTTTGTAAAGTAATTTTATTACATTTTTGGGGTGGAACAACTGCTGACTGAAGAGAGGACGGCCAGGCATTCATGCGATTGAGTCAGTTTCTGCTGCAACATGGACTCTTAATGTGATGGAACTTTGTTGCTCCTTACTGAAACAAGCATGTTGTTGTAGCAAACAAGCCTTTGGTTGCAAGGCAACGCCAGCACATATAGAAATATAATTAATAGAATGGTTCCTCTAACCCTGGCAACTTGACTGGTAAACTCATGGGTACACTCACAAGGGCTTCCTTGTATTGTGATGCAATAATTTCTATAGTAATGTAGAATGTCAATTAAAATTATGTTAACTGATATGGCTCATGCAATGGACAGCATTTTTTGTAATGTCAGTTGAATCAACAAATAATGGCACATTGATGGGTACACTTCCGGCTTTGCTCCACCAATTATGCCATCATTGACTTGAATGGGGATGCCCATTCTATTCATTCCATTTCTACAGCAGCACATGCAGTCAGGAGCAGAGGAAGAGAAAATGTGTGTTTTGTTATGATGTTATGATGACTGCAAACAAATGGCTGGCCAACTATCGTCATCCAAACTTCCATGACCGTCACAGCCCTATACATGACCTGCATGAAAAGGGCATTATTCCAATAAGATAGGATTAGCTTTTTATTACATCAAATCGGTAGCCTGAGCATATGAGTAGAAACAAAGGTTCAGGCTGCTGCACAGTCACTATGGAAGATCTAGTCTACAGCACCTGGTTAAATTGTATTTAAGAGGATTTTTATACTCTCTCCATGGTTAAAAAGTAGTGAGAAACAGATGTCAATGTTGTAAAAAATATATTAAAAAAATGTAAAAGTGTGCTTCATTTACTGTCATCCAAAATCGAAATATTTCATTATCTTGACTAATTCTTTCAATTTTACGCAAATTTTTCCTATGGATGGGCTGAACGTGTTACTACATTAGACATTTTCACCACACAAAAATATGAAATACATCCTTTTTACATCCTCAGATTGGTGATGTTAGTATTAAAAGTTTAGTCATCACGATCTCACAAAATCAATTGCTTAAAACAGATTAATAGCGGTGTTGTCGTCATGTGGCAGTCAGTATACTTTTTTTTTCTCTCTCCTCACATAAATGACTCTAGCCTCAAATTAATTAATGGATTTGAGGCTTAAACTATAATTCAAATGAAAGCCAATCCCTGAAGTAATTTAGAAACCGATGTGAGGTGGTGATTCATTGGAATTATCCAGTCAAAAAGTGTTGTTTCCGTATCGGCTATCGACCGATATAATGGTCTCACAAAGCTATAAGTTGACATATGGCAACTACAGGTTATTGTCGATCGAATGGTAAATGTAGTACACCCAAGTTATTGGAGGTTTGTCTTTTAGAAGAGAACGGCACATGTAGCATCAGCGAATTGTCCCAGTTCCATTGATTTCCATACAATATCGATGTGAGTGAATCATTTGTGCACAATATTGATTACAGTAGAACAAGCTAATCAATTCCAGCTCCGAGTGGACCCTTGGCAAATGTATGTGCATTTGCAGTTCATAAAAAGTTAGAATTTAGGAAAATAAAAGTAATCTGAACACAAGACTGACATGTGTAAAGAGCAATTTTTGTATTCAAAATATTACAACCTACTTCAGCATATTGACAATGAATTTGGACAGTTTAAACCAGTGTTGAGACACTGGGCTATAAATCAAAACAGGAAACAGCAACAGTATAATTTTCTACTTATAAATTATTTTAACAATTCTTATGTGAATCTACTTAATTAGATAAGAACCACTGAATTAGCCCAGAAAAAAAAAGCTATTGATTTTGATTTTGATATTAGTGCAATTGTGAAATGATAAGTGTTTGTATTTGATAAAGTAAAGTTTCACAACTTACACAGTAGTTCAAAAATGTATAAAGCAAAAACTCTGTGGCTAGCCTAGTCTGGGCTGGCCATTAGATATTTTATGCAGTATGGAACAACCCTTAAAAGTAGTACTCATCTGAAAAAAAAGAGAAAGAACACACAGCTAAAGAGGAGAAGATGTTACTGATTGACTAGGGGATACCAAATTAAGTACATTAGGAGGAAATTACTGTGCTTTAAAAAGGCACTGTTGTGTTCCATGAGGGGGGGTGGGGTTCTATTAGAAGACTGCTGTTCTAGAAGCCAGGCAGAGAGCGGTGCTGAAGAACAGGTTACATAACAGTAAGGGGAGAGAAGAAAATCCTTGCCTTTGTTGCAGCCAAACTCACTTTAGAATCTAATAAAAACTTTGACCCAAGACTACTCTTTTCCAAGACTCTCATTTCCAATACCGACTAGTTATGCTTTGTTACTCGCTAACGTCAAGGAATAGAAAGTCATCCTTTTGAGTAAACTAAAAGATCTTAGGGATGTCACCACCAAATAGCATAGGAGCTGAGTGTAATTGAGACTCCAAACTTATACAGAAAAGGGACAAGACAATTCTTATGAGGATAGATTTCTTGGTAATGACAAGCTTTTTATTACAGGAGGACAGCGTCTTAAAACATAACTGTTTCACTTTGGTCCGACCGCAAACACAAACTTGTGGCTGTATAGTCAACGGTGTTATTTCCTGATATTCATAATGAAACTGAAGGGTAGATAATGTCTCCAATTGTGAAAATGCCAATATAGAATGGTATACTGTAGGCCTACACCATTTAAAGTGGTAAATTACCAAATTATTAACATAAATGAATCCTTTCCATAACTTGGAGAGAAAACATGTTAACGCAACTTTATACTCCCAAAGCCCTAGACTTTCATTTTGTCCTTCTACACAAAAGGGGGGAAAACTGTTTTATGGCAACAGTAATAGTAACCTTCCAATGCCTTGGCCTTCACTGTAAAGTCCTTTTCATTTGTCAAGTACAAAACTGCTGTCAATACAGTATTGTTCACGTGCAGCATGAGTTAGTGCTGAGTGATGGAGCCACAATCTCTGCAGAGTGAAAAACACATCTCATGCATCATGGTCAAGAGAAAACAATGAAGGCTAAGAGTTTGTGGCCCTATATCAAGCCATACAGTCACATCCAAAATTATTTTACAGCGTTTCCCTTACATGCATTAGTAGAGGCGCAATGCAGCTGCTAAATCGTGGTCGCCACTTAAAAATAGATGCATACAGTACCAGTCAAAAGTTCGGACATCTACTCATTCAAGGGTTTTTCTTTATTTTGACTATTTTCTAAATGTAGAATAATATTGAAGAAGTCACAACTATGAAATAGCACATATAGAACCATGTAGTACCCCAAAAATTTTTTACAAATCAAAATATATTTTATATTTGAGATTCTACAAAAGGAGCCACCCTCGGCCTTGATGACAGCTTTACACACTCTTGCCATTCTCTCAAACAGCTTCATGAGGATGTCACCTGGAATGAATTTCAATTAACAGGTGTACCTTGTTAAGAATTAATTTGTGTAATTCTTTTCCTTCTTAATGCGTTTGACCCAATTAGTTGTGTGTGACAAGGTATTTTTTATTCTACCTTTATTTAACCAGGTAGGCAAGTTGAGAACAAGTTCTCATTTGCAACTGCGACCTGGCCAAGATAAAGCATAGTAATTCGACATATACAGAGTTACACATGGAATAAATAAAACAGTCAATAATACAGTAGAACAAAATAAAACAAAAAGTCTATATACAGTGAGTGCAAATGAGATAAGGTAGTTCAGGCAATAAATAGGCCATGGTGGCGAAGTAATTACAATATAGCAATTAAACACTGGAATGGTAGGTGTGCAGAAGATGAATGTGCAAGTAGAGATACTGGGGTGCGAAGGAGCAAGATAAATACAGTATGGGGATGAGGTAGATTGGATGAGCTGCTCTAACAGCTGGGCTTAAAGCTAGTGGGGGATGTAAGGGTCTCCAGCTTCAGAGATTTTTGCAGTTAGTTCCAGTCATTGGCAGCAGAGAACTGGAAGGAAAGACAACCAAAGGAGGAATTGGCTTTGGGGGTGACCAGTGAGATATACCTGCTGGAGCAAGTGCTGCTATGATGACCAGTGAGCTGAGATAAGGTGGGGCTTTACCTAGCAGAGACTTGTAGATACCCTGTAGCCAGTGGGTTTGGCGACGAGTATGAAGCGAGGGCCAACCAATGAGAGCGTACAGGTCGCAATAGTGGGTAGTGTATGGGGTTTTGGTGACAAAACGGATGGCACTGTGATAGACTGCATCCAATTTGTTGAGTAGAGTGTTGGAGGCTATTTTATAGATGACGTCGCCGAAGTCGATGGTCAGTTTTACAAGGGTATGTTTGGCAGCATGAGTGAATTATGCTTTTTTGCGATATTGGAAGCCAATTCTATATGTATTTTTTTATTGGAGATGTTTAATGTGAGTCTGGAAGGAGAGTTTACAGTCTAACCAGACACCTAGGTATTTGTAGTTGTCCACGTATTCTAAGTCAGAGCCATCCAGAGTAGTGATGCTTGCGTTTAAGAGCAGTTGGAGGCCACTGAAGGAGAGTTGTATGGCATTGAAGCTCGTCTGGAGGTTAGCTAACACAGTGTCCAAAGAGGGGCCAGAGTATACAGAACGGTGTTGTCTGCGTAGAGGTGTACCAGAGAATCACCAGCAGCAAGAGCAACATCATTGATGTATACAGAGAAGAGTCTGCCCGAGGATGGAAGGCAGGGGTGGTACACAGAAGATAGCCCTATTTGGTAAAAGACCATGTCCATATTATGGCAAGAACAGCTCAAATAAGCAAAGAGAAACGACAGTCCATCATTACTTTAGAACATGAAGGTCAGTTAATCTGTAAAATTTGAAGAACTTTTAAAGTTTCTTCAAGTGCAGTAGCAAAAACCATCAAGCGCCATGTTGAAACTGGCTCTCATGAGGACCACCACAGGAAAGGATGACACAGTTACCTCTGCTGCAGAGGATAAGTTCATTAGAGTTAACTGCATCTCAGATTGCAGCCCAAATAAATGCTTCAGAGTTCAAGTAACAGACATCACAACATCAACTGATTCACGCAGACCATGAAGGCCAGCGTGAATCAGGCCTTCATGGTCGATTGCTGCAAAGAAACCACTACTAAAAAGGACACCAATAAAAAGAAGAAACTTGCTTGGGACAAGAAACACAAGCAATGGACATTAGACCGGTGGAAATCTGTCCTTTGGTCTGATCAATTTTGAGATTCTTGGTTCAAACCACCGTGTCTTTGTAAAACGCAGAATAAGTGAACGGATGATCTCTGCATATGTGGTTCCCACCATGAAGCATGGAGGTGGCGGCGTGATGGTGCTTTGCTTGTGACACGGCCAGTAATTTATTTAGAATTCAAGGCACACTTAACCAGCATTGCTACCACAGCATTCTGCAGCGATAAGCCGTCCCAGCTTTTATTTTATATGACAGGACAATGACCCAACACACCTCCAGGCTTGTGTACGGGCCATTTGACCAAGAAGGAGAGTGATGAGTGCTGCATCAGATTAACTGGTCTCCACAATCACCCGACCTCAACCCAATTGAGATGGTTTGGGATGAGTTGAACCGCAGAGTGAAGGAAAAGCAGCCAACAAGTGCTCAGAAGATGTGGGAACTCTTTCAAGACTGTTGGAAAAGCATTCCAGGTGAAGCTGGTTAAGAGAATGCCAAGAGTGTGTGAAGCTGTAAGTGTGTGAAGCTTCAAACATTTTACTTTGAATCTTCATCCTAGGCTGAGTTCCTGAGCGCTCTGGAGCAGGTTAACATCAAGGATCTCTCTGTACTTCTTTCCCTTTATCCTGACTAGTCTACCAGTCCCTGCCGCTGAAAAACATCCCCATAGCATGATGCTGCCACAATCATGCTTCACCGTAGGGATGGTGCCAGGTTTCCTCCAGACGTGACGCTTGGCATCCCGGCCAAATAGTTCAATCTTGGTTTCATCACACCAGAGAATCTTGTTTCTCATGATCTGAGTCCATGGACTGTCATGTGCATTTTAAAGAGGAGTGGCTTCCATCTGACCACTCTACCATAAAGGCATGATTGGTGGAGTGCTGCAGAGACAGTTGTCCTTCTGGAAGGTTCTCCCATCTCCACAGAGGAACTCTGGGGTTCTTGGTCACCTCCCTGACCAAGGTCCTCTCCCCCAATTGAGCAGTTGGGCCAGGTGGCCAGCTGTAGGAAGAGTCTTGTTGGTTCCAAACATCTTCCATTTAAGAATGATAGAGGCCTCTGTTTTCTTGGGGACCTTCAATGCTGCAGAAATGTTTTGGTAGCCTTCCCCAGATCTGTGCCTTGAAACATTCTTGTCTCAGACTTCTACGGACAAATCCTTTGAATGGCTTGGTTTTTGCTCTGACATGCACTGTCACCTGTGGGACCTTATATAGACAGGTGTGTGCCTTTCCAAATCATGTCCAATCTATTGAAATGTACCACAGGTGGACTCAAATCAAGTTGTAGAAACATCTCAAGGATGATCAATGGAAATAGGACGTACCTGAGCTCAATTTCAAGTCTCATACCAAAGGGCCTGAATATGTAAATAAGGTGTCTTTATTTTTTTAAATACATTTGCTAAATTTAAATAAATAAAAAATATTTTTGCTTTGTCATTATGGGGTATTGTGTGTAGATTGATGAGGATTATATATATTTTTTAAATTAATTTTAGAATAAGGCTGTAACATAACAAAATGTGGAAAAAGGTAAGGGGTCTGAGACTTTCCAAATGCATTGTACATATGCCCCAGGAAGACCTCCCACACCCCCCATGCAGGAAGACCCCTGCTAGACACCATTCAGCCTCGCTCCGATAACTGCCACAGCTGCTGGAAAAAGATCTTATAAAATCAGCTGGTGAAAAAAATCTTATATTAATATAATTGCTCAGAGAACAATTTTGGATAACAAGTAAATAAAAATAATTATTGGCAACCCTAAAGATTCAAATCAAACTAAATTAAATCTGCATTAACATTCTACTTTTTTAAATGTAATTTTATGGAACAGTATTCAGTACAGAAGAGTATCCCTTTGTCATCCATCACCATGTGGAATGACAAAAATGTATGGAACTGGTTGTTGACTTTCAAAAAGCAGGCAATGCGTAAAAAAACCCCAAATATAGCACTTACCACTATTAGAGCAATTATTACAAATTTAAAACCACTGGAACAGTGGTAAATGTGCCTGGTAGAGGGTGCATTTGTATCTTGTCCCCATTCAGTGAGGAAGATGATTTGGGAGGCAAAGAAAAGTCCAAAGGCCACAGTTGGAAAATTACAGAACTTGGTTGCATCTTGGGGTCACCAATTCTCCAAATCTACAATTAAACGTCACCTCCATGCCAATAGGCTATTTGGAAGGGTTGCCATAAAAAAAAAATCCTTTATTGAGAGTAACCAACACATGTAAACACCTGGAGTTTGTTAAATGGCATTGGCACTTGGACCGGGAACAGGGTGGTATGGTCAGATGTTACAAAAATAGAGGTCTTTGGCCATGCACACCAGCGGTGGGTTTGGCATCAAAAGAAGGATGCATATGCAAAAAAAGAACCTCATTCCTAATGTAAAATAAGGTGGTGGACCTTTGATGTTATGGGGCTGTTTCGCTTGCACTGGGCCTGGGGTCCTTGTTAAGGTCAACGGCATCATCAACTGTACTAGGACATTTTAGCCAAAAATCTGGTTGCATCTGCCTGGAGGCTGAAACTTGGCCGCAATTGGATGTTCCAGCAAGACAATGACCCCAAGCACACATCAAAATATACAAAGAAATGGATAACTGACCACAAAAAAAATAAACATTTTGCAATGGCCCTCTCAGTCTCCGGACTTGAAACCCATTGAAAACCTGTGGTTTCAATTGAGGAGGGCAGTCCATAAGCGCAGGCCAAATTATATATATCAAGGACCTGGAAAGATTCTGCACAAAGGAATGGTCTAAGATCCCTCCCAATGTGTTCTCCAATCTCATAAAACATTATAGAAAAAGGCTCAGTGTCATCCTAGCAAGTGGAAGGTGCTGGTGTCTTGAAAACAGGGGTGTTGATAATTTTGTCACCGATAATTTTTAGATTTGTATTACTTGTTAAACATATTTGAGCCATTGTATTTGTATAAAATAATTGACCCACAAAATTACAACACACACAACCCTGTGTTCTCAAAGACAAATAACTTTAAAGCTACTGTACGTTATTTACTCTCTGTCTATAATAACATAGCCCATCTATTCTGCCAAACAAATGCAAAAATGGCCAATTGGTTACAAAGTATTTTCCTGAGCAGAGGAAATGTCAACAAGGCCTAGTAGTTTTCTCAAGTACACACTGAACTAGTTAGGAGATCTACTGAGTAGCTGTGTTTCCAAGAAGCAATATTATATCACAACAGCTTGAGTTAAGCCCACAAGAGCTCTGCTATTCATCACAAAACTGTCAGCTATCATCCAATTGCATTCCTCAAGTGCAACATCATCACCCAGTGCTTGAAGCCGATTAGGCATGATCAGTGAAAGCATCAAGTCCTTAACCAAATGAGATGGTATATTCCAAAATGAGACATATTGGTCAAACAACAATCTAGTGTTTATTTTGCCAGCTAAAGGAATAATATATGCCATTTAGCAGATGCTTTTTACCAAAGAGGGGGATATATTATCGACATAAGGGATAACCTGAAAAGGATTCAGAGGCTATGAGTAGCATACTGTACCTAGTGAAAGAAGCCTTGGAATACACAGTATTATCAACAGGCTACTATAATCAGAGAAATATACAGAACCTAGTATCAGTATACCGTACCTGGTCGCTCTCATGTGGAAGAAGAGTGACACACTGAAGAGCCAATGGGGAAGCACCTGGACACCTCTGGTTCCTCCCCTCCACTCCACTACCCTCCTGGTTTAACCTGTAGAGTGGGCCGTTCTTCTGCAGCCGGCCGTTGTTGACTGCCCGTTTGGCGGACAGTCGTAACCTCTGCTGAAACCCTGGGTTGTCCAAGACGTGTGATAGATCATCCTGGTTCCTTAGGTACCTCTGGATGTTCTTCAGAGAGGAACCGTGGTTATCATCCAGACCCTCGATGGCCCTCCTCAGAATTTTATTCCAGTCAACGTGGCGAAGTTCACTGGGATTCCATATAGATCCTTTAGACAATGGGACAGAGAGGTTTGCACTAACAGGTTTGAGCGATGTTGTTGATGAAGATACTCCTCTCCCAGGGTGCTCAGGGTCTTTGTACGACACGCTCCCCTTATTGGTGACTTTGAGAATGGAACCATCGTGAACACTTAACTCCAACTGCTCCAGAACGGTCCTCTTGTCCAATCTGTGTAAGGTAGCCACCGCATGACAAATCCGCTCCTCGGAAGGCCTCTGTTTTTGCCTTTTAATTTTCTGTATTGCTTCTAGAATCCACTCCGTATACAGAGGGTTAGCAAGTTCCACCATGGTTAAACAATGAGATTTAGGAAAAAGTGATCCATAGAGAATATCCCTTGTTGTTGTGAAGCATTTGATACATCCAACACATCTTGAAGGTCAAAAAGTAATGTTCCACCTCGGCATCAATACATTCCTGCTGTAAATCCTCATCCAAGGTAGAAGCTCACATGTAACCTCACAAAATAAGATGAAAGTAGCTAGATAGTAAATTCCTCGAAGGTTGGGACAGTTACCGACCGACCTGGAACACGATTCCTTCGAATGACGTAAGTTCCTTCAATATCCAAATGATAACTTAAAAAGAAAAAAAAACACAGATAGTCATAAACAGTCAAATAAGATCACAAGCCAAAAATATGCAATACTGTACCCTAACAATAACAGAGCAAGAATTTCTATACATTTGTTTCACCCAGCACCTTTGCTGAGTCTCAAGTACTAGTAGCCCATGGTCACATTAGACAAACAGATTGTTTTGACTACTGGTAGTGAATTGTGAGGGATCGGCCTAGTGTACACTTTACACATTGGGCCATGAACAATTTAAGTGTTGTTGGATTAGTAGGCTAGGCTATATTCTGAGACCTCACCATAACATTTACTGAAAAGCAGACCAAGACAACATGAAATGAAGGTCAACAACACTCAAGAGAAACAGATGGATTATAAAGCAGTTCAGACGGATTGAAGATGATTCTAGGTAGGTTAGGGATAGGCTAATGTTACTTAATCCGTAGTCTGAGTCTGATACTATAATCCACCGATTGACCTAACCTCACGCAATAGTTTGTGGTAAAATAATGATCAAGATTAATTTGTCATGACACTGACTACAGTCATAACAACAAGGGAGATTAAATGTAACCTGTTAAATATATGTTAAAACACCTATCAAAATTACTTGTGATATGTGTTATTTTTTTGTTGATAGTTAAATGCTTCATTGTAACATCACCAGTTGACCAAACTAGACTACTCAGTGTTTCTAAATCAGATACAATGTAGAACAAGAAGGGCAATGGAGTTTGACTTCTTGCACGCGAGTTTGACAGCTTGTATGCGTAACGAGTGATAAACAAGGATTTGTTCATTTTAGCAGTCGGCGCGAGCTTGAATGTTAGCCGCACACGATCAATTCATATTGTTGCACTTTTTGACAGCTGCGGAGGGATGGTTACCGGAAATTTATGACGGCAATTTATGTTGAAACTAACATGAGACGCTTACGAACGAGAAGGTAATATGTAACTAACCTTGCTTGTATCAGTTGAGTTGTAGGAAAAAACATTGCTGCCTGCATTAATGACGTGACCTAAACAGTCGCCATTTTGTTACAATGTTGTAGTTTACATAAATCCGACATGACGCTGATTACAATCCAATGGAGTCTCATTAAACCTTACCTACACTAATGTGCCCTCCCTAGCAACTTTAATATTGGCTGTAAAGGCAAGATCCGATTTCTGGTTTGATAAAGTACATGTCAATCATTATATATGAGCTCACTTTAGAAGGGACTGCGTTGGCTGCTTGATCTGTCACTACACTCAATTGAACCGCCTCTTAAGGTGTCTTCTCGTATCATGGCTTGATGTTATATTTACCCTAAGCACTTATCGTTTGACTGAATAAATTGGTGCACTATAGGGACAATGTAATATAGCTTCTGTATCTCAATTAGATTGTCATTCATTAACATAAAAGTTACCGCAGGTCAGTGGTTAAATTAAGGATTTCTGGTTAAACTATATCCTGTGTCAAACGACAGCCCACCTTTACTACGACTCCTCCTTGAAACAATTGGTTACACTTCAAAATGATTTGGATCATTTTAGACTTTAATTGGTTGTTTGTTAAATCCATCATTTATTTGCAAAAAAAAAAAAAACGGCGAAGACTTGACTGCTGATTTAAAGCAGCAAGTTTTAAAAATGTTTGAAGGTGATGGGCTATTATCGTGCTATGGTTGTCCATATGCTACCCGACACTTCTTTCCCCACAAACTGGTGTTCTCATTTTATTTTCCAATCTTGTGGAAATTCACTACAGCCTATTCCCAGAAGCATTGACAATTCACTGATTTCAGTTTTCACCAACTCATGTAGGCTACCAAACGTTTACGGGTGGGCTACATCATAATAAATAGGGCACACTATAAATAATCATTCAGGATTTCTTATCCATCAAGCGGTAGAATTTCTCTACATAGCACGAGTGCCTGCATGTGTTAGGCTACAGCGATCATCAACATTCTACCGTGTAAATTATGACAATACTTATTTTCTGTATTATCTTGCACTGCATTTCCGACTAGAAAATAAACACATGGGGGGAGGGGGGGGGGTCCACATAGCCTACAAACGGAGTAGTTGACCCGGGAAATCGGAGTAGCAGCATCTTCACTGTGCCTCAATAATAAATGTATTACTACAGTTTCGCGATCCATCCATTTCTCACTCGACTCGCAGGTCCATTCTCGTTTACACATTATTAGTCAGTGATATACAGTCTCCTTGGAATGTAGGCTAGATCGTTTACAAAATGTTCCGACCGACGCTGGGCAAGGAGGCAAAACAAATTACGCAAGTTTTATGCAAGGATGAACATGTAACCAGTGAGAGAAAAAGGCATCGGCTAGCTACCGTAAATATTTGCTGGTAGTTACCTCTTCAAGTTTTCTTTATCGGATACAGTCCTCTTCTTTATTAACACGATGACTGAAACGACGATCGGATATACATAATCACACTCACAGCGGCACATCCATATGGGGGTTTCCTTGTATTTTTAATCTCTAAACGATTCGCTGAAGGCTCGCGCTGAGACAGAGAGGACCTGATAACAACTAATTGAAAGGTTAATCTACATAGCAGCCTGTGACAAAGTGGTACCTCCCTCCCCCTTCTTCTTCACTGTAGACATCCCTACTTCAGTCAGTGAAGTGGAGCAGACCGTCGCCCCTGTAGAGCAGTAGCGCTTCCCCAATGATCATAGCGGCAAATGTAATGTCACTTTCACTTTCCACATTAAAATGTCCCGGGATGTGCATGGGAAGATTACATTTTTTTTGCAACGCGTCTTGATGTCTTTATCCAGGGTTGTATTCTGCGAGTGGCATAATACTTGCACAGCTAGTGTACAAATTGACATTGGCATTAATTGCCGTTATCCGGAATAACTTCCTAGATTATGCAGCCAATTGGGCCACCTTGTTTCCAAGCATCTTCTGATCATAGAACCAGCTGGATAGGTCTTTTTGCAGAGGGATTGTTAAATTGACCCAATCTTAATATAATGAAGACATCAAGTCCTTGATCATGATCATAACATAAAATCGTTATGAATAATGACACCTACAAAAAATTATATTGATATCATTTTAAAGGAAGACAGACAAGAAGACAAATAATCATAGTCTATTAAATGGACACCAATAAATCAACAGTATGATTCAATCATATTATGGAAATTATCCATCAACAACCTCAAGATGTTACAGCTGCTGCCTACACTAATTTGGGTGTGAAATCCGTCCCTGCTCTTTCCTTCAATACCCACATTAGTCACGTCTGTAAAACGTCATTCTTTCACCTGAATAACATCTCCCGCATAAGACCCTCTCTCCCCACATCTGACACAGAAAAACTAATCCATGCAATCATTTTATCCGGAATTGATTATGGAAACGCAGTTCTTGGGGGCCTGACCGCAGATTTATTTCATAAACTAGAGCTCAGCTAAAACAGTGCCGCAAGTATTCTAGCACAAAAAAAAAAAGTCTGCGCACATCACCCCCATCCTTGCTGATCTCTATTGGCTACATGTTCCTCAAGTAATTTAATGTAAAATTCTCCTCCTCCTTACAATGCCCTAAATGGCATTGAACCCACCTACCTGTTAGACATTCTCTACCCCTATGAACCTCCATGCCCCCAGGACCAGGCTCTGCACAATGAGGGGTACATTTTGTTGTAGCCCCAGACACCTAATTCAACTTGTCAAATAATAATCAAGCTCTCAATGAGTTGAATTCATTATTTTACCTTTATTTATCTAGGCAAGTCAGTGAAGAACAAATTCTTATTTTCAATGACGGCTTAGGAACAGTGGGTTAACTGCCTTGTTCAGGGGCAGAACGACAGATTTGTACCTTGTCAGCTCAGGGATTCAAACTTGCAACCTTTCGGTTAACCCAATGCTCTAACCACTAGGCTACCCTGCTGCCCCGAATCAGGTGAATTTGTCTGGGGCTACAACAAAAATGTGTGCTGTTGGGGGTACTAGAGGACTGGAGTTGGGAAACTGATATAGGGTGCCATTTATGCGGCGGGGTAACCGGAAGGTTGCAAGTTCAAATCCCCGAACTGACAAGGTACAAATCTGTCGTTCTGCACCTTAACAGGCAGTTAACCCACTGTTCCTAGGCTGTCATTGAAAATAAGAATTTGTTCTTAACTGACTTGCCTAGTTAAATAAAGATAATTTTTTAAAATGTTTTTTAAATGGGACGTTGCTGGAGCATGTGCCATCCACACAGTCTGACCATCCCCCCATCTCTCCTCTCAATCCTTGCCAACTGCCACCCAGTGCTGTTCAGCAACACTGCTGCCCATCTGCGGGGCAAAACACTGGTCTGGTCTGCTCTGGCTACGTCCCCAGTCAGTCAATTCCCATCCCAAATGGCACCCTATTCCCAATGTTGGGCACTACTTTTGACCAGGACCCTTTCGTTTTGTTCCAAATGCCACCCTATTTCCTATATAGTGCACTACTTTTGGCCAGGGCCCATAGGATCTCTCCCAAATTGCACCCTATTCCCTATATAGTGCTTTTGGGATGCAGACACACTGCTTTTGCTTTTCACGCATTCAAAGAAGGGATGGTGCTGATGAATGAGGGTAAATACCAGACATACGAATTGTGTTCTTTCTTTGAAAATATAACTCTCATATGATGAGCCCAAATTTGCCAACGACATATGTTCTTCTAGCAGCTCTGATCTAATTGAACTCTGTACATGTATAAATTAAGAACATTAGAAGTTGGTAGAATTCAGACTTGGGTATCGCACACCAAGGGAGAAACAGGGGACCTTAACCAGTTAGTTGTTGAGACAATGACACATCTGTAACATTTAAACTACTGTTCTTACACTTTAAAATGAAGTAAATCACGGTAGAAGTGTGGTTAACAGTTTTCCTTCTCGCGGTAAACTACGCAGCATTCCTCATTCTCATTACTTAATCATGGCTCCATATTTTTGTTTAAGTCCAAAATCGCATCTTATTCTCTATTTAGGGCACTATTTTTGACCAGTAGTGCACAAAATAGAGAATAGGGTGCCATTTGTCACGCATTCTTTGTGTTTGGGTTTTGCCATCTGTCAAGTTGAGAAGCAAATGAACCAGCTGCTACGGAGTGTGATCTCTGCCAATCAGAAATGTGGTCCTTTTCAAAGCGCATCTGTGTGAAACCTTAAAACGCTGATGAAAAAAGTGTCTCAAAGTTGTTAATAACATTTTGGCTAGAGCCTGTTTTCACCTAGATGCCCCTGATTAACATAAACGCATAAACCAAGCATCATTAAATGGATCTACAGCCCTTTGCATAAGAGGTGTTTGAATAGGATCACTCTTCACATTTAATGAGCCCAGAAATTAAAGGGAAAATATATGCAAACAGGTTGAGTTCTGTACTATTATTTATACACAATATGAAAATGGCATATTGCATAATGTGTTTTTGTATTTCAATTTTTCAGTTTCACAGTTATATGGGACATAGGCACATTTTGACCTCAGTCTAGGATAATAGTATAGGTTATAGGCTACAGTTTGTATATACTACTGTTAAAGGAGCAATATAGTACTGGCTCATAACCTATTCCCTATATAGTGCACTACTTTTGACCAGAACCTTATTAGGGAGGCAAAAATACATGGATAAAGGGGTTTAAGAAAAATAGTCCCTGGTCAAAAGTAGTACATCATCTAGGGAATAGGGTGCCATTTGGCACATATCCCAATTTCTCTCAATCCCCATTATCCACTACTTGTGCCCCCCCCCCCCCCCCCCCCCCCCATGCCTGGAGGGAGGAAGGGACAGTCTGGGGCCTCTCGGTGATCCTTGTCTCCCCTATCCAACACCCGGCAACAGCACAGCTGGGTGTGGGAGGGGGGGGATCAGCCAGCTGGGTGCAGGATCAGCCTAATTTCCAGGGCTCTCTAATGATCACCATGAAGAGGCACCTCTAATCCCATAATTGAGAGAAACAACCTCCATCAGCCGTGGAGCCATCATCCCAAATGGCACCTCAGTCCTAATATAGTGCACTACTCTTGACCAGGGCCCATAGGGAGACCATAGGGCTCTGGTCAAAAGTAGTGAACTATGTAGGAAATAGGGTGCCAATTTGGACGTATTTATAGAGATCCGGGAGTCTGGGAGAATCCAGCTAGAACCCTACGAGCCCCTTGGAGATTACCCAGCTCTCTGGTCTGTACTAGGACACCCAGGCTTGGGGCTGGATCTGGCCTGCCCTGGACCCCATTTTGCTAGTGATGGAGGTTTAGCTGTTTTCCCATCATGTTTAACAATACAGAAGTCAGGACCAAAAATAATTAGCTTGCTGCAAACACATCTAAATTCAGCAAACGAAAGAAAAGTCCATTTTTCAGGACCCTGTCTTCAAAGATAATTTGTAAATATCCAAATAACTTCACAGATCTTCCCTGTAAAGGGTTTAAACACTGTTTCCCAATGCTTGTTCAATGAACCATAAACAATTAATGAACATGCACCTGGTGAACGGTCGTTAAGACACTAACTGCTTACAGACGGTAGGCAATTAAGGTCACAGTTATGAAAACTTAGGACACTAAAGAGGCCTTTCTACTGACTCTGAAAAACACCAAAAGAAAGATGCCTAGGGTCCCTGCTCATCTGTGTGAACGTGCCTTAGACATGCTGCAAAGAGGCGTGAGGACTGCAGATGTGGCCAGGGCAATACATTGCAATTTCTGTACTGTGAAACGCCTAAGACAGCGCTACAGGGAGACAGGATGGACAGCTGATCATCCTCGCAGTGGCAGACCATGTGTACAACACCTGCACAGGATCGGTACATCTGAACATCAAACCTGCGGGACAGGTACAGGATGGCAACAACAACTGCCGAGTTACACTGGGAACGCACAATCCCTCCATCAGTGCTCAGACTGTCCGCAATAGGCTGAGAGAGGCTGGATTGAGGGCTTGTAGGCCTGTTGTAAGGCAGGTCCTCACCAGACATCACCGGCAACAACGTCGCCTATGGGCACAAACCCACAATCGCTGGACCAGACAGGACTGGCAAAAAGTGCTCTTCACGGTTTCACCAGGGATGATGGTTGGATTTGCGTTTATCATCAAAGGAATGAGCGTTACCCCGAGGCCTGTACTCTGGAGCGGGATCGATTTGGTGGTGGAGGGTCCATCATGGTCTGGGGCAGTGTGTTACAGCATCATCGGACTGAGCTTGTTGTCATTGCAGGCAATCTCAACGCTGTGCGTTACAGGGAAGACATCCTCCTTCATGGTACCTGACATGACCCTCCAGCATGACAATGCCACCAGCCATACTGCTCGTTCTGTGCATGATTTCCTGCAAGACAGGAATGTCAGTGTTCTGCCATGGCCAGCGAAGAACCCGGATCTCAATCCCATTGAGCACGTCTAGGACCTGTTGGATCGGAGGATGAGGGATAGGGCCATTCCCCCCCATAAATGTCCAGGAACTTGCAGGTGCCTTAGTGGAAGAGGGGGGTAAATCTCACAGCAAGAACTGGCAAATCTGGTGCAGTCCATGAGGAGGAGATGCACTGCAGTACTTAATGCAGCTGGTGGCCACACCAGATACTGACTGTTACTTTTGATTTTGACCCCCCTTTGTTTCAGGGACACATTATTCCATTTCTGTTAGTCACATGTCTGTGGAACTTATTCAGTTTATGTCTCAATTGTTTAATCTTGTTATGTTCATACAAATATTTACACATGTTAAGTTTGCTGAAAATAAACACAGTTGACAGTGAGAGGATGTTTCTTTTTTTGCTGAGTTTATAATCATCCATCGAAAAGTGGTTTGAATGGATGAAAGATCTACACCGCCTGTTACAATAACACAACAGTCATTATCTTTAGTAGCCAGTAGGATGCAGAAAATGATTAGCTTGCTGCAACCACACCTTCAATCATTCATCAAAAAGTGGTTGGAATGGATGAAAGATATACACAACTTGGTATTATGGTAACAGTCAAACTCTTTGTGCATTTGTTACTTTACTTATTACATTCAAGATGACAAGGCATTGGAAATGTGGGGTGAAGGCATTGTATGAACTCAAGGAACATTTGACAAAGTCTCAGACCACCCACGCCTGTTGTTTTAATGAACAATATTGTCCGTCATGGCAAAACGAACTTGGCAACATACCATTGTATTCAGTAAACATTTAAGAAAATAATAATAATATCAAACTCCATATTTCAGACAGTACTTTATTGATAGTAGGGCCCTGAGTTTTTCTAGACCACGTATTAATGACCTGGCGAGGAAAAACCCCTGGTCCTTAGTATTAGACATCGTAACCTTTTAATAGCAAAGCCAAAACAATGAGTTAAATGAGAGTTAAGATTTAGTGGTTTTGAACTGACAGATGGTGCATAGAAAGTGGAGTGTTGTTTAGAAAGTTGCTTAAAAAGTAATCTACTGAAGCAAATTGAATCACTGATGATCAATAATCTCACAGCAAGTTACAACACATAGCGACAATGTTGTTGACCGGTTATATCCATGGAATTATTGTAAACCTTAAACAAACTTTACACACACAACTTTGAGGCACATACATACACACAGCTTTATGCAGGTGTTTGTAAGGTAAGGAAAATACATTTGTGGTTGGGGGATAATGGTTGGGTACATCAAGGGAAGTCAGGTTTCTCAGGGAAGGTACATCCTGCTCGTCTGATAATGACATTGGCTGCATAGTGGCCAGCACGGATACACTCCTCCAATGGCCTCTCCTGGACCAGCTCTGACAGGAAGCCTGGGAGGAGAGAGAGGTGAGAAGCAAGGGTCAGGGGTCAGTAAAAGACTATAGCAGAGAAGAAAAGTTTATTAAAGTGTCACTCCTCAATATAACATTTGACAGAATGGTTTGAATTACAGGGGGGTGGGGAGAGCTGGGCACCACTATAAGACAATCAGAACTCCCCTGGAGATGTATCAAAGGAATAGAACATGGGAATATAATTGATTAATTGGGCATCTATGTATATGCTGTGGAGAGGATAATTGGCAGAAACAAGAGAGAAACCAGGGAGGAGACAGACTAGTGTACTGCACCTCCCACAAAGGCATCTCCTGCTCCGTTAGTGTCCACAATGTCGTTCTGGTCAATGTCCAGGACAGAAAACATGGTCACCTTCTCACCTGGGGGGGGGGAGATATATAGAGAAAAAAATTGACATATCATTTAGATAATTATTTTGATCTATATCAGGGTTTCCCAAACTCAGTCCTGCCCTAGCACTACACAGCTGATTCAAATAACCAACTCTTCTTCAAGCTTTGATTATTTCAATAAGCTGTGTAGTGCTAGGGAAAAAAACAACCAGGGACGATTTTGGGAAACCCTGATCTATATGACCCTGGGTCAAAGATCAAAGAATACCATGCTTCCAAATGTCATACACATTGTGATCAGTCAGCTCAGCGTGATTTCACAAGAGGTATCTTCAGCTGTGATTTGGCCGACTTCACAATACAATAAAAATGCATAGTGTTGACATGTCTCTACACTTTCAACTCAGTATCATATCAAGATGGATAAGGGTTCTAGGCCATGAAAGAACAAGTTAAGGTTTCACTTTGAAATCCATTAAATGAGTACTGTACAGGATTAGGATCTTAATTTGATCACCCTGTTTGCGAAGACATTTCCTGCAATACAGGAAATGTAAACTTGTAGTATATTTGAGGTTTAAAAAGTCTTCTGAAGTTTGTCATTTCCACTGTGAAATTTGAGACCTGATTGTCCCTTATGAAAAATGTATCAACCCCTACAAAAATCTCCATGAATTATAATCCTGTTGCAGCAGGATTATTTTCCTGCTGTAGCAATCTGGGTCAAATTAAGATCCTACATCTGTATATTATCTTCAGTGGGATGTATTGCTTCAATTATCAGTAGCACATGTACTTCAAAAGAAACTTCAAGTCAAAAAAACGAAACTGGCAGGGTGAAAAAGAAGAAGAAAATCTACCAGACAACAAAGTATTGAGGTATAGAATGACATTAGATCAGCAACTTGTGTCGGTACAATCCAAACCACACACAGGGTCTTCAAACAAGGCAAGGTCTGTGTCCGAAATGACACCATATTTAGTCCACTCCTTTTGACCAGAGCTCTATCGAAAAGTAGTGTACTATATCGGAAGTAGGATGCCATTTGGGATGCAACCAAGGGCTCTGGTGCCGACATGAACCTTCAAACAGGTGTGGGAGACAAAAGACTGACGTTTGGATGAAAGGAACATGAGGAGGCTGACAGTGTTCTTATTGGGTCGGAAAGATCTAGGAATTTGGGGTTTAAAGCCACAATCTGCAATTTGTTTTCAATGGGTATATGCACCAAGTTTACAAAACATTAGGAACACCTTCCTAATATTGAGTTGCACCCCCTTTTGCCCTCAGAACAGCCTCAATTCGTCGGGGCATGGACTCTACACGGTGTCAAACGCATTCCACAGGGATGCTGGCCCATGTTGACTCCAATGCTTCCCACAGTTGTGTCAAGTATTCTTTGGGTAGTGGACCACTCTTGACACACACGGGAAACTGTTGAGCATCAAAACCCAGCAGCTTTGCAGTTCTTGACACAAACGGGTGCGCCTGGCACTTCCTACTATACCCCGTTCAAAGGCACTTAAATCTTTTGTCTTGCCCATACACCCTCTAAAGGGCACACATACACATTCCATGTCTCAATTGTCTTAAGGCTTAAAAATCATTCTTTAACCTGTCTCCTCCCCTTCATCTACACGGATTGAAGTAGATTTAACAAGTGACATCACTAAGGGATCATAGCTTTCAGCTTGATTCACCTGGTCATTCTGGTCATTCTATGTCATGGAAAGTGCACGTGTTCCTAAGGTTTTGTACATTCAGCTATCACTATTACCATACATAGCTATAATTCTGCAGATTGCACCTTTAAAGAGACAAGAAAAGAGCTAACAATAATCATAATGTAACGTGACGAGGCCCACTGCAAATCGAACAGTTCATGGATTCATTTTCTAGTTGCAAAACAAGGCAACCCCGCCTCATCAATTTCAACAAAACTCCTAAACATCCTCAGAGTCCAGTGTCATACATGAATAAGACTCAAAGTAATTATCTTGAATTACATAGCATATTATGCATATACTGTAGGCCTTTCAAACAAATCAAGCCACCATGTGAAAATAAAATAAATAAATTGTCAGAAATAGTTTCACAAATGCTGGCTGGTGTTATGACCTGACCTGATGTCAGTAAGGTTTTAACCATAGAATGTTCTAACACACCTTGATTAATGAAGCCTATGTGGCACAGTGACCAGTCGGTCACATTGATATGACCAACTATTTGGGGCGGCAGGTAGCCTACTGGTTAGAACATAGGCATCTCCGTCTGAGAGAACATTCCGCCCTCCTTTCAAGGAAGCAGCTGATTACTTTGGTTACTTTGATAATAAATCACAATAAAACTGAGATCCTTTTATGATCAGCTAATTAGCGCCATAACGACATTGCTTAATTCATGTTGCAAATGAAGCATGTGGACCCTTCCTCCTCCCTATTGAAAATGATTAACCACACACACATCTTAACATATACATTGTGCTTATAATAAATCACAATTTGTCAATTATTCTACAGTTAACAGATTACAATGATCAATTGTGAGATGTGTGTGTATTTAAAGAGGAGGAATTAATTAAAAACACATACACAAGACAATGTCTGTGTCCCAAATGGCACCCTATTCCGCCTATAGTGCATCTTTTTATTTTATTTTTTATAATGCACTACCAATAGGGCTCTGGTCAAAACTTTAAAGGCAATAGGCTGCCATTTGGGATGCAGGCATAGTCTTGTGTTGGTGTTTTTAATTAAAACCTCTCTTTATAATAGAAGAATAGAATCTAGTATAATTATTGAGCATTGATTCCAAACACGATTATTATTACTGCAGACGTTCAGTTTAATAGCCCTGAGGGTGTTACAGGTTTTAGTTTTTCCATTTGTTTTGAGGTTGGACTTTTAGCACGTATAGCACGTTAGCATGTAGGGCACACCAATTGGTATCACCTCGTTAGTCAGTATGTGTTACCCCTGTGCTGGTTGCCAACTCGTTAGTGGGAAGGCGTTTCACCTGTGCTGGCCCAGGTGCTATATATAAGTGGCTGGCCCAGTGCTCCACTGATCTTGAGAGAAGGAGGGTCAACACCTTTAGTTGGCGCTCCCGATTTGATTTCTAGAAAAAACATTCCTTGGTCTGATCTTCCATTATTGTTTTGCATCACCTTCTTGGTTTGCTTCCTGTCTTGAAGTTTGGTGTTGGTTTTCATTTTGTTTGCCTCTTCTTGGGCAAATTTCGTGGGTGTTTTTTTAGTTTCCAGTTGTTGTTGCTAGTCAACTTTCAGTGGACACCCCTATGAGTCTTTCTGAAACCCTCCAAAAAAAAGACCCTTCTGTTTGAGTGACAATTTTGGTTTTCTTGTTGGGAAACAGAACTGGGAGTCAGGGTTTAATTCTGGAGAGGGAGCCTGAAAACGGCTACCACGGGAGTTAGTGACGAAAAATAACAATACAGGACACTTTAGAGGCTCTGTAATTGGAATGAGTACACTTTAAATCCTTTAACGAGGATCCATTGGAGGGCAATAAAATGCAGAAGGTAAATATGTTTACACAGTTTCAAACAAAAGGTTATTTCCTCATAAAGGTTTTCAGAGTGGGCGGCAGAGGAAGAAGAGAAACCAACCATCTGAGACATAACCAGCTGGAAAATGAAGTGGCTAGTTGATTATAAAGCTGAACTGTAATGGCAATTACATATAACATATTAGGCCTACCTAAACTAAGAAAAACACCACAACCACATATTATTTCATTTAACCAGGTAAGGCATTGAGAACACATTCTCTTTTACAATAACGACCCGACCATGATGCCATAACCTACTGTATTCAGACCCCTTGACTTTACCCCTTATTCTAAAATGGAGTAAATTGATTTTCCCCCCCAAGCTACACACACACTACCCCATAATGACAAAGCAAAAACAGGTTTTGAAATGTTTGCAAAAACTATAAAAAGTACATAAGTATTCAGACCCTTAATTCAGTACTTTGTTGAAGCACCGTTTGGCAGCGATTACAGCCTCGAGACTTCTTGGGTATGATGCTACAAGCTTGGCACACCTGTATTTGGAGAGTTTCTCCCATTCTTCTCTGCAGATCCTCTCAAGCTCGGTCAGGTTGGATGGGGAGCTTCGCTGCACAGCTATTTTCAGGTCTCCAGAGATGTTCGATCGGGTTCAAGGACATCGAAGCCACTCCTGCGTTGTCTTGGCTGTGTGCTTAGGGTAGTTGTCCTACTGGAAGGTGAACCTTCGCCCCAGTCTGAGGTTGTGAGCGTTCTAGAGCAGGTTTTCATCAAGGACCTCTGTACTTTGCTCCATTCATCATTCCCTCTACCCTGACTAGTCTCCCAGACCCTGACGCTGAAAACCATCTCCACAGCATGATGCTGCCACCACCATGCTTCACCATAGGGATGGTGCCAGGTATCCTCCAGACGTGATGCTTGACATTCAGTCCAAAGAGTTTCAATCTTGGTTTCATCAGACCAGAGAATCTTGTTTCTCATGGTCTGAGTCTTTATGTGCCATTTGACAAACTCCAAGTGGGCTGTCATGTGCATTTTACTGAGGAGTGGCTTCTGTCTGCCCACTCTACCATAAAGGCCTGATTGGTGGAGTGCTGAAGAGATGGTTATCCTTCTGGAAGATTCTCCCATCTCCACAGAGGAATTCTAGAGCTCTGTCAGAATGACCATTGGGTTCTTGGTCACCTCCCTGACCAAGGCCCTTCTTTCCTGATTACTCAGTTTGGCCAGGTGGCCAGCTCTAGGAAGAGTCTTGGCGGTTCCAAACTTCGACCATTTAAGAATGGAGGTCACTTTGTTATTGGGGACCTTAAACACTGCATACATTTTTGTGCCTCGACACAATCCTGTCTCAGATTTCTACGGACAATTCCTTCGAATAGCTTGGTTTTTGCTCTGACATGCTCTGTCTACTGTGGGACCTTATATAGACAGGTGTGTGCCTTTCCAAATCATGTCCAATCAATTGAATCAAGTTGTAGAAACATCTCAAACATGATCAATGGAAACAGGAGCTTGAGCTTAATTCCGAGTCTCATATCAAAGAGCCTGAATACTTATGTAAATAAGGTATTTCTGTTTTTTGTTTTTAATGAATGTGCAAACATTTCTAAAAACCTGTTAAAGCTTTGTCATTATGGGGTTATCAATTTTAGAGCAAGGCTGTAATGTAACAATATGTGGAAAAAGTCAAGGGATCTCAATACTTTCCGAATGCACTGTACACACTAGGTAGAGATAAACTATACTTTAAACAGAGTAGTACTGAATAATCCCTTTCACTAATTTATTCTTAACATGAAACTTGTAATGGAAATCACATATCATGCACTAAGTCTATGATGCAGCCACTATCTCGCACCACTCTGTAAGACCACAAAACCACACCTACAAAGCTGTACAGAGAACTGTAGACTACTGAATAATAGATTGTCAATTTTGAAGTTTCTTATACTTGTCTTTTCTTTACTAGTACTGACTTTGCTGAGAGCCTTTATTGACTTACGAATACTGAGATATGTGGTTGTCCTACCTAGCTACCTGGAGGAGAGTGTCTGCTAAATGTAAATTAAGCCTTATGACGTCCCTTTTTTCCCATTTATTTTACAGTAAGTGTGAACATAACGATAGAAACATCACACCGCCACAGTATAACACTCCCTTCCTCTTCCTTCCACCATCCATTCCTCTGTCTGCCAATATTCTCTTCTTCTGAGAGTCAAATTAGTAAACTTGACTGAAACATTAGCTCAGGTTACAAGTGCACCAAACTCCCAGGTGATGTGGAAACACAAAGTCCTCATTGGCAGAGAACTGTCATGGTATGTGTCCAAAGTGGCACCCTATTGCCTATGTAGTGCACTACTTTTTACCAGAACCCATGAAAGTCAATAGGGTGCCATTTGGGACACAAGACACAGTCATGGAAATGGTCATAAACACGCTCCTGCCAAAACGCTGTCTCTGTTGACGTTGGCTGATGGGATGTCTGAAAACATTACTTTTGTGTAATAACGGTCACCAAGTGCAGTCCATCATTTTAACTTCAACTGTACTCTTTCTTACACGGCTCAGGCTCTTCAACAACTACTATACTGAACAAAAATATTAACGCAACATGCAACAATTATTTTTTTTTTACAAGGAAATCAGTCATTTGAAATAAATTCATTTGGCCCTAATCTATGGATTTCACATGACTGGGCAGGGAAGCAGCCATGGGTGGGCCTGGGATGGCATAAGCCCACCCACTTGGGAGCCAGGCCCAGCCAATCAGAATGAGTATTTTACAGACAGAAATAGTTATTACATTATTACAGACAGAAATACTCCTCAGTTTCATCAGCTGTCCAGGTGGCTGGCCTCAGACGATCCCTAAGGACAAGAAGCCGGATGTGGAGGTCCTGGGCTGGCATGGTTACACGTGGTCTGCAATTGTGAGGCCGGTTGGACGTACTGTCAAATTCTCTAAAATGACGTTGGAGGCGGCTTATGGTAGAGCAATGAACATTAAATTATCTGGCAACAGTTCTGGTGGACATTCCTGCAATCAGCATTCCAATTGCACGCTCCCTCAAAACTTGAGACAACTGTGGCATTGTGTTGTTGGACAAAACTGCACATTTTAGAGTGGCCTTTTATTATCCCCAGCACAAGGTGCACCTGTGTAATAACCATGCTGTTTAATCAGCTTCTTGATATGCCACAGCTGTCAGGTGGGTGGATTATCTTGGTAAAGGAGAAATGCTCACTAACAGATGTAAAAAAATGTGTGCACAACATTTTTGAGAAACAAGCTTTTTGTGCATATGGAACATTTCTGGGATATTTTATTTCAGCTCATGAAACATGGGACCAACATTTTGCATGTTGAGTTCATATGTTTGTTCAGTATAAAACAAAATAATAATGGTTTGCTCATTGAATCAACAAGGTCATTGGTTGGCTTGCTGTGCTGGGGTGGCCTGTTGTGGGATGTGTGGGTGGGTGTTGACTCAAGTGTTACTGTCTAACAGTTAACCTGTAGCATCGATTCAAGAAAGAAAGAAACCAGGATTTGTTTTCAGAATGAAATACATCCTTGGAAACCGTTCGCAATTGTCTTGCTTTTGTTCTCTTTAATCTTTGCCACTCCCTAATTAACAAGGCTTGAATGCTTTGCAAACCAAAAGGAATTCTTTCAACAGGCGACTCGCTTTGAATTGTGCACCAATGAAGTACTTTGTTAATTATTATTTTTCAAAACAATGCGTATTATTCACACCATGCCAATAACTTGAGACAAATATAGGGTACAATGTGAAAATAAAGACATTAATACCCTGGATATTTAGCCTACTAAATGATGAGTACACAGAGCCTTGCTTGGCTTATTAAATCATGACATGCTCTTTTTCATTAGAAATCAATGCCATTGTAATGTGACAGACATCAGGTAAAAGTTTAAATTGATGCCTTGCCAGAATGGTGTACTACATGTTAACACTGTCAATACATTCCACCATGAAGACTAAATCAACAATTAAAGTTGGAATAAATGATACTTATTTTTCTGGAACACTTCCTTAATGGCTTGAACACACCAATAACGTTTTCCTGCCGAGACCGAGTGCAAACCGATTTTACATGTAGGATCGCCTGAAGATGTCGGCAGTCAGACAGACATCAACAGCGTGCTGAACGATTGATATATGAACAGGAGATCTACATCCAGTACAATGTGTGTGAGACCCTTAACATTCCAGCCAAACTGTGTCACAGAGAGAAAAAAACATGATCACTTTCTTGGCCAACCCGTCAGGTTAGCAGCAAGCACGTTGACGTTCAATCTGTTTCTGTGTCATAACCAGCAACATCTTCATTCACAGTCGAGTTCTAAAAAACTAAAACATATGACAGTATTTATACCCACAGGCAAAAAGATGAGTAGACCAATATCCCTTTGGTGAGAGAAAACCCTGATGGGAGATGCCACAGATAAGAGTAGAGTTCACCCACACAGTCAGCTGCTAATTGATTCCATCTCTCGCTGGAATAGGGAATACTAACAGGGCAGCCCGTATGCATAAAGCAACACCTCAGAGTAAGTGCTGATTTAGGATCAGGTCCCACACTGTCCATGCAATCATATTCATTATGATCTATATTTGCCATGTACAGTGTTTGTAGTGTAGATTCTGGAATTATTTGTCGATATATTCTGTTGATTGTGTTTATCATCTTTATTCTGTCTTTTGATTCTGTTTACTGTGGATGCACCATTTCACCAAATCAAATTCAGGGTATATTTAAATGTACTTGTTGAATAAAGGTGATTTTGATTCTGAAATCATATTGAATACCATGATTACATGGACAGGGGGACCTCATCCTAGATCAGCACTCGTACTCTGAGAATACAGGCCCAGGTGCATTTTACTAGGAAGTGTTCAAAATCAAACATACAATCCAGCTTCTGCCCTATAGGTCTAGAGCTTCGGTCCACTGTGCCTTGGAATGACTCTACATTATTTGATTAACAAGAGTAGTAGATCGACCTAGTCTTATTTCACACAGTTAAAACCCTCTGAGCCACAGCCTGCTTTCCTGGCTGCCTTGCCTTAGCCCCTGAGAGCCTTAAAAGCCCACTGGAGAGATAGGCTGTGTCCCGTATTGGCATCCAATTCCTTGTATACTGCACTGCTTTTGACCAGAGCCCTATATGCCCTAGTGCACTATAAAGCGAGCCTTGTCAGGCTTTATCTATCTGGCCCTTATCAGCGATTAGAGCAGCAGCCCTCTCTCTGCTCAACGATCGTTTATTAAATCTCCTGCACCGTTAAGGTTCAGGGCACAGTCATCTTAATCAGTGCTTTAATGGGTCTATAACCAAAAGTGCAGTGTAGTTCAGCAGTGTCAGTGACTAGATTGGCAGTGGCTGGCTCAGTGGCTAGATTGGCTGTGGCTGCTAAATAAAGAAGAGAAACTTACATAGCCAGCTCTAACTTGACACTAGACTAGGCCCATTAGGCAGGTTAAGGCCATGTTCCCAATGGCACCCTATTCCCTATATAGTGGACTACTTTTGACCTGGGCCTTGATTGATGGTAGGATGTGATGAAAGAGGCAGTTCATTACCCAAGTGAAGGGCAGTGGAAAGAAAGATGACAATATCAAATTGTCTGACAATTATACCACAGGGGAAATGGATTCTCTTAATTCTCCCTCTATCCTTAATAACTGTAAAATGGATGAACGTGGTGGAACATCGCAAGACTTCCGGGAAGCTGAAGTTTGGGGTTTGAGAAGTCAATGAGAGAAGAAAAACATTTTTTTCTGTAGTCCTCGAAATCGAAAGGCACAATCTAGATTCGAGCCAATGTGTTAAGTAGTTTAACATGTTATTACTCCAACCTCGTGAAAGTGACAAACTGACACATTTTCATTTTCGTAAAAAAAAAAACTTATATCAAAGGACTGCCTTTGATTTGATTGCTTGTGCATGCGTAGTCCGGCACGAGAAGACCGTTAGACCTGATGACATGTTTCAACGCATGAGCTTAGCTAGCCAACGTCGCCCTGACATGTCCTACAAGTGTGATCTGGGATTTCTGTTGGAGAAGGAGTTTCTGCCTATCTTCATACTGTACTGTCTTAGGTGACGTGCAGAGGGTGGCAAATGATCAAATTGCAAACAAAATGACAGATTAAGTTTATTAGAGAGCCTCCTCTGGGAAACATCTTTAATTCTCTTTTTACATCAACATTTATTTGGCTCTGCACGCACACACACACACACACACACACACACACACACACACACACACACACACACACACACACACACACACACACACACACACACACACACACACACACACACACACACACACACACTCAGAGTGTAATTAAACTACAGTTCCCTCCCTACTAGTGCTACTGTACAGTTCACTCTGCTCCCATCCCACAGCAACTAACACATCAACACATTCCACTCCCTTAGGGAAAAAAACACATTCATTTCACGTGATCACATGTGATTTAATGTGAAGTTAATGTGATTAACATTTGACAACATGTGAAGCAATATGTGAAACAATGTGATAACATAAAACTACACGTGACAACATGTAAGCACATGATTTCATGTGAAATGAATGCTAAATAAATGTGACATGGGGATGCAACATTTCAACATGAGATAACATTAAATTACACGCAGCATTTGAGCACATGAAAGCCCAAAATAATTTACTTTAAAAGGCATAATTTACATTCATTCAATTAAATAGTCATGGTCCCCTGCAGGTTCTGTTAAGTTCCCACTTTGTTCCAAAGGCGTTTTTAGGACATTCTTAGAATGGAGGTTTTTGTCTAGTTGCAGTGAAAATATGGTAAATCTACAACCAATTACAGTATTTTTACAGCTAAATTAAGGTATTAATGTTCAAGGACAGTACAGTATGCTGCTTACTTAAGACTCAACCACACTTGGGATTTGAACTCACAACCTCTGGGTTTCTAGCTACTTGAAGTTTCTGCTGAGTCACAAGATCTATGGACATATTGGAGAATGGCTATATATTTATCGCCATTCAGTCACAAGATCTTGTGATATTTCACATGTGAAAATGTGTTTTTGGAACACTTCGTGACATTTCACGTGTTATCACTGTTTAGCTAAAGAATGACCCCACCTGGGATTTGAACTCAACCTCTGGGGTTTGGTGTACGCTGACCTTTCTGCTGCGCCACAAAGTCTGTAGCATATGCATACACATTCATTACCTATAATACATCTCTGCACTTAGCAATAGTGTCATCTGCACTGCTATTTTAGTTATTCTGAATATTCTCTCATCATTGATTTGATTGACTTATTTCAGCAATTTGAGGGTTTTCTGTATAGATGTCTAATGTTGGTGTATAGTTGTCTAATGTTGGTTTAATATTATACATAAATCACTATGATAAATATAATATAATATTTTTTTCTTGTGTATTTTTTAACTAAGCTGAGATTTACTTTGAAGTCAAAAGTGTAGGAATACAGGTGAAATCTGTTGTTGAGATAGACATGGTGGTGTAACAGGAAGAGCACAATACTGTGACCCAAGAGGCTGTGAGTTCAAATCCCATGTAAGGACAAGTTACTGTTTAAATAAACATATACAATGTAGTCAAATAAGTTGAAAACACTATGCTCTTTGCAGGGTATTACCTGTGACATCTCATGTAAAAATGTGTATACACATGTCAAAGGTTATGCGGTCACATGTGAAACTTCATGCAAAATATCATCACGTGAAGTGTTAAAAAAACACATGGTTTCAACATGTAGAAATGTCACATGTGAAATCATATGATTTTCCACATGTGAAATCATGATCTGACATTTATCATGTTTGCCTTTGTAGATGACATCGATAACACATTGCATTCATCATGTATTTTATATAAAGCCACAGACTAAGGCACACAGCTCTGTCTTCATACAGGAGCAATGAGAGAACCAGGCAGGCATTATCCATCACTATGAAACACCTGCAACACAATGGATGGCTTCATTTTCTCTTGAAGCTTAGAGCGGAGAGCCTAGAGGATTCCACTACTGAAGAAGATACTATTCAAATGTTCACGAAAGAAAAACAGGGGAGCTACTTCCAATAACACTTGACTTCTACTGAACAATGACAAATCCCCTAATTCCCTTATTAGCCCGACACAGTACAATGCCATTAGTCTGAAGTAAGAGAATGATGTGTATACATTTACATTGTAACATTGCTTAACAATACCCCTTATGACATTTGATTTAATAATAATGTTATCAATTTCCAAATAAGAAATATTATCCTAATATTAACTGTATGATTAATTCAGCTTGCCGACAGATGGGGGTATTTGTTTGATCCTCTATATTTAAGAGCAGTCTGTAGCATTCCGATCACATCCTGTGTCTAGAGTAGTAGTGGTACTGTACTTGTGTTTCTCTTGCCTGCAGTCCCCTGTGATACTATATGTTCCAGCCTTCACCTGAGGCCTTCTTTCCCCCACCTCCATGTGCACTTTGTGTGTGTGTCTGTGTGTGTGTTTGTGTGGTACACAGTAACAGTCATAAGTTTGGACACACCTACTCATTCAAGGGTTTTTCTATATTGAATTTTTTTTCAACATTTTGGAATAATATTGAAGACATCAACACTATGAAATAACACATATGGAATCATGTAGTAACCAAAGAAGGGTTAAATAAATCTAAATATATTTTATATTTGAGATTTTTCAAAGGAGCCACCCTTTTCCTCGATGACAGCTTAGCACAATCTTTTTATTTGTTTTTTTGTTGAATTTTTACCCCTTTTTCTCCCCAATTTCGTGGTATCCAATTGTTGTAGTAGCTACTATCTTGTCTCATCGCTACAACTCCCGTAGGGGCTCGGGAGAGACGAAGGTTGAAAGTCATGCGTCCTCCGATACACAACCCAACCAGCCGCACTGCTTCTTAACACAGCGCGCATCCAACCCGGAAGCCAGCCGCACCAATGTGTCGGAGGCTACACCGTGCACCTGGCAACCTTGGTTGGCGCGCACTGCGCCCGGCCCGCCACAGGAGTCGCTGGTGAGACAAGGACATCCCTACCGACCAAGCCCTCCCTAACCCAGACAACGCTAGGCCAATTGTGCGTCGCCCCACAGACCTCCCGGTCGCGGCTGGTTACGAGAGAGCCAGGGCGCGAACCCAGGGACTCTGATGGCACAGCTGGCGCTGCAGTACAGCGCCCTTAACCACTGCGCCACCCGGGAGGCCCAGCTTAACACACTCTTGACATTTTCTCAACTAGCTTCATGAGGTAGTCACCTGGAATGATTTTTCAATTAACAGCCTTGTTAACAATTAACAATTAACAGCCTTGTTAAAAATTATTTTGTGGAATGTCTTTGCGTTTGAGCAATTAGCTGTGTTCTGACAGGGTAGGGGTGGTATACAGAAGATAACCCTATTCGGTAAAAGACCAAGTCCATATTATGGCAAGCACAGCTAAAATAAGCAAAGAGAAATGACAGTCCATCATTACTCTTAGAGATGAAGGTCAGTCAATGCGGAACATTTTCAAGAACTTTGAACGTTTCTTCGAGTGCAGTCGCAAAAATCGTCAAGCGCTATGATGAAACTGGCTCTCATAGGGATCGCCATGAGAAAGGAAGAAACAGAGTTCTCTCTGCTGCAGAGGATACGTTCATTAGAGTTACCAGATTCAGAAAATGCAGCCCAAATAAATGCTTCACAGAGTTCAAGTAACAGACACATCTCAACATCAACTGTTCAGAGGAGACCACGTGAATCAGGCCTTCATGGTTGAATTGCTGCAAAGAAACCACTAGTAAAGGACACCAATAATAAGAAGAGACTTGCTTGGGCCAAGAAACACGAGCAATGGACATTAGACCGGTGGAAATCTGTCCGTGATTTATTTAGAATTCAAGGCACACTTAACCAGCATACCTACCACAGAATTCTGCAGCGATACGCCATCCCATCTGGTTTGGTGGGACTAGGGTTGCAAAGGGATAATTTCCGGATAATTTCCAGAATTTTCCTGGAAATTGTCCTTGGGAAGTTAATTTAAGCCCTGGAATTTTGTGAATTTTGCTTAAATTCATCAAAAAAGTTAGCTTATAACAGTGAACCTTTTTTGTGGGTTACACAATTCTAGGTCTTGTGGCATATTTTGGTTAAACTATCCCCAATTCAATGGAATTGCAACACTCTGCATGCACAGTGCATGAACAGTGCATTCTTCCATCACATGTACAGCTGATTCTCAAGATCTTGCACACAAATGAGATGCTGTTGAGCCCAAACTACTACACTGTAGTAGTGTGCCAAGGACTACATGCTTTCTGGTAAGTTTCGATTACAATACTGGGTGGGGTGAATATATTTTATATGACACATCATTTTTTGTTAACTAGTAAATAGTAGCCTACAGCAAAGTATGTTTAAATAATTTCTAACTTGTTAACAATTTCTGCTAGTTAGTATTTGCAACCATGTTGAATTTAGCTTGCTTGAGCCTGCTAAGGAGTGTTAATTCACCTGTTTCCTTCCATACATGTTTCATTTGAAAACATTTATCTTACAAAGGAGTTGTTTAATCTAACTGCTTAACTATTTATCTGTACATGGAATTTAATTGGTTTAATAATTTCGCTCATCTTTACAGGAATATGCCATGGGCACTATCAAATCAAATCAAAGTTTATTTGTCACGTGCGTCGAATACAACAGCTGTAGACCTTACAGTGATAGTGGAAAAAGGTATTAGGTGAACAATAGGTAAGTAAAGAAATAACAACAACAGTAAAAAGACAGTTAAAAATATCAGTAGTGAGGCTATATATATAGTAGCAACACTGGTTAGTCGGGCTGATTGAGGTAGTATGTACATGTAGATATGGTTAAAGTGATTATGCATATATGATGAACAGAGAGTAGCAATAGCGTAAAAGAGGGGTTGGCGGGTGGCGGGACACAATGCAGATAGCCCGGTTAGCCAATGTGCAGGAGCATTGGTTGGTCGGGCCAATTGAGGTAGCATGTACATTAATGTATAGTTAAAGTGACTATGCATATATGATAAACAGAGAGTAGCAGCAGCGTAAAAGAAGGATTGAGGGGGGACACACTGCAAATAGTCCGGGTAGCCATTTGATTACCTATCCAGGAGTCTTATGGGGGTAAAAACTGTTGAGAAGCCTTTTTGTCCTAGACTTGGCACTCCGGTACCACTTGCCATGCAGTAGCAGAGAGAACAGTCGATGCTTGGTCTAAAGTGGAGGAGTCCTACCCTCACATCACACCCATTGGCTGTGCTGCTCATGCATTGAATCTGCTCCTCAAGGACATCATGGCACTGAAAACAATGGATACACTCTACAAGAGAGCCCAGGAAATGGTTAGGTATTATAATCACAGCCGTATATATCCCCCCCCAAGCAGACACATCGATGGCTCTGAACAAACTTTATTTAACTCTCTGCAAACTGGAAACGATTTATCCGGAGGCTGCATTCATTGTAGCTGGGGATTTTAACAAGGCTAATCTGAAAACAAGACTCCCTAAATTTGATCAGCATATCGATTGCGCAACCAGGGGTGGAAAGACCCTGGATCATTGTTACTCTAACTTCCGCGATGCATATAAGGCCCTGCCCCGCCCCCCTTTCGGTAAAGCTGACCACGACTCCATTTTGTTGATCCCTGCCTACAGACAGAAACTAAAACAAGAAGCTCCCACGCTGAGGTCTGTCCAACGCTGGTCTGACCAAGCTGACTCCACACTCCAAGACTGCTTCCATCACGTGGACTGGGAGATGTTTCGTATTGCGTCAGACAACAACATTGACGAATACGCTGATTCGGTGTGCGAGTTCATTAGAACGTGCGTTGAAGATGTCGTTCCCATAGCAACGATTAAAACATTCCCTAACCAGAAACCGTGGATTGATGGCAGCATTCGTGTGAAACTGAAGGCGCGAACCACTGCTTTTAATCAGGGCAAGGTGTCTGGTAACATGACTGAATACAAACAGTGCAGCTATTCCCTCCGCAAGGCTATCAAACAAGCTAAGCGCCAGTACAGAGACAAAGTAGAATCTCAATTCAACGGCTCAGACACAAGAGGCATGTGGCAGGGTCTACAGTCAATCACGGACTACAGGAAGAAACCCAGCCCAGTCACGGACCAGGATGTCTTGCTCCCAGGCAGACTAAATAACTTTTTTGCCCGCTTTGAGGACAATACAGTGCCACTGACACGGCCTGCAACGAAAACATGCGGTCTCTCCTTCACTGCAGCCGAAGTGAGTAAGACATTTAAACGTGTTAACCCTCGCAAGGCTGCAGGCCCAGACGGCATCCCCAGCCGCGCCCTCAGAGCATGCGCAGACCAGCTGGCCGGTGTGTTTACGGACATATTCAATCAATCCCTATACCAGTCTGCTGTTCCCACATGCTTCAAGAGGGCCACCATTGTTCCTGTTCCCAAGAAAGCTAAGGTAACTGAGCTAAACGACTACCGCCCCGTAGCACCCACATCCGTCATCATGAAGTGCTTTGAGAGACTAGTCAAGGACCATATCACCTCCACCCTACCTGACACCCTAGACCCACTCCAATTTGCTTACCGCCCAAATAGGTCCACAGACGATGCAATCTCAACCACACTGCACACTGCCCTAACCCATCTGGACAAGAGGAATACCTATGTGAGAATGCTGTTCATCGACTACAGCTCGGCATTCAACACCATAGTACCCTCCAAGCTCGTCATCAAGCTCGAGACCCTGGGTACTGGACTTCCTGACGGGCCGCCCCCAGGTGGTGAGGGTAGGCAACAACATCTCCTCCCCGCTGATCCTCAACACTGGGGCCCCACAAGGGTGCGTTCTGAGCCCTCTCCTGTACTCCCTGTTCACCCACGACTGCGTGGCCACGCACGCCTCCAACTCAATCATCAAGTTTGCGGACGACACAACAGTGGTAGGCTTGATTACCAACAACGACGAGACGGCCTACAGGGAGGAGGTGAGGGCCCTCGGAGTGTGGTGTCAGGAAAATAACCTCACACTCAACGTCAACAAAACTAAGGAGATGATTGTGGACTTCAGGAAACAGCAGAGGGAACACCCCCCCATCCACATCGATGGAACAGTAGTGGAGAGGGTAGCAAGTTTTAAGTTCCTCGGCATACACATCACAGACAAACTGAATTGGTCCACTCACACAGACAGCATCGTGAGGAAGGCGCAGCAGCGCCTCTTCAACCTCAGGAGGCTGAAGAAATTTGGCTTGTCACCAAAAGCACTCACAAACTTCTACAGATGCACAATCGAGAGCATCCTGGCGGGCTGTATCACCGCCTGGTATGGCAACTGCACCGCCCTCAACCGTAAGGCTCTCCAGAGGGTAGTGAGGTCTGCACAACGCATCACCGGGGGCAAACTACCTGCCCTCCAGGACACCTACACCACCCGATGCCACAGGAAGGCCATAAAGATCATCAAGGACATCAACCACCCGAGCCACTGCCTGTTCACCCCGCTGTCATCCAGAAGGCGAGGTCAGTACAGGTGCATCAAAGCTGGGACCGAGAGACTGAAAAACAGCTTCTATCTCAAGGCCATCAGACTGTTAAACAGCCACCACTAACATTGAGTGGCTACTGCCAACACACTGTCAACGACACTGTCTCTACTCCAGCCACTTTAATAATGGGAATTGATGGGAAATGATGTAAATATATCACTAGCCACTTTAAACAATGCTACCTTATATAATGTTACTTACCCTACATTATTCATCTCATATGCATACGTAGATACTGTACTCTATATCATCGACTGCATCCTTATGTAATACATGTATCACTAGCCACTTTAACTATGCCACTTTGTTTACATACTCATCTCATATGTATATACTGTACTCGATACCATCTACTGTATCTTGCCTATGCTCCTCTGTACCATCACTCATTCATATATCCTTATGTACATATTCTTTATGCCCTTACACTGTGTATAAGACAGTAGTTTTTTGGAATTGTTAGTTAGATTACTTGTTCGTTATTACTGCATTGTCGGAACTAGAAGCACAAGCATTTCGCTACACTCGCATTAACATCTGCTAACCATGTGTATGTGACAAATAACATTTGATTTGATTTGATTTGATTTATGTGAAGGGTCATCAAGTTACAGCAGCAATCTACATCACCAAGCAAAGTGAGAAGAATAAGAGCACCACATTGAAGCTGGTGTTTTCATCATGTTTGAAAGTCTCCTGGAGGGGAAGGAGTCTCTCCAAGAAATGGCCATATCACAGTCTGCCGATATGGACAGCCCCATCAAGAGGATCCTCCTGGATGATGTATTTTGGGAGAGAGTGGTAAGAAGCCTGAAACTCCTGAAACCTATAGCATTAACCATTGCACGGGATGGTGCTCCGCAAAGGCGGAGGTGTTGCTAACATTTACGATAGCAAATTTCAATTTACACAAAAAAAAATGACATTTTCGTCTTTTGAGCTTCTAGTCATGAAATCTATGCAGCCTACTCAATCACTTTTTATAGCTACTGTTTACAGGCCTCCTGGGCCATATACAGCGTTTCTCACTGAGTTCCCTGAATTCCTATCGGACCTTGTAGTCATAGCAGATAATATTCTAATCTTTGGTGACTTTAATATTCACATGGAAAAGTCCACAGACCCACTCCAAAAGGCTTTCAGAGCCATCATCGACTCAGTGGGTTTTGTCCAACATGTCTCTGGACCCACTCACTGTCACAGTCATACGCTGGACCTAGTTTTGTCCCATGGAATAAATGTGGTGGATCTTAATGTTTTTCCTCATAATCCTGGACTATCGGACCACCATTTTATTACGTTTGCAATTGCAACAAATAATCTGCTTAGACCCCAACCAAGGAACATCAAAAGTCGTGCTATAAATTCACAGACAACACAAAGATTCCTTGATGCCCTTCCAGACTCCCTCTGCCTACCCAAGGACGCCAGAGGACAAAAATCAGTTAACCACCTAACTGAGGATCTCAATCTAACCTTGCGCAATACCCTAGATGCAGTTGCACCCCTAAAAACAAAAAAAATGTCTCATAAGAAACTAGCTCCCTGGTACACAGAAAATACCCGAGCTCTGAAGCAAGCTTCCAGAAAATTGGAACGGAAATGGCGCCACACCAAACTGGAAGTCTTCCGACTAGCTTGGAAGGACGGTACCGTGCAGTACCGTAGAGCCCTTACTGCTGCTCGATCATCCTATTTTTCTAACTTAATTGAGGAAAATAAGAACAATCCGAAATTCCTTTTTAATACTGTCGCAAAGCTAACTAAAAAGCAGCATTCCCCAAGAGAGGATGACTTTCACTTTAGCAGTGATAAATTCATGAACTTCTTTGAGGAAAAGATTATGATTATTAGAAAGCAAATTACGGACTCCTCTTTAAACCTGCGTATTCCTCCAAACCTCAGTTGTCCTGAGTCTGCACAACTCTGCCAGGACCTAGGATCAAGAGAGACGCTCAAGTGTTTTAGTACTATATCTCTTGACACAATGATGAAAATAATCATGGCCTCTAAACCTTCAAGCTGCATACTGGACCCTATTCCAACTAAACTACTGAAAGAGCTGCTTCCTGTGCTTGGCCCTCCTATGTTGAACATAATAAACGGCTCTCTATCCACTGGATGTGTACCAAACTCACTAAAAGTGGCAGTAATAAAGCCTCTCTTGAAAAAGCCAAACCTTGACCCAGAAAATATAAAAAACTATCGGCCTATATCGAATCTTCCATTCCTCTCAAAAATTTTAGAGAAGGCTGTTGCGCAGCAACTCACTGCCTTCCTGAAGACAAACAATGTATACGAAATGCTTCAGTCTGGTTTTAGACCCCATCATAGCACTGAGACGGCACTTGTGAAGGTGGTAAATGACATTTTAATGGCATCGGACCGAGGCTCTGCATCTGTCCTCGTGCTCCTAGACCTTAGTGCTGCTTTTGATACCATCGATCACCACATTCTTTTGGAGAGATTGGAAACCCAAATTGGTCTACACGGACATGTTCTGGCCTGGTTTAGATCTTATCTGTCGGAAAGATATCAGTTTGTCTCTGTGAATGGTTTGTCCTCTGACAAATCAACTGTAAATTTCGGTGTTCCTCAAGGTTCCGTTTTAGGACCACTATTGTTTTCACTATATATTTTACCTCTTGGGGATGTTATTCGAAAACATAATGTAAACTTTCACTGCTATGCGGATGACACACAGCTGTACATTTCAATGAAACATGGTGAAGCCCCAAAATTGCCCTCGCTAGAAGCATGTGTTTCAGACATAAGGAAGTGGATGGCTGCAAACTTTCTACTATTAAACTCGGACAAAACAGAGATGCTTGTTCTAGGTCCCAAGAAACAAAGAGATCTTCTGTTGAATCTGACAATTAATCTTAATGGTTGTACAGTCGTCTCAAATAAAACTGTGAAGGACCTCGGCGTTACTCTGGACCCTGATCTCTCTTTTGAAGAACATATCAAGACCATTTCGAGGACAGCTTTTTTCCATCTACGTAACATTGCAAAAATCAGAAACTTTCTGTCCAAAAATGATGCAGAAAAATTAATCCATGCTTTTGTCACTTCTAGGTTAGACTACTGCAATGCTCTATTTTCCGGCTACCCGGATAAAGCACTAAATAAACTTCAGTTAGTGCTAAATACGGCTGCTAGAATCCTGACTAGAACCAAAAAATTTGATCATATTACTCCAGTGCTAGCCTCTCTACACTGGCTTCCTGTCAAAGCAAGGGCTGATTTCAAGGTTTTACTGCTAACCTACAAAGCATTACATGGGCTTGCTCCTACATATCTCTCTGATTTGGTCCTGCCGTACATACCTATACGTACGCTACGGTCACAAGACGCAGGCCTCCTAATTGTCCCTAGAATTTCTAAGCAAACAGCTGGAGGCAGGGCTTTCTCCTATAGAGCTCCATTTTTATGGAACGGTCTGCCTACCCATGTCAGAGACGCAAACTCGGTCTCAACCTTTAAGTCTTTACTGAAGACTCATCTCTTCAGTGGGTCATATGATTGAGTGTAGTCTGGCCCAGGAGTGGGAAGGTGAACGGAAAGGCTCTGGAGCAACGAACCGCCCTTGCTGTCTCTGCCTGGCCGGTTCCCCTCTTTCCACTGGGATTCTCTGCCTCTAACCCTATTACAGGGGCTGAGTCACTGGCTTGCTGGGGCTCTCTCATGCTGTCCCTGGAGGGGGTGCGTCACCTGAGTGGGTTGATTCACTGTTGTGGTCATCCTGTCTGGGTTGGCGCCCCCCCCCCCCCCCCCCCCCTTGGGTTGTGCCGTGGCGGAGATCTTTGTGGGCTATACTCAGCCTTGTCTCAGGATGGTAAGTTGGTGGTTGAAGATATCCCTCTAGTGGTGTGGGGGCTGTGCTTTGGCAAAGTGGGTGGGGTTATATCCTTCCTGTTTGGCCCTGTCCGGGGGTGTCCTCGGATGGGGCCACAGTGTCTCCTGACCCCTCCTGTCTCAGCCTCCAGTATTTATGCTGCAGTAGTTTATGTGTCGGGGGGCTGGGGTCAGTTTGTTATATCTGGAGTACTTCTCCTGTCCTATTCGGTGTCCTGTGTGAATCTAAGTGTGCGTTCTCTAATTCTCTCCTTCTCTCTTTCTTTCTCTCTCTCGGAGGACCTGAGCCCTAGGACCATGCCCCAGGACTACCTGACATGATGACTCCTTGCTGTCCCCAGTCCACCTGGCCATGCTGCTGTTCCAGTTTCAACTGACCTGAGCCCTAGGACCATGCCCCAGGACTACCTGACATGATGACTCCTTGCTGTCCCCAGTCTACCTGGCCATGCTGCTGCTCCAGTTTCAACTTCCACCTGACTGTGCTGCTGCTCTAGTTTCAACTGTTCTGCCTTATTATTATTCGACCATGCTGGTCATTTATGAACATTGAACATCTTGACCATGTTCTGTTATAATCTCCACCCGGCACAGCCAGAAGAGGACTGGCCACCCCACATAGCCTGGTTCCTCTCTAGGTTTCTTCCTAGGTATTGGCCTTTCTAGGGAGTTTTTCCTAGCCACCGTGCTTCTCCACCTGCATTGCTTGCTGTTTGGGGTTTTAGGCTGGGTTTCTGTACAGCACTTTGAGATATCAGCTGATGTACGAAGGGCTATATAAATAAATTTGATTTGATTTGATTTGATGAGGGAGACAATGCCATCCTGTCTGATGTTCAGACTCTGCTTGCAGATGTAAAAGAGGAAGTCCGTACTGCCCTGCCCACTTCACTGTTGCTCCAAGCAGAGGAAACTGAAGTTCCGAAATACATCAAAAAGTGTGATGACTTCTGCCTGAATCCCATACACGCTGCAGTGCACATGTTGGACCCCAAGTATGTTGGCAAGAGCATCCTGTCTGGTGCAGAGATCAACAAGGCATATGGTGTCAACACTACCGTGTCTCGCCACCTTGGCCTGGATGAGGGTCAGGTTCTTGGCAGTCTGGCGAAGTACACTTCCAAGCAAGAGCTTTGGGATGGAGATGCAATATGACAGTCATGCCAACATATCTCATCAGCCACCTGGTGGAAGGGACTTTGTGAATCTGAGGCTCTTTCCCCTGTTACCTCCACCATCCTCCAAATCCCACCAACAACAGCCGCCTCAGAGTGCAATTGGTCTGATTATTGCTTCAAAGGTTTTCTTTTTCCAAGCTATACCAAGGGTGCTCAATCAAACAAACAGCAGAGACCTGAGTACACTGTCCAACCTGGAACTGAGTGAGTAGTGTTTGGTCTGATGCTATTTTGAAAGCCAAGAATAAAAAAATAAAAAATAAAGTACATTACAATTATATATTTTACTTTGTGTGGACTGAATGCTGAGTTAAGGCTGCCAGGGTTGCAAGGACAGGCCAAATACAAATTCAATTAGCACGAATGTGTGAAGTAAAAGGTGTCGAGGCCTTTGAGCCCAACAAGTGGCAGGAGTCTTTGAACCATCCTCTGAAGCCCCCTCCTGCTGTTCAAAGTCCATTAACTGGCATTTTCTACAAGAAATCTGCCTCCAGAAATAAAAGCTTCTCACACGTGGGTGTGACACCTACTCCCATTACCTGCTGCTTGGATTCCACCTGGCGATCTGTTCACCGTCTGCCCTGGCCTGTCTCCCCCTGTCTGATACAGGTACCCCCACCACACTCACCCCTCACTCCTGAGCTTTCACTCCCCTCCAGCATTCAAGCACTGTAGTGACTCCGGACTTTATTTATTATTATTTATCTTTATTTAACCAGGTAGGCAAGTTGAGAACAAGTTCTCATTTACAATTGCGACCTGGCCAAGATAAAGCAAAGCAGTTCGACACATACAACAACACAGAGTTACACATGGAGTAAAACAAACATACAGTCAATAATATTGTAGAAAAATAAGTCTATATACAATGTGAGCAAATGAGGTGAGATAAGGGAGGTAAAGGCAAAAATAAGCCATGGTCGAAGTAAATACAATATAGCAAGTAAAACACTGGAATGGTAGATTTGCAGTGGAAGAATGTGCAAAGGGGTAATAATGGGGTGCAAAGGAGCACAATAAATAAATACAGTAGAGGAAGAGGTAGTTGTTTGGGCCAAATTATAGATGGGCTATGTACAGGTGCAGTCATCTGTGAGCTGCTCTGACAGCTGGTGCTTATTCAAGCTAGTGAGGGAGATAAGTGTTTCCAGTTTCAAAGATTTTTGTAGTTCGTTCCAGTCATTGGTAGCAGAGAACTGGAAGGAGACCTCTGCGGCCAAAGAAGGAATTGGCTTTGGGAGTGACCAGAGAGATATACCTGCTGGAGCGCGTGCTACGAGTGGGTGCTGCTATGGTGACCAGCGAGCTGAGATAAGGGGGGACTTTACCTAGCAGGGTCTTGTAGATGACCTGGAGCCAGTGGGTTTGGCGACGAGTATGAAGCGAGGGCCAACCAACGAGAGCGTACAGGTCACAGTGGTGGGTAGTATATGGGGCTTTGGTGACAAAACGGACAGCACTGTGCTAGACTGCATCCAATTTATTGAGTAGGGTATTGGAGGCTATTTTGTAAATGACAACGCCGAAGTCGAGGATCGGTAGGATGGTCAGTTTTACGAGGGTATGTTTGGCAGCATGAGTGAAGGATGCTTTGCTGCGAAATAGGAAGCCAATTCTAGATTTAACTTTGGATTGGAGATGTTTCATGTGAGTCTGGAAGGAGAGTTTACAGTCTAACCAGACACCTAGGTCTTTGTAGTTGTCCACATATTCTAAGTCAGAACTGTCCAGAGTAGTGATGCTGGACGGGCGGGCAGGTACAGGCAACGATCGGTTGAAGAGAATGCATTTCGTTTTACTTGTATTTAAGAGCAGTTGGAGGCCACGGAAGGAGAGTTGTATGGCATTGAAGCTTGTCTGGAGGGTTGTTAACGCAGTGTCCAAAGAAGGGCCAGAGGTATACTGAATGGTGTCGTCTGCGTAGAGGTGGATCAGAGAATCACCAGCAGCAAGAGCGACATCATTGATGTATACAGAGAAGAGAGTCGGCCCAAGAATTTAACCCTGTGGCACCCCCATAGAGACTGCCAGAGGCCCGGACAACAGGCCCTTCCGATTTGACACACTGAACTCTATCAGAGAAGTAGTTGGTAAACCAGGCGAGGCAATCATTTGAGAAACCAAGGCTATTGAGTCTGCCGATGAGGATGTGGTGATTGACAGAGTCGAAAGCCTTGGCCAGGTCAATGAATACGGCTGCACAGTATTGTTTCTTATCGATGGCGGTTAAGATATCGTTTAGGACCTTGAGCGTGGCTGAGGTGCACCCATGACCAGCTCTGAAACCAGATTGCATAGCGGAGAAGGTGCGGTGGTATTCAAAATGGTCGGTAATCTGTTTCTTGACTTGGCTCTCGAAGAACTTAGAAAGGCAGGGTAGGATAGATATTGGTCTGTAGCAGTTTGAGTGTCCCCCCCCTTTGAAGAGGGGGATGACCGCAGCTGCTTTCTAATCTTTGGGAATCTCAGACGGCACGAAAGAGAGGTTGAACAGGCTAGTAATAGGCGTTACAATAATTACGGCAGATAATTTTAGAAAGAAAGGGTCCAGATTGTCTAGCCTGGTTGATTTGTAGGGGTACAGATTTTGCAGCTCTTTCAGAACATCAGCTATCTGGATTTGGGAGAAGGAGAAATGGGACTTACAATGTCGAGCCCCAAGTCGTTATATACACAGGTATATATATAAAACTATTGTGCATTTTGCTATTTGCCTCATGACTCCTGCATACTTTGTTCACTACAAACTTTATTTACCCAACCCTGGGACAGACTATGTTTGTTCTCACACTCGGGACTCTGACAATCTATTGGTTACACAGACATTTGGCCTCCCATCCCATTCTAACCACCTCTCGCCGGCTTTGTATTCATGTTACCTTATGAAATTGCTGTACAATATGATCTTGTTGCCATCTGATGCACATTCAGATGTCATAAATCAGCACTGCAGATCTCTCCCTGTCCTATGCCGTGCCTTGATTGTATTACTGTTGATTATATCTGGAAATGTGCACATACACCCTGGTACAGCTACTGTTGCTAGCCTCAATTCTGACTTGTGCTCTGATATCTGCTTCACTGATTTCTGCTTTCATGAAAGCCTGGGTTTTCTACACGCTAACACTAGAAGCTTATTACCTAAAACGGATCAACTGAAAGTGTGGGTTCACAGCTCCAATCCAGATGTGTTGTCAATTACTGAGACATGGTTAAGGAAGAGTGTTTTGAATAGTGATGTTAACCTTTCTGGTTATAACCTTTTTCGGCAAGACAGATCTTCCAACAGTTGGGAAGTGGCAATCTTTACCAAGGATCACCTTCAATGCTCAGTTGTCTCCACCAAGTCTGTCCCCAAACAATTTCATTTGCTGGTTTTAAGCATTAAACTTTCAAATAGCTCTTGACTGACTGTTGATGGGTGCTATCGTCCTACATCAGCACCGGCCTGTGCCCTACCTGCCCTAACCACTCTCCTGTCCCCTTACACTAAGTCTGAATTTGTCCTGCTTGGCGACCTAAACTGGGACATGCTTAAACCACCTACCAAGTCCTAAAGCAATGGGACTCCCTAAATCTTTCTCAGATTATTACCAATCCCACAAGGTATGACTCCAAACACCCAGAAAAGGCTACTCTCCTCAATGTTATCCTCACAAATAATCCTGATAGGTATCAGTCTGGCATTTTCTGTAATGACCTTAGTTATCACTGTTTTACAGCCTGTGTTCGTAATGGCTGCTCAGTGACATGACCTGTCCTGATTTGCCATAGACGTTTGCTAAACAACTTTAATGAGCAAGCCTTCCTTCGTGAACTGGTCTCTGTAAAATGGTATAGAATCAGCTTGATCCCTTCTGTCGAAGACAGAAGAATGGCATTTGGCGAAAGGCTCGGCATATGCATTCTCAGGCTGACAAATATGTGCACTCAGGCTATCTGGGAGGCCAAAGTTAGTTACGTAAAGGAGCAGTTCTTTCTCTCTCGGTCTAACCCCAAGAAGTTCTGGAAAACAGTTAAAGACATGGAAAATAAATTCTCCTCCCCACAGCTGCCCATGCCCCTTAATATTGATGATGTGGTTGTTACTGACAAGAAGCACATTGCTGAGCTCTTTAATCACCACTTCATTAAGTCAGGATTCCTATTTGACTCAGCCATGCCTCCTTGCCCGTCTACCATTTCCTCATCTCCCACCCCTTCTAATGAGACTATCCCGATGCTGCTCCCTCCTTTTCCCCTGCCCCGCTACAAAGTTTCTCCCTGCAGGCAGTCACTGAGTCCGAGGTGCTAAAGGAGCTCCTTAAACATGACCCCAAAAAACTATCTGGGTCAGATGGTTTAGACCCTTTCTTCTTTAAGTTTGCTGCACCTATCATAGTCAAGCCAATCTCCAACCTTTTTAACCTGTGTCTCCTTTCTGGGGAGGTTCCCATTGCTTAGAAGGCAGCCACGGTTCGTCCTTTATTTAAAGGGGAGATCAAGCTGATCCTAAATGTTATATGCCTATTTCTATTTTGCCTTGTTTATCAAAAGTGTTGGAAAAACTTGTCAATAATCAACTGACTGGCTTTCTTCATGTCTATAGTATTCTCTCAAGTATGCAACCTGGTTCAGCTCAGGTTATGGATGGGTCACTGCAACCTTAATGGTCCTCAATAATGTCACCATTGCCCTTGATTCTAAGTAAAATTGTGCTGCTATTTATATTGACATGGCCAAAGCTTTTGATACAGTATACCATTCCATTCTTGTGGGCAGGCTAAGGAGTATTGGTGTCTCTAGCGACTGGAACGAGCTGCAACAAACACTCAAACTGGACAGTTTTATCTCTTCAGTCAAAGACTCTATCATGGACACTCTTATTGACTGTTGTGGCTGCTTTGTGTGATGTATTGTTGTCTCTACCTTCTTGCCCTTTGTGCTATTGTCTGTGTCCAATAATGTTTGTACCATGTTTTGTGCTGCTACCATGTTGTGTTGCTACCATGTTGTTGTTATGTTGTGTTGCTACCATGCTGTGTTGTCATGTGTTGCTGCCTTGCTATGTTGTTGTCTCAGGTCTCTCTTTATGTAGTGTTGTGTTGTCTCTCTTGTCGTGATGCGTGTTTTGTCCTATATTTATATTGTCTTTTTTACATTGTTTTTTTTTATATCCCAGGCCCCCGTCCCCGCAGTAGGCCGTTTGCCTTTTGGTAGGCCGTCATTGTAAATAAGAATTTGTTCTTAACTGACTTGCCTAGTTGTCACGATCGTTGAATGAGGAGGACCACAGCGCAGCGTGCTGAGCGTACATATTCCTTTATTTCGTAAGATGGCGACAAAAACAATAAACCATACAAAAACGACTGTGAAGCTTAAGGGCTATAGTGCTACAAACAAAGACAACTTCCCACAAATAAAGGAGGGAAAAGGGCTACCTAAGTATGGTTCCCAATCAGAGACAACGATAGACAGCTGTTCCTGATTGAGAACCATACCCGGCCAAAATATAGAAATACAAAATCATAGAAAAACAAAACATAGAATGCCCACCCCAAATCACACCCTGGCCAAACCAAAATGAGACATTAAAAGGCTCTCTAAGGTCAGGGTGTGACACTAGTTAAATAAAGGTTTAATAAAAGGTCAAATGTTTATGTTTCTTTCTCCATATGATATGGTAAATATATCCAATGCAAAAAAACTACTACATTTAAATGATATTAATATTAATTTGAATATATTTCCGTTAATTCCCATATATTCCCGTTAATTCCCACTGAAAAATTCCACCTCTGAATAGTCCCCAAAATGTGCAACCCTAAGTGGGACTAGCATTTGTTTTTCAATAGGACAATGACCCAACACACCTCCAGGCTGTGTAAGGGCTATTTGACCAAGAAGGAGAGTGATGCATCAGATGACCTGGCCTCCACAATCACCCGACTTCAACCCAATTGAGATGGTTTGGGCTGATTTGGGCCGCAGAGTGAAGGAAAAGCAGCCAATAAGTGCTCAATATATGTGGGAACTCCTTCAAGACTGTTGGAAAATTATTCCAGGTGAAGCTGGTTGAGAGAATGCCAAGAGTGTGCAAAGCTGTCAACATAATCTAAAATAATCTAAAATATAAAACATATTTTGATTTGTTTAACAACTTTTTGGTTACTACATGATTCCATATATGTTATTTTATAGTTTTGATGTTGTCACTATTATTCTACAATGTAGAAAAAAAAACAACAACCCTTGAATGAGTATGTGTGTCCAAATATTTGACTGGTACTGTATGTCTCTGTGCAGGTCGTCTCAGTAGTCTGAACTGCAAGGGCAACGAGGAAAGACACCCCGTGGCTCCCAACAAAGGCAAAGGCTCCCAGCTGTAATCAGAAACCATCATCTCTCTCCACATAGCTTTACCCCAGGCAGGATTGCAACTCCAAGCCCTGCTCTGATACGATGACACCATCGTAAAAATAAAATAAAATGTTACTCCCCCTACTCTAATTTCTTGATATCCAATAGCAATTTTTTTCTCATCGCTGCAACTCCCCAACGGGCTCAGGAGAGGCGAAGGGTTCTCCGAAACATGACCCACCAAGCCTCGCTGCTTCTTAACACATGCTCGCTTAACCCAGAAGCCAGCCACATCAATATGTCAGAGGAAACACCATTCAACTGACGACTGTAGTCAGCTTGCAGGCGTCCGGCCCCCACAATGAGTCGCTAGAGCACCATGAGCCAAGGAAAGCCCCATCGGCCAAACCCTCCCCTAACTTGGACAACACTGGGCCAATTGTGCACCACTCTATGGGACTTACGGTCACGGCCAACTGTGACACAGTCTGGGATCGAACCCCAGACTTAATTGACGCCTCAACACTGCTATGCAGTGTTTTAGACCCCTGCGCCACTCGGGAGGAGACACCATCCTTTTAATGTTCCCTAACACAGCTAACAAATATGCCAGGATAGCAGTTTTACTCTACTGTAGCCTAATGGCGAAAAAAGGAAAGAGGTGTGAAAAAGAGTTAACACTTTTAAATCACTAAGTAGAGTATTGCAATATTATTTTTTACAATATTATATAGATTCTATGACTGCAAGTATTAATTTTGTTAAAATGTTTTTGCCAGGTACTTAATGTTAGCTAGCACTTGTCGGCTGAACCTTCACCAAAACTTTGGTATTTCTCCTCCTACAGCTTCGCCACAATCTTCTTTTTAAATGGTGAGCAAACATGTTTTCAGCACTTCTATTTCCATGACTGATCAAAACAAATTTTTATTACAGTGGGGCAAAAAAGTATTTAGTCAGCCACCAATTGTGCAAGTCCTCCCACTTAAAAAGATGAGAGAGGCCTATAATTTTCATCATAGGTACACTTCAACTATGACAGACGAAATGAGAAAAGTCCAGAAAATCACATTGTAGGATTTTTTATGAATTTATTTGCAAATTATGGTGGAAAATAAGTATTTGGTCAATAACAAAAGTTTATCTCAATACTTTGTTATATACCCTTGTTGGCAATGACAGAGGTCAAACGTTTTCTTTAAGTCTTCACAAGGTTTTCACACACTGTTGCTGGTATTTTGGCCCATTCCTCCATGCAGATCTCCTCTAGAGCAGTGATGTTTTGGGGCTGCTGCTGGGCAACACGGACTTTCAACTCCCTCCAAAGATTTTCTATGAGGTTGAGATCTGGAGACTGGCTAGGCCACTCCAGGACCTTGAAATGCTTCATATGAAGCCACTCCTTCGTTGCCCGGGCGGTGTGTTTGGGATCATTGTCATGCTGAAAGACCCAGCCACGTTTCAAGTTCAATGCCCTTGCTGATGGAAGGAGGTTTTCACTAAAAGTCTCACGATACATGGCCCCATTCATTCTTTCCTTTACACGGATCAGTCGTCCTGGTCCCTTTGCAGAAAAACAGCCCCAAAGCATGATGTTTCCACCCCCATGCTTCACAGTAGGTATGGTGTTCTTTGGATGCAACTCAGCATTCTTTGTCCTCCAAACACGACGAGTTTAGTTTTTACCAAAAAGTTCTATTTTGGTTTCATCTGACCATATGACATTCTCCCAATCTTCTTCTGGATCATCCAAATGCTCTCTAGCAAACTTCAGACGGGCCTGGACATGTACTGGCTTAAGCAGGGGGACACGTCTGGCACTGCAGGATTTGAGTCCCTGGCGGCGTAGTGTGTTACTGATGGTAGGCTTTGTTACTTTGGTCCCAGTTCTCTGCAGGTCATTCACTAGGTCCCCCCCGTATGGTTCTGGGATTTTTGCTCACTGTTCTTGTGATCATTTTGACCCCACATGGTGAGATCTTGCGTGGAGCCCCAGATCGAGGGAGATTATCAGTGGTCTTGTATGTCTTCCATTTCCTAATAATTTCTCCCACAGTTGATTTCTTCAAACCAAGCTGCTTACCTAATGCAGATTCAGTCTTCCCAGCCTGGTGCAGGTCTACAATTTTGTTTCTGGTGTCCTTTGACAGCTCTTTGGTCTTGGCTATAGTGGAGTTTGGAGTGTGACTATTTGAGGTTGTGGACAGGTATCTTTTATAGTGGTTAGTGGTTAGAGTGTTGGACTAGTAACCGGAAGGTTGCGAGTTCAACCCCCCGAGCTGACAAGGTAAAAATCTGTCGTTCTGCCCCTGAACAGGCAGTTAACCCACTGTTCCTAGTCCGTCATTGAAAATAAGAATTTGTTCTTAACTGACTTGCCTGGTTAAATAAAGGTAAAATAAAAATAAAAAATAAAACAGGTGCCATTAATACAGGTAACGAGTGGAGGACAAAGGAGCCTCTTAAAGAAGAAGTTACAGGTCTGTGAGAGACAGAAATCTTGCTTGTTTGTAGGTGACCAAATACTTATTTTCCACCATAATTTGCAAATAAATACAATGTGATTTTCTGGACTTTTTCTCTCATTTTGTCTGTCATAGTTGAAGTGTACCTATGATGAAAATTACAGGCCTCTCTCATCTTTTTAAGTGGGAGAACTTGCACAATTGGTGGCTGACTAAATACTTTTTTGCCCCACTGTATGTCTCTCTGTTGTGCTACAGCAGACATATAGTGAGCAATATGTTTGGAGCATCGAATTGTAATTAATTTACATTCGTAATAAATCGGGTACACCCATCTAGTACCGGGTCAGACCCCTCTTTGCCTCCATAACATCCTGACTTCTTTGGGGCATGGAAACATTGCTGAATTGGTATCAAGGGACCTAACGTGTGCCAGGGAAACCTTCCCCACAACCTTAAACCACAGACACCAGCCTGTACCGTTGACACCAGGCAGGATAGGGCCTGTTTGTAGCCCTGATGTTCGCTTGCATGATTCTTGCCATTCTCCTTCGACCTCTCACCTACGAGCTGTTTTCACCCACAGGACTGCCACTGACCGGATGTTTTTCATTTGTCGCACCATTTGTGGTAAACCCTAGACACTGTCGTGCGTGAAAATTAGTTTCTGAGACACTAGAACCGGCGCGCCTGGCACCGACGATAATACCACGCTCAAAGTTGCTTAGGTCACTTGTTTAGCCCATTCTAACGTTCAATTGAACAGTAACTGAATGTCACCAAATGCCTGCTTTATGTAACAAGCCACAGCCACATGACACACTGTCTGTTGGTGTGAACCATTTTCATGAACAGGGTGGTGTACCTAATAAACGTAATACATATAGTATTGGCACCCAAGTATCGTGATCATATTGTATCGTGAGGTCCCTGGCAATTCCCAGCCCTACTAAGGACTGTTCTGGAATCTGCCCAAAAACACTAAATAAAATTCTACTTCCCAAATCAACGCCTGTTCCATGCTCTCCTTCAACCGCTCTTAAACTATGATTGTCAGAAGAGCTTATCACAAAGAGTAAGTCCCAAATGGCACCATATTCCTGATATAGTGCACTACTTTTGACTAGAGCCTGCACAAAAGTAGTGCACTATATCAGGAATATGGTGCCATTTGGGACATACAAATCCTTTTCTCAGAAAATGTAACGTTCAATATTCATTGTCAAGCTTAACATAAAAGTAAATATTGTTGCCCTGAAGCGACTCCCATGGCATTGTTTCAGTGAACAGCAGTCATCTATCAACATGTATTTAAGGCAATACTCTGAAATTGTGCGAGATGTGGTTTGAGTCAAGGCCTGAGTCAAGGCATGCCTTACATGGACCATTCAAGCACACAAGATCACGATGGTCGTACGAGGCTATAAATTCTCTACAATAATGGAGAGAATGGAGCGCGAAAAAAAAAGAATTAGTTAGGATTATTATGAGATGATTATAACTGATTAGGCATACATGCTCATGACATGTCTTACACTGTGTCATAACTGCCTAATAACACATTATACCTGTTGGCTTTAAGTACCTACATTTATTTTAGGAAAAGCTGTTTGCCTACCGATAGTGGCCACAGTATCGTCCTTGCCCTGAGTGAAGACCACCACTCGTTGTCTCTTCTTGTTGACCTTCGGCAGGCTCTGGGCCCTCCTAGCAATCTCTGCAATGTCATCCGTCTGTGGAGAAATTATATGATTGGGTTGAAATAGCAAGAACCTGCTACATTAACCAAATGAACACACCACACGGCCTTACTGTGGTGTCCATTATGGCGCTGCAGGGAATAGCGTCCGTGTAACGGGCTCCTGACCAATTGTGCCATTTTCAAATCAAACTGTATTTGTCACATGGGTCGAGTACAACAGGTGTACCGTGAAATACTTACCTTACTGTGAAATACTTACTTACAAGCCCTTAACCAACAATGCAGTTAAGAAATATTTACTAAATAAACTAAAGTAAAAAAAAATTAAGAGCAAAAATAAAATAACAGTAACGAGGCAATATAAAGGGGGTACCGGTACTGAGTCAATGTGCGGGAGTAGAGGTTAGTCAATGTAATTGAGGTAATATGTACAGTACCAGTCAAAAGTTTGGACACACCTACTCATTCAAGGGTTTTTCTTTATTTTCACTATTTTAAAAACACATATGGAATCATGTAGTAACCAAAAAAGTGTTAAACAAATCAAAAATATTTTATATTTGAGATTATTCAAAAGAGCCACCCTTTGCCTTGATGACAGCTTTACACACTCTTGGCATTCTCTCAACCAGCTTCATGAGGTAGTCACCTGGAATGCATTTCAATTAACAGGTCTGCCTTGTTAAAAGTTCAATTGTAGAATTTCTTTCCTTCTTAATGCATTTGAGCCAATCAGTTGTGTTGTTACAAGGTAGGGGTGGTATACAGAAGATAGCCCTATTTGGTAAAAGACCAAGTCCATATTATGGCAAGAACAGTTGCCATAAGAAAAGAGAAACGACAGTACAACATTAGGGTTCCCGAGTGGCACAGCGGTCTAAGGCACTGCATCTCAGTGCGAGAGGCGTCCCCACAGATCCTGGTTAGATTCCAGGCTGTATCACAACTGGCCGTGATTGGGAATCCCATAGGGCAGTGCACAATTGGCCCAGCGTCGTCCAGGTTAGGGTTTGGCTGGGGTAGGCGGTCATTGTAAATAAAAATGTGTTCTAAACTGACTTTCTCAGTTAAATAAATAAAAATACATTTTAGACATGAAGGTCAGTTGCAAAAACCATCAAGCGCTATGATGAAACTGACCTCTGCTTGAGAGAATGCCAAGAGTGTACAAAGCTGTCATCAATGCAAAGGGCGGCTACTTTGAAGAATCTCAAATGTTAAATATATTTTTATTTGTTGAACCTTTTCATATGTGAGTTCCAAATGGTTGCCCTAGCGTGAGTTGTTTTATGCTCGCTGCCTGCTAATTATATTTAGGATATGTTTCAACACGTGAATTTAAAATAATTTTCTAACAAGTTGTATTTTCTAACAACAGTTTAAATTGAGGTGTGTTCTTTCTCCTCATTAATTCACATAGAAGTAGCCTATTTCAGTGTTGCGGACTATTTATGTTTGAGGCTTTACTGAGCCGGACAACCTTCTCTCTTCGGGAAGAGCCCGAGCACTTCACCAATGTTTGCGCAGACCAAGTATTTGTGCAGTCTTGCATGAAATGGAAAATTTTCTTGCTGGCACTCTCATTGCCTTCCTTGTTGTTTTCCTTACAAATAATAACTTTAGACATGTGTGCATTCCTATCAAAGTAAGTTCCTTATTTTCTTTATATCGTGTTGTCGTTTCTACTGTAGGCGCATATATATATGTATATAACATAATGTATTTACAGTTTTATTCACGTTTTCATGTACTGGTTACAAATAATGCGTTCCGATTATTGCATATATTGTAATGGACACCAATGATGTGTGTAAAATAATTTGTTGAATGTTGTACTGATTATAATAAGCTAATGCTAAGCTATTTGCCAGCTATGTGAGGCACCATGTTTGTTGACATTGTACAATGCATTCTGGGTGACATTATACAATGCATTCTGCCAGACCAAAGATGTTATAATGAGGTGAATGAATGGTTCACTCATCTTTCAGGTAAACTTCCGGGAGTGAATGAAGGGAAGTGAATGATCATAGACGACACACGCCCTTCAACATGCATAGTATAAACAGACCAAACTCCTCTCGTCTCCTGCTATTATCTTTGGTTGTGAGAAAAAAAACATGGCGGCGGGCACAAACTATCCATCGATTACTTTCGATTTCTAGAAAGTGTTTTACTCAATTATTTTGATAAACTGTGACCTCACCCATGATGTGATTAGTTATAAATAGTAATTGCTATTAGCTAATTCATATTGTAGTTTCTGTCGCTCAAGAGTTATAAAAATATGAGACCGCTTGTGTTACGTCAATCTTTCCTCAGTTAGAGTTAGGACAAATGTAGCCTACATTTTCCGATTCGGATGTTTGTGTTATGCTTTAGCTACTTATGTGAATGTCTGAACATTGCATCCAAAAATAAACTGGTTGTAAGGGATTTCCTCCTCTTCTTCCGAAGACGAAAGGCGAGAAGGATCGGAGGACCAAAATGCAGCGTGGTTAAAGTTCATGGTTCTTTAATAAGAGAAACTATACATGAACAGAATACAAAACAAGAAACGTGAAAACCCCAAAACAGTCCCGTGTGGCACAAACACTGACACAGGAGACAACCACCCACAAAATACCCAAAGAATATGGCTGCCTAAATATGGTTCCCAATCAGAGACTACGATAAACACCTGCCTCTGATTGAGAACCCCTCTAGGCAACCACAGACTTACCTAGACAACTACACTGAACACAACCCCATAAATCTAATAAACCCCTAGACAAGACGAAACACAATAAATCCCCCATGTCACACCCTGGCCTAACCAAAATAATAAAGAAAACACAGATAACTTAGGCCAGGGCGTGACACTGGTCACATTCTGGACATAACTTTGTAAGGACTGTGTTTGTTCAAAATGTTTGTGAAAAAACAGTATGGCCAGCTCAAATACTGATTGTTGCGTCAATCGAAACTGGACGTTCTAATCACACCGGTTTGAGCATACGTTGCAGGGACCACTGTAGAATGATCACACCCGTTTGTTGGTGTGAAAAGGTTAACACTTTTTTGGTTATTACATGACTTAGCTTTCTATTACATTATTACATGACTCCATATGTGTTATTTCAGAGTTGTAATGTCTTCACTATTATTCTACAATGCTGAAAATAGTCAAATAAAGAAAAAGCCTGGAATGAGTAGGTGTGTCCAAACTCTTGACTGGAGCTGTACATCTACCTAAATGACCTCGTACCCCTGCACATTGACTCGGTACTGGTACCCTGTGTATACACCTAAGTTAATGTTACTCAGTGAGTATTCATTTCTTGTGTTATTTTTTTTCTCTGTATTGTTGGGAAGGGCCTGTAAGCGAACATTTCACTGTCTACTCAAATCAAATTGTATTGGCCACATACACATGGTTAGCAGATGTTATTGCGAGTGTAGTGAAATGCTTATGCTTCTAGATCAGACAGTGCAGCAGTATCAAACAGGTAATATCTAAAATTCCACAACAAATCCTAATATCTAACAAATTCCACAACAAAACCTTAATTCACACAATCTAGTAAAGGAATGGGATAAGAATATATAGGTATAAAAAATATGGATGAGCAGTGACAGAACGGCTAAGATGCAATAGATAGTAAAGAAGAGATAGTGAAGGATACAGTATACATTATATACATCTGAGATGAGTAATGCAAGTTATGTAAACATTCTTAAAGTGGCATTATTAAAGTGACTAGTGTTCAATTTATTAAAGTGGCCAATGATATCAAGTCTGTAGGTAGGCAGCCACCTCTCGGTGCTAGTGGTGGCTGTTTAACAATCTGATGGCTTTTAGAAATAAGCTGTTTTTCAATCTCTCTGTCCCAGCTTTGATGCACCTGTACTGACCTCGCCTTCCGGATGGAAGCAGGGTGAACAGGCAGTGACTCGGGTTGTTATTGTCCTTGATTATCTTTTTTCCTTCCTGTGACATCGGATGTTGTAGGTGTCCTGGAGGGCAGGTAGTTTGCCCCTGGTGATGCATTGTGCAGACCGCACCACCCTCTGGAGAGCCATGGGGTTGTGGGCAGTGTAATTGCTGTACCATGCGACGATACAGCCCGACAGGATGCTCTCAATTGTGCACCTGTACAGTTTGTGAGGGTTTTCGGTGACAAGCCACATTCTTTCAGCCTCCTGAGGTTGAAGAGGCACTGTTGCGCCTTCTTCACCACTCTGTGTGCGTGGACCATTTCAGTTTGTCGGTGATATGAACACCGAGGAACTTAAAACTTTCCACCTTCTCCACTGCTGTCCCGTCAATGTGGTTAGGGGGGTACTCCCTTTGCTGTTTCCTGAAGTCCGCGATCATCTCAGACTTTTCCTGACATTGAGTGAGCGGTTATTTTCCTGACACCACACTCCGAGGGCCCTCACCTCCTACCTATAGGCTGTATCGTCGTTGTTGGTAATCAAGTTGTTGTGTCGTCTGCAAACTTGAAGATTGAGTTGGAGGTGGGTGAACAGGGAGTACAGGAGGGGGCTGAGAACGCACCTTTGTGGGGCCCCAGTGTGTAGGATCAGCGGAGTGGAGATGTTTCCTTCTTTCGCCACTTGGGGGCGGCCCGTCAGGAAGTCCAGGACCCTGTTGCACAGGGCAGGGTCGAGACCCAGGGTCTCAAGCTTAATGATGCGGCTTGGAGGGTACTATGGTGTTGAATGCTGAGCTGTAGTCGATGAACAGCATTCTTACAGTGCAGTGTGATGTTGATTGCATCATCTGTGGAACTATTGGGGCAGTAAGCAAATTGAAGTGGGTCTAGGGTGACAGGTAGGGTGGAGGTGATATGATCCTTGACTAGTCTCTCAAAGCACTTCATGATGATAGAAGTGAATAGTCATTTTTAGTTCAGTTAGCTTTCTTGGGAACAGGAACAATGGTGGCCATCTTGAAGCATGTGGGCACAGCAGACTGGGATAGGGATTGATTGAATATGTCCGTAAACACACCAGCCAGCTGGTCTGCGCTTGCTCTGGGGACGCGGCTAGGGATGCCGTCTGGGCCAGCAGACTTGCAAGGGTTAACACGTTTAAATATTTTGAGGAGAGCCCACAGTCTTTGGTAGCGGGCCGTGTAGGTGGCACTGTATTGTCCTCAAAGTGCGCAAAGAAGTTGTTTAATTTCTCTGGAAGCAAGACGCCGATGTCCGCGAAGGGGCTGGTTTAGTTTTTGTAATCCGTGATTGTCTGTAGACCCTGCCACATACATTTGAAGTCGGAAGTTTACATACACCTTAGCCAAATACATTTAAACTCAGTTTTTCACAATTCCTGACATTTAACCCTTGTAAGAATTCCCTGTTTTAGGTCAGTTAGGATCACCACTTTATTTTAAGAATGTGAAATTTCAGAATAATAGTAGAGAGAATAATTTATTTCAGCTTTTATTTCTTTCATCACCATCACAATCCCGGTGGGTCAGAAGCTTACATTAATTCTCTGGGATTCTCTGCCTCTAACCCTATTACAGTGGCTGAGTCACTGGCTTACTGGTGCTCTTTCATGCCGTCCCTAGGAGGGGTGCGTCACTTGAGTGGGTTGAGTCACTGATGTGATCTTCCTGTCTAGGTTGGCGCCCCCCCTTGGGTTGTGCCGTGGCGGTGATCTTTGTGGGCCTTGTCTCAGGATGGTAAGTTGGTGGTTGAAGCTATCCCTCTAGTGGTGTGGGGGCTATGCTTTGGCAAAGTGGGTTATATCCTTCCTGTTTGGCTGTCCGGGGGCATCATCGGATCCTGACCCCTCCTGTCTCAGCCTCCAGTATTTATGCTGCAGTAGTTTATGTGTCGGGGGGCTAGGGTCAGTTTGTTATATCTGGAGAACTTCTCCTGTCTTATCCGATGTCCTGTGTGAATTTAAGTATGCTCTCTCTAATTCTCTCTTTCTTTCTCTACTCTCGGAGGACCTGAGTCCTTGGACCATGCCTTAGGACTACCTGGCATGATGACTCCTTGCTGTCCCCAGTCCACCTGGCCGTGCTGCTGCTCCAGTTTCAACTGTTCTGCCTGCGGCTATGGAATCTTGACCTGTTCACCTGTCCCATACCTATTATTTGACCATGCTGGTCATTTATGAACATTTGAACATCTTGGCCATGTTCTGTTATAGTCTTCACCCGGCACAGCCAGAAGAGGACTGGCCACCCCTAATAACCTGGTTCCTCTCTAGGTTTCTTCTTTAGGTTTTGGCCTTTCTAGGGAGTTTTTCAATTTTGTACTTGTTTCCTCCAGCATCTTCACAAGGTCCTTTGCTGTTGTTCTGGGATTGATTTGCACTTTTCGCACCAAAATACGTTAATCTTTAAGAGACAGAATGCGTCTCCTTCCTGAGCGGTATGAGGTCTGCGTGGTCCCATGGTGTTTATACTTGCGCACTATTGTTTGTACAGATGAACGTGGTACATTCAGGCGTTTGTAAATGCAGTCTCTACAACGCCAAACTTTTTACCGAATTAACTCCATAATATCGACAGAAACATGGCAAACGTTGTTTAGAATCAATCCTCAAGGTGTTTTTCACATATCTATTCGATGATAAATCATTCGTGGCAGCTGTGTTTCTCCTCGAAGCAAACAAAAAATACACGCAGCTGGAGATTACGCAATAATTGCAACGGAGGACACCAAGCGGCCACCTGGTAGATGTAGTCTCTTAAGGTCAATCTTCCAATGATTTGCCTACAAATACGTCACAATGCTGTCGACACCTTGGGGAAACGACAGAAAGTCTAAGCTCATTCGTGACCCATACACAGCCATATAAGGAGACATTGGAACACAGCGCATTCAAAATCTGGGGCACTTCCTGTATAAAATGTCATCTTGGTTTCGCCTGTAGCATTAGTTCTGTGGCACTCACAGACAATATCTTTGCAGTTTTGGAAACGTCAGAGTGTTTTCATTCCAAAGCTGTCAATTATATGCATAGTCGAGCATCTTTTCGTGACAAAATATCTTGTTTAAAACGGGATGTTTTTTTATCCATAAATTAAAAGAGCGCCCCCTATATCCAAGAAGTTTTTAACTAGGGACTGGCATTAGCGAGTAATATACTCGGGAGCGGTGGGTGCGCATTCGAAGCCTCACTAGAAGACCGCTCCAGCACCCTCTCCTCTTGCGGTGTTTTTTGGCCTCTAGAATCAGTTTAAATGCCCTGGGAGGCGCAGACAAATGATCCGCTTTGGGAAGTCGTATTCCTGGTTGTACTGCTGGTTGTGCTGGTAAGTTGACGTCTCTCTGATGTCCAATAGTTCTTCCCGGTTGTATGTAATAACACAATGTTTTCTGGGCTAACAATGTAATAAATAATACATAAAATACAAAATACTGCACAGTTTCCTAAGGAATAGAAGCGAAGCTGCCATCTCTATCGGCACCATCTTGTAGTGATTATGTTTTGTTTCCTGTTGTTTACGAGACATGTGACACATTTGATTTGATTATTGCCTGCTAAGGGGCCATTTCAGTCAATGAGGGTTCACAAAAGTGATTGAGAGAGGTCAGTGTTTCCTATCTCGCCTGGACTGAGGGGATCAAGTGATAATTAAAAGAGATAAAAAGATCAATATTACTGGGTTAAAAACGCTCATTGTTTTGTCATGTAGAAATGTGAAAAAACTAAGTATATAGGGCTGAACTGCATCCATTATCAGATGCAGTAATCAACAATTCTATATGGGACGATGAAACTAGGATATAGGATAGCCTAAAGTGTGGCTGAAGATTTGTTGTTAGACAAAGCTACGTGAATGAATAAATGGGACATGGCTAGGTGGTGTTATACATGCAGTCATATATTATTATCCTCCTGAAGCAGGCCCTGTCTGCGTCCAAATGACACTCTATTCCCTACATAGTACACTATTTTTGACCAGAGCCCTATGGGGAATAGGATGCCATTTGGGATGCAGCACGTTTCTCGATAGCATGTGCACAGACTGGATATCTCGGGAGCCTGGAGACTAACACAACTCTCCAGTGAGCCTCCCTTTGATCATCACAGTGATAAAAACCCACCCCTGTCATGGCTGCTTTACTATTAACTTATCATGATGTACTATGAGCAGGTGGAATGTCTCTATCAGTAGCTCACAGTAGGGTGGACCATGAACGACGCTGCTGTTTTATCATTGGGTTCCAGTGGCTCAGTGGGTTGGGTTTGTAGAGAATGGTGGATTGTGGGTTCGATTCTCACATGGCTACATCTACTCTCAATGTTGACAGTTCTGTAAGTCGCCTTCGAATCAAAACGTCTACTAAATGACCATATTACATTACATTATAATTGTTAAGTATTTTATTATCATATTATTAGTAGAATTTATACAACAATAAGTCTCTTCTCAGGCAATTCTAGCAGTATAGTGTTTTCCTACAATGAGGAACTTTTAGAGCAACCAAATAAAGCCAAGCAGGAAGTAATCAGAGTGATACGGCTCTTATCCAATACCACCAGCCAGCTATACTGCCTCCCTTCCTCACTCCAGCCGATGAGCTTTAGCACCTCTAAATGCTTCCCAAAGCTCCGTTAATCAGTCTAAAGAGGTTCGCCGAGACATTGGGCAGAGGAAAAATGGGAGTAACACTCCAAGTAAGTGCTAATGGAGAGGTTAATACAAAGGCTGTTAACAGGCAACAGCAAAGAAGCAATTTGTCACTGTGACTAACTCAACTGAACCACAAGCCAGCCACTCCAATGACTCCAGACACCAAATGCAAAAATCTCCACGGGAGTAACACACGGCCCGGGTATGTAACCCTTTAAGGTTTATAAAAAAAGTTGAAGTCTGTTTAGGAAAACAGGGGTTTAGGGGTCTATTATAGGGGTAGGGGGTGGTAGGGTAACTATTAAGGTAGTTGATGAAGGCAAAACACACACACAATGAACACAATATGTTACTACACCTGTTTGTGTAGCCGACTTACCTGGCAACAACTTCCTATGGCAACAACACAATATGGAAAACAGATCATATTCAATTCAACATGAGTGCATTTAGAAAATGTTAAGGAGACATTTTGCATCGTCAATTTGGATTACTGTACTGCTGACAAATGCAAACGCGTGAATGATTAATTGTGCAATAATTGATCGGATCCAAATCAACAGCATCTGCACTTTAGTGGGTTATGATGATCTGAGGCACATTTCTCTGAAGTAGTTTTTTTAAACCACATAATATGACAGCTTTATCAGGATGTTACATTCCTGCGTCTGTATCAAAGCTGCTGAAAAATGTATCTTCCTCAATAGAGAGAGGTTGTTTGTGAAGCAGGGGTTGCATCCTAAATGGCACCCTATTCCCTATGTAGTGCACTACTTTTGACCAGTAGTGCACTTTATAGCGAATAGGGTGCTATTTGGGATGCAACGAGTGCCTAGGAAAGATTTCATTATTGCTGGTCTACAGATACCTCATCTCATCTCTGGCCATTTAAAGGAAACAGATGACAATCAGAACGACTGCTAAGTGTGTTTTCAGGTGTGCTGATGGCTTTTTGAAGAGAGAGAAACATAACCTAGTCATTTAATGAATAAATATTAAATAGTAATTGGCATGGCTACAATGTATATTTCTGACGAGCAGATTATTTAGTATGGTTATTATGAAAACAAAAAGCAGGAAGCAGAAATATCAATGCACATCCTCTTTTGCCTTCCTTTGCCAATCTTGTGAATTAACATATTTTTGGAGCACCTAGCTGCACAAACCACATTTTTACAAACGTGACATGACAACAAGATAAGTCTAAGCAGAAAAAACGAATTTAACCGCGAAACCATCTAGAAATACTGTAAGTACCATACTAGTGTTGTTCTCTGAAAAATCATATTCATCAGATGCAATTTTGCAGTGTTCTGGCAAATCAAGTTGACACAGAAAATGTCAGAGAATTGGTTAGTACTGGGAGAGTTGACGCTTTGCCCTTTATATTTACTTTCTGTGATGTGAGCTTCCCTCCCTCCCTCCCTCCTCTGTGGAAGCTGTCAGGGCCATCAGGAATCCATTCCCATTCCAGTCACGTTGATCATACCGTAAGTGATTCTGGATGAAAATTATTCATACATAGAAGAACTATATTCAAGGGAGAGCTCTACCTTTAAAAGAGAAAAACCACTTAAAAACATCTAAAGTAGATTTCACATGTTTGTCTTTTTTAATTGATATTTAAAAAGCAAAGCAGGATATAGGATTTTTTGAAAAGGCAGCAAAGAGGCAGGCAAAGCTAAACATGTATTCGTCATTTAATGCGCAGCCCCACTTAAAACATATTTTATGTCATTTTAATTTACATAATCTAAAACCACAGGTGGCAGTAATTTGGTTATTAAAAGGATACTGTGTGCGCTGTACAATTTTGTGTTAGTGCTATATTATACTGTAGCAGGGAGAGGGGAGACATATCATCCCTGGGAGTAATGATACTAATGAGAGAAGCTTTTTAACCAGGCAACCTGTCAGCCCCCAAAGAGAGAGAGGCAGCCGGAGAAAGAGGCAGAAATACAGAGAGAGCATATTTTGCATTTAGAAAGACCCTGTATAAATGAAATCCCCCAATTAGATGTTTTCTCGTGTGTATTATTCTCAATGCATTCTTGTGTTTGTTGTCATATACTGTTGTTCCTCAAGCATATTGTTCATTTGTGTAATACTTCATATACATTGCTTTGGCAACAGTGGCAACCAGCCATTCATGCCAATAAAGCATTTATCAAATTTAATTGAAATGAGAGATGGAGAGAGAGAGCGGCAGAGAGAGAAATTCAGAAAGAGATAGAGCGAGTGGGAGAACAGGGAGGTAGAGAAGCAGAGCGAGAGAAAAAGAGAGGCAGTGTGCTCGCAAGAAAGAGAGAGGCAGAGAGAGAGAGACAGAGCGAGAGAGAGAGAGAGAGAGAGAGAGAGAGAGAGAGAGAGAGAGAGAGAGAGAGGGAAGGCTTGAAACCATGCCCAACTTCTCAGCTTCCCAAGAGGCTTTTCAAAATTCAATACATAACATCTGTAGGCGATGTTGGGTGCAGACCTAGCGGAGTGCGTCATAACACACAGACACAGAGAGACACACACACACACACACAGAGACAGAGAGAGAGAGAAAGAGAGAGATGGCTGAACAAAGAAACCATGACGACTACCAGGTTTCCATAGCAACTGCTGCAAGGCCTGGAGAGTATAATAGCACATCAATCACTGTCCAAAAAAGAACTAAATTATCAGCTAAAATAAACCTTTAGGATCTGTTTAGTGGTGTGCATTCGGCGGTAACTCACCTCCTCGAAACCTTGCTCTTTGGCAAAAGTGGCCGCCTCCTGAAATAGAAAATAAAGAACACAAATTAACAGTTAATTACAGAGTCACAATGCTGTAACGGAAGTCATAGTGAACACATCCCAAATGGCCCCCTATCCCCTATGTACTGCACTACTTTTGACCAGGGCCAACAGGGGTCTGGACAAAAGTAGTGCACTACATAGGATGCCATTTGGGACATAACCACTTCAGGCATACAGTACAAGACCTCTCACTTCCTTCAGTCACTGACAGACTAAACACGTGTGATGACCTGACACTTGAGATTGAAGGAGTAACTTGAGTCCATTCTGCTGCTGTGCTACTTTGCTCCCTGAATTAATACTGTACTCATAGGGGACGGCATAAACCCATTTAATCCCAATGCCCCACTTTGGCTCATTTTACAGCAACAGCTTTGAGAAGAAGACAGACAACGTCTGCATCTCAAATGGCTCCCTATTCTCTTTATATTGCACTGCTTTTGACCAGGTCCCATAGGGTCAAAATTAGTGCACTATATAGGAAATAGCATGCCACTTGGGATACAATCAACATCATTTCAGCACAGCCATGAAACTACTGTAACACAGAGGATAGATATGGATAGATATGTGGGTTTCCCAGTTTACACCACTGGAATTCAATAATAGTGACCACGAACGGCATGATTTATAGTGTACTTGACTTTTGGTGTTGGCTAGCAGTCAGGTGACATTATTTGCTCTGTTTAGTCAATGGGCAGAGGCTTCTGTAGGCTAGCTGTTGCACGATGAGATGCAATAACATGGACACAAATCACGAGTGACAAGTGCATTCGCTCAATTCACTTTTGACCCTTAGACAAAGCAATAAGTCGATGCTATGATGCTAAATGACCCGATTATATGGAAAGGGGGCTGGGGTTGTGACCTTGGGGAGACACGGGTTGACGACCTGGTCTTACACACAGAAGAGAGGGAGGAGATGAAGGAGTGTGTGTGTGGTGTGTGACAAGAGAAAAGGGAGGAGAGAAGACATGAAACAATAGGGTTATGGGGCCCAGGGGGAACAGGCATGCCTCGCTGTCTCTAATCACCCATTACTGGGACAGAGATACTGGATGTCACTTCATCTAATAACACACACACACACACACACACACACAGTTAAAAAAATGTAGTTTCAACTAATTATTATTAAGTAATTGGTTACACAGTCTTTTTTAGTTTCTGAACTGTTCAATGAAAGTGCTACCTGAACTTAAAATGTTAAGTTGACCCAAACTTAGCATTAACTTGAAAAAGCGTCAGTCAACTTATATTATGTGTTTGCTCAACTTGTCTCATATGTTCATTCAACTATAATTGTTTTTTTTCATTGCAGATGTGGTTTGTCGTCCTCTCGTTGACTTTTTGTATTTTTATCTTTTTTGCATATATTTCAATTTATTTGTCAATCACTTTTCCATTTTTAAATTAAATATACCTTCTGGTAACCCGACTCAATCAATGTGACACGGATCCGCTATTATTTTTAGACCTTATAACCAAAACCTCCATCAGAAGATAGCCATCAGGAGCTAACCAGCTAATTAGCTAATAGCTATTTAGTCATTGTAAGCCACTGCTAGCGGCCTTTACCCTCTGTACAGGCACCAGACGTTTTTTAGCCTGCATAATACCTGCCAGCCTCGGACTGTTTTTCTCCACTACAACACCGGATTCCAGCCGTAACACCTGGACCATTACTCCTGATCATCACAGCTAGCTAGCTGCCACCGAGTGACCAAGCCCAAAGATCGCTCTGAGCCAGGCACATCTCCCGGCTAGCAAACAAAATTACTACAACTACAATACCTCTTTCACCATCTGGCCTGGTCCCTTTGTCGACACGGCGCCCCACCGTACCACCACGACTGGTCCGGAGACGTAATTCCATTCGCTGTGCTCTCAACCGGCCTTCGCTGGACGTCGGAGCAGATGCTTCTCCTTACCCCGCCTGCTAACTTTAAACTCTGTGTCTCCCGCGTGCTAGCATAGCAACGACTACCCGCAGCTTCCCTGTTCCATCTATTGATGTTCACTGGACCCTATGATCACTTGGCTACATTGCTGATGCCTGCTGGACTGTTCATTTATCACGGTACTCCACTTTGTTTACTTTTGTTTATCTGTCGGCCCTAGCCCCAAACTCAGCTCTGTTTGTAGTTAACCGACGCTCTCTGCCCATTCATCACCATTTTACCTGTTGTTGTTGTCTTAGCTGATTAGCTGTTGTTGTCTTACCAGTTGTTGTCTTTGCAAGCTCTCCCAATCAACACCTGTGATTGCTTTATGCCTTGCTTTATGTCTCTCTCAAATGTAAATATGCCTTGTTGTTTAGGATAGTTATCATTGTTTTAGTTTACTGCGGAGCCCCTCGTCCCACTCTACATGCCTCAGATACCTCCTTTGTACCACCTCCCACACATGCGGTGACGTCACCCAGTATAACCAGCGTGTCCAGAGAGGCAACCTCTCTTATCATCACTCTGGGCTTACCTCCACTGTACCCACACCCCACCATACCCATGTCTGCATATTATGCCCTGAATCTATTCTACCATGCCCAGAAATCTGCTCCATTAATTCTCTGTCCCCAACGCACAAGACGACCAGTTTTGATAGCCTTTAGCCGTACCCTCATCCTACTCCTCCTCTGTTCCTCGGGTGATGTGGAAGTTAACCCAGGCCTTGCGTGTCCCCAGGCACTCTCATTTGTTGACTTCTGTAATCAAAAAAGCCTTGGTTTCATGCATGTTAACATCAGAAGCTTCCTCCCTAAATTTGTTTTACTCACTGCTTTAGCACACTCCGCCAACCCTGATGTCCTTGCCCTGTCTGAATCCTGGCTTAGGAAGGCCACCAAAAATTCTGAGATTTCCATACCCAACCAACTACAACATTTTCCGTCAAGATAGAACTGCCAAAGGGGGAGGAGTTGCATTCTACTGCAGAGATATCTTGCAAAGTTCTGTCATACTTTCCAGGTCTATGCCCAAACAGTTCAAGCTTCTAATTTTTTTTATTAATCTCTCCAGAAATAAGTCTCTCACTGTTGCCGCCTGTTATAGACCCCCCTCAGTTCCCAGCTGTGCCCTGGACACCATATGTGAATTGATTTCCCCCCATCTATCTTCAGAGTTCGTTCTGTTAGGTGACCTAAACTGGGATATGCTTAACACCCCAGCAGTCCTACAATCTAAGGTAGATGCTCTTAAACTCACACAAATGATCAAGGAAACCACCAGGTACAACCCTAAATCCGTAAACATGGGCACCGTCATAGATATTATCCTCACCAACTTGCCCTCCAAATACACCTTTGCTGTTGTCAATCAGGATCTCGGCGATCACTGCCTCATTGTCTGCATCCGCTATGGGTCCGCGGTCAAACGACCACCCCTCATCACTGTCAAACGCTCCCTAAAACACTTCAGCGAGCAGGCCTTTCTAATCGACCTGGCCCGGGTATCCTGGAAGGATATTGACCTCATCCCGTCAGTCGAGAATGCCTGGTCATTCTTTAAAAGTAATTCCCTCACTATCTTAAATAAGCATGCCCCTTTCAAAAAATGTAGAACTAACAACAGATATAGCCCTTGGTTCACTCCAGACCTGACTGCCCTTGACCATCACAAAAACTTCCTGTGGCGGACTGAAATAGCATCGAATAGTCCCAGCGATATGCAACTGTTCAGGGAAGTCAGGAACCAATACACACAGTCAGTCAGGAAAGCAAAGGCTAGCTTTTTCAAACAGAAATGTGCATCTGCAACTAACTCCAAAAAGTTGTGGGACACTGTAAAGTCCATGGAGAATAAGAGCACCTCCTCCCAGCTGCTCACCACTCTGAGGCTAGGAAACACTGTGACCACCAATAAATCCACTATAATTGAGAATTTCAATAAGCATTTCTCTACAGCTGGCCATGCTTTCCACCTGGCTATCCCTACCCCGGTCAACTGCCCGGGCACCCTCCACAGCAACCGCCCAAACCCCCACCATTTCTCCTTCACCCAAATCCAGATAGCTGATGTTCTGAAAGAGCTGCAAAATCTGGACCCCTATAAATCATCCAGGCTAGACAATCTGGACCCTCTCTTTCTAAAATTATCTGCAGAAATTGTTGCAACCACTATTACTAGCCTTTTCAACCTCTCTTTTGTATCGTCTGAGACTCCCAAAGATTGGTAATATAATACTTATGTCAAGCAATAAAATGCAAATGAATTACTTAAAAATCATACAATGTGATTTTCTGGATTTTAGTTTTAGATTCCGTCTCTCACAGTTGAAGTGTACCTATGATAAATATTACAGACCTACATGCTTTGTAAGTAGGAAAACCTGCAAAATCGGCAGTGTATCAAATACTTGTTCACCCCACTGTATATCTATCCTACCCTGTCTTTCTAAGGTCTTCGAAAGCCAAACAAACAGATTACCGACCATTTCGAATCCCACCGTACCTTCTCCGCTATGCAAGCAGGAGTCAGAGCTGGTCATGGGTGCACCTCAGCCACGCTCAAGGTCCTAAACAATATCATAACCTCCATCGATAAGAGAAATTACTGTGCAGCCATATTAATCGACCTGGCCAAGGCTTTCGTCTCTGTCAATCACTACATTCTTATTGGCAGACTCGACAGCCTTGGTTTCTCAAATTATTGCCTCGCCTGGTTTACCAACTACTTCTCTGATAGAGTTCAGTGTGTCAATTCAGAGGGCCTGTTGTCCGGCCTCTGGCAGTCTCTATGGGGGTACCACAGGATTCAATTCTCGGGACAACTCTTTTCTCTGTACATGTCAACGATGTCGCTCTTGCTGGGGGTGATTCCCTGATCCACATCTACGCAAATGACACCATTCTGTATACATCTGGCCCTTCTTTGGACACTGTGCTAACTAACCTCCAAACGAGATTCAATGCCATACAACACTCCTTCCGTCTTTTCTGACCTAGAATATGTGGACAACTACAAATACCTAGGTGTCTGGCTAGACTGTAAACTCTCCTTCCAGACTCATATTAAACATCTCCAATCCAAAATCAAATCTAGAATCGGCTTTCTATTTTGCAACAATGCCTCCTTCACTCACGCCTCCAAACTTACCTTAGTAAAACTGACTAACCTACCAATCCCCGACTACGGCGATGTCATCTAAAAAATAACTTCACATTTGTATTTATTTATTTTACTAGGCAAGTCAGTTAAGAACAAATTCTTATTTTCAATGATGGCCTAGGAACAGTGGGTTAACTGCCTGTTCAGGGGCAGAATGACAGATCTGTACCTTGTCAGCTCGGGGATTTGAACTTGCAGCTTTCCGGTTACTAGACCATCGCTCTAACCACTAGGCTACCCTGCCGCCCCAATACTCTACTCAGCAATCTGGATGCAGTCTAGATTGTGCCATCTGTTTTGTTACCAAAGCCCCTTATACCACCCACCACTGCGACCTGTATGCTCTAGTCGGCTGGCCCTTGCTACATATTCGTCGCCAGACCCACTGGCTCCAGGTCATCTATAAGTCTATGCTAGGTAAAGCTCCGCCTTACCTCAGCTCACTGGTTACGATAACAACACCCACCCATAGCACAATGTAATCATGTTTGTCAATGTTTGTCAAATATGTCAATAGAAAACATTGTATGTCAAAAGCAACGTGTGTGCAACTACTTCCACAGCCTTTTTTTGTGAAGTATTTATAATAATAATTTCTAGATAAATGAACAAAAGTTGAACAAACATTTTAAGTTGACTGAATATTATGTTCATGTAACACTTTGACCGAAAGATTGAGTTAAAAGGTTGTGGAACCAGTTACTTAATCATAATAATTAGTTGAAACTAGAATTTTTTCAGTGCACACATACTGTACATGCATTTGCACGCACACAACCACCCACCCTCACCCATTCAAATAGCCACTCAAGCTCTTTTCAAATGAGGTGAGTGTCTCTTTTAATGTAGCTAGTGGGCACCAGCCACTCACAGTCATTCATTTGTTAATGTATTAACTAATAGATATATGTTCAGAAACATTTAATCACAGATGAGCAGCAACCATCACACTTCAGGGGCATGAACATCTTAATGCTTTGTCAAAACAAGGATACTTCATTTGATGCTCCTTTACAAAGGGTGTGTCCCAAATGGCAACCTATTCCCTATGTCCGGGGCAGGCAACTATATTCAGCCACGGTCCGATTTTTGTCGGAGCGGATGGTCGGGGGGCTGGAACATAATTCTAATAATTTGTGCACTGCAAATTGGACTAAACCCCAAAATAATATACCCCAAATATTTCCAAAATGAAATACATTTTTAGCTGAATTCATGGTGATTTTACAGTTTTTGACCAAAAACCTGAGAGTGTACAAAACATTAAGAACACTCTTTCCATGACATAGACTGACCAGGTGAATCCAGGTGAAAGCTATGATCCCTTATTGATGTTAAATCCACTTCAATCAGTGTACATCAAGGGGAGGAGACAGGTTAAAGAAGCCTTTATGGATTGTGTCTGTTTGCCATTCAGAGGGTGAATAGACAAGACAAAATAGTGCCTTTGAACAGGGTATGGTAGTAGGTGCTAGGCGCACCGGTTTGTGTCAAGAACTGCAACACTGCTGGGTTTTTCACACTCGACAGTTTCCTGTGTGTATCAAAAATGGTCCACCACACAAAGGACATCCAGCCAACTTGACAACTGTGGAAATCATTGGAGTCAACATGGGCCAGCATCCCTATGGAATGCTTTCAACACCTTGTAGAGGTGTTCTGAGGGCAAAAGGGGAGGGGGTGCAACTCAACATTAGGATCGTGTTCTTAATATTTTGAACACAAATTTAGAAACATTTGAGAAGCAGACAAAGCCTTTTAAAAAGGCACATGAATGCAGGCTGAATACCATTCCTGTTGGTTGGCTATAGTCTTCAGTCACCCAGTTAGCTACAGTGGAAACACTCTTCTGTGTAAGTGGGATTTGGTTGGCAGCATAGGAAATTAATATAATGGTGGTAACAATTTCTATGAGCCACCTGCGTGTGATGTATTATAGGCATTTATGCATTTATAAGGGTTCTTAGGATAGATGGAGCTGCAAGCTGTTATGAATGCTTACAGCTAAACCACACAATACAACTAATGTGTGACTACATTATATATGCATGCAAATAAAGTTGTATTGAATTCAATTGAATGCATTTATAGCCCTTGTGTAATAAAGAACCTTCAGACCTACAGTATAATACACTATTTGACGATAGAAAACACTAATTAATTCATTATGCGTTATAAAAGGGTTGCCAACGGGTTGAATCACTAAAAGTTTATGACTGATACAATGTAAGAACGATATGAGGGCTTAATGTTTCTTTACGGTTGTCACTAAAATGGTAAGTACTTAGGGGTTGTAAAATTCCAGAAAATCAACAACAACAAAAAATCCCAAATTCCCCAGAAATTCCCCCAAATTTGTGGAAAGTCTCCTGAATTTTGCCACCATATTCTATACATTCTTTGATATACATCTGGACAAGATTAATGTCTTCAACAAAGTTTTCTCATTCGTTTAAAGATGTAATGAAGTGTTCATCTTGATTATCCAAGTCTCTTTTCTCCTCTTTAAAGATGGAATCAGCATGAGGGGAAACAGCGCCACTGTTCACCCCCAGGGCCTTTGTCATTGTTTTGTTGATGAAACAAACAGAGGCGAGGGGCCTCAGGCAGCGTGAAAAAAAGAAAAGCCAGTACATATTTAGCTGTTCTGTCGCACGTGCAATGTTGTCAGTGGGAAAATCAAATCAAAGTGTATTTGTCCCATGCACAGTATACAACAGATCTAAACAGTAATGTAAAATGCTTACTTACAAGCGCCTCCTCAACAATGGCTTGTTCAATATAAAAACATTTTTTGTTGTTGTTTACAATAACCTATTTGTTGTTGTTTAGATGAACCTATTTGTTGTTTTATCTCAAACAGACGTGGCAGTTCTCCAATTAAGGATTCCAGCTGAGTGATGTGGCAAGTTGATGAGGGACCAGAGGTTCTCCTTAAGGTGTCACCAAGCTTCAGTTCGGCTGGCGGCTAGCCGAAGTCGACTAGGAGAACAAAACGAGTGTGCTCGCATACTCCCTTAAAAGACATTGGCTTGTAAAACAAGAAAAAGTCAGACTCGAGTCACAAATATGATGACTTGCAACTCGACTTTGACTTTAACAGCAATGACTCGTGGCTTGACTTGGACTTGAGCCTGTTAACTCGACCTGACTTGATACCCTCTGTCACGCTCTGACCTTAGAGAGCCATTTTATTTCTCTATTTGGTTAGGTCAGGGTGTGATTTGGGTGGGCATTCTATGTTGTATATTTCTTTGTTTTTGGCCGAGTATGGTTCCCAATCAGAGGTAGCTGTCTATCGTTGTCTCTGATCGGGAATCATACTTAGGCAGCCCCTTTTCTCACTTTCTGTTGTGGGATTTGGTCTTTGTTTATTGCATGGGTTGCACTCCTAAGCTTTTTGTTCGTTGAATTGTTTATTGTTTGTTTTTGGTGAACATTTATAGATTAAAGAAAATGTATGCCTACCACGTTGCACCTCGGTCTCATTCGAACGACGGACGTTACAGAAGATCCCACCACCAACGGACCAAGCAGCGTGGTCAGGAGGACTGGACCTGGGAGGAAATCCTGGAGGGAGCAGGACCCTGGACAAGGGCCGGGGAGTATCGCCGTCCAAAGGAGGAGATGGAGGCAGCGAAAGCGGAATGGCGATGTTACGAGGAGTTATACCAACCAACAAGCACAGGTTGGCGGAGTCAGGGTTTAGACCTGAGCCAACTCCCCGCGCTTACCGTGGGAAGCGTGTGACTGGTCAGGCACCGTGTTATGCAGTGCTGCGCACGGTGTCTCCAGTGAGCATTCACAGGCCGGTGCGCTCTGTGCCAGCATCCAGCCAGGACGGGTTGTGCCAGCTCTACGCTCGAGACCTCTAGACCTCTAGTGCGCCTCCAGAGCCCAGTGTATCTGGTGCCTGTTCCACACACCAGGCTTCCAGTGCATCCCCCCAGTCTGGTGAGACCTGTTCCAGTTCCACGTACCAGGCCTCCAGTATGTCTCCCCCGCCTGGTAAGCCTTGTGGCAGCTCCACGCACCAGGCTTCCAGTACGTCTCCTCAGTCCGGTGAGACCTGTTCCGTTTCCACGTACCAGGCCTCCAGTATGTCTCCCCAGCCTGGTAAGCCCTGTGGCAGCTCCACGCACCAGGCCTCCAGTACGTCTCCTCAGTCCGGTGAGACCTGTTCCGGCTCCACATTCGAAGCCTGTAGTGATGATCCATGGCACGAAGCCTCCAGTGATGATCCATTGCCCGGAGCCGGTAGTGATGATCCATGGCACGAAACCTCCAGTGATGATCCATGTCCCGGAGCCTGCAGTGAAAATCCATGGCACGGAGCCTCCAGCGACGGTCCCAAGTCCAGAGCCTTCAGCGATGGTCCCCAGTCCGGAGCCTCCAGTGACGGTCCCCAGTCCGGAGCCTCCACCGACGGTCCCCAGTCCGGAGCCTCCAGCGATGGTTCCCAGTTCAGAGCCTCCGGCGCCGATCCGCATTCTGGAGCCTCCAGCGGGGGTTCCCAGTTCAGAGTCTCCGGCGACGATCTGCAGTCCGGAACCTCCAGCGTGAGCGTAATCATTGCACCCAAAATTGAGCTACAACTGGCTAGGCAGTTGGTAGCCTAAATCCTGCCTGATGTTACTGCTGTTCCTAAAACCATTGACATACGTTAGCCTACTGTAACCACACAGAGTGTGTGTGTGTTAAGGTTGGGTGATTGTGTACAAGCCTACATCGCCCGATTGCGATCCTCTATAGTCGATCACTATTGGGGGGTGGGGGGGGGGGGTCTTTCTCATGGCTACCCATGTATTTCAATGGAAATAACGTTTATTTGGATAATAAATATATAGATATTTTTAAAAGCATTTATGATTTGCGTAAATGTAATATACTAAATATGACTCTTGTTAAAAATATGAAATGGTATTACATTTGGTGAAGAGTACATTATGACTTGTTTAGGACTCAAAACTCAAAGTTTAGGACATGAGACTTGACTTGATACTTGACGGTCTTGACTTGAGACTTGACTCGGACTTGCCTGTCTTGACTTGGGATTGAGTGCTAAGACTTGAGACTTACTTTTGACATGTAAAACAATGACTTGGTTCCTCCTCTGCTGACAACTAGGATGGAAAATTACTGAGGATAATAGAGGACAATAATGCCACTCCTATTTTCCATATTTTCAATTCAAGCCAAGTAGAATGTGTGTGCCCCCAGGCTTGGAGTGAAGCAAAAGTCATTCCGCTACCCAATAATAGTATAGCCCCCTTTAATGGCTTAAATAGCCAACCAATCAGCCTGTTACCAACGCTTAGTAAACCCTTGGAAAAAATTGTGTTTTACCAGATACAATGCTATTTTACAGTAAACAAATTGACCAGAAACTTCCAGCATGCTTATACGGAAGGACATTCAACAAGCACAGCACTTAACTGATAACTGATGATTGGCTTAAAGAAATTGATGATAAAAGATTGTGGGGGCTGTTTTGTTAGACTTCAGTGTGGCTTTTGACATTATTGATCATAGTCTGCTGCTGTAAAAGTGTACATTACTGTTCCGGGATGCTGGCCTTCTAGGAAGAGTTGCAAAGAAAAAGCCATATCTCAGACTGGCCAATAAAAAGAAAAGATTAAGATGGGCAAAAGAACCCAGACACTGGACAGAGGAACTCTGCCTAGAAGGCCAGCATCCCGGAGTCGCCTCTTCACTGTTGACGTTGAAACGGGTGTTTTGCGGGTACTTTTTAATGAAGCTGCCAGTTGAGTACTTTTGGGGCATCTGTTTCTCAAACTGGACACGCTAATATACTTGTCCTCTTGCTCAGTTGTGCACCGGGGCCTCCAATTCCTCTTTCTATTCTGGTTAGGGCCAGTTTGTGTTGTTCTGTGAAGGGAGTAGTACACAGCCTTGTACGAGACCTTCAGTTTCATGGCAATATCTCGCATGGAATAGACTTCATTTCTCAGAACAAGAATAGACTGACAAGTTTCAGAAGAAAGAAGTTTGTTTCTGGCCATTTTGAGCCTGTAATCGAACCCACAAATGCTGATGCTCTAGATACTCAACTAGTCTAAAGAAGGCCAGTTTTATTGCTTCTTTAATCAAGACACATTTTCAGCTGTGCTAACATAATTGCAAAATAGTTTTCTAATGATCAATTTGCCTTTAAAAATGATAAACTTGGATTAGCTAACACAACGTGCCATTGGAACACAGGAGTGATGGTTGCTGATAATGGGGCTCTGTACGCCTATGTAGATATTCTATTTTAAAAAACAGCCATTTCCAGCTACAATAGTCATTTACAACATTAACAATGTCCACACTGTATTTCTGATAAATTTGATGTTATTTTAATGGACAAAAAATGAGCATTCATTCAAAAACAAGGACATTTCTAAGTGAGCCCAAACTTTTGAACGGTAGTGTATGTGCTATGGCTTTACACCCCCTGCTATATTGTGGATAAAGAGTTACCTGTCTAACAGAACACAGAGGGTGTTCTTTAATGGAAGCCTTTCCAACATAATCCAGGTAGAAGCAGGAATACCCCAGGGTAGCTGTCTAGGCCCATTACTATTTTTCAATCTTTACTAATGACATGCCACTGGCTTTCAGTAAAGCCAGAGTTTCTATGTATGCGGATGACTCAACACTATACATGTCAGCTACTACAGCGACTGAAATGACTGCAACACTTAACAAAGAGTTGCAGTTAGTTTCAGAGTGGGTGACAAGGAATAGGTTAGTCCTAAATATTTCTAAAACTAAAAGCATTGTATTTGGGACAAATCATTCACTAAACCCTAAACATCAACTAAATATTGTAATAAATAATGTGGAAATTGAGCAAGTTGAGGTGACTAAACTGCTTGGAGTAACCCTGGATTGTAAACTGTCATGGTCAAAACATGTTGATACAACAGTAGCTAAGATTGGGAGAAGTGTATCAATAATAAAGCGCTGCTTTACCTTCTTAACAGCACTATCAACAAGGCAGGTCCTACTGGCCCTGGTTTTGTCACACCTGGACTTTTGTTCAGTCGTGTGGTCAGGTGCCACAAAAAAGGACTTACGAAAATTGCAATTGGCTCAGAACAGGTGGCTTCCATCTGGCCACTCTACAGTACCATAAAGGCCTGATTGGTGGAGAGGTGCAAAGATTGTTGTCCATCTCCACAGAGAAACTCTTGAGCTCTGTCAGTGACCATCGAGTTCTTGGTCACCTCCCTGACCAAGGTCCTTCTTCCCCGATTGCTCAGTTTTTCCGACCGGCCAGCCCTAGGAAGAGTCTTGGTGGTTCCAAACTTCTTCCATTTAAGAATGATGGATGCCACTGTGTTCTTGGGGACCTTCAATTGTGCAGAAATGTTTTGGTATGGTTTCCCCATATATATGCCTCAACACAGTCTTGTCTCAGAGCTCTACGGACAATTCCTTTGACCTCAAGGCTTGGTTTTTGCTCTGACATGCGCTGTTAACTGTGGGACCTTATATACTGTAGACAGGGGTGTGCCTTTCCAAATCATGTCCAATCAATTTAATTTACCACAGGTGGACTCCAATCAAGTTGTAGACACATCTCAAGGATGATTAATGGAAACAGGATGCACCTGAGCTCAATTTCGAGTCTCATAGCGAAGGGTCTGAATGCCTATGTAAATAAGGTACCTGTTTTCGCTTGGTCAATATAGGGGTATTCTGGGTAGATTGATGAGAAAAGATAGATATTTAATCAATTTTAGAATAAGGCTGTAACTTAACAAAATGTGGGGAAAAGGGAGGGGTCTGAATACTTTCCGAATGCACTGTAGGCCTAGACCTACAGTAAACGATATCCAAAACTACAAACAATACACTGCATTTATACATGTTGGGTCCTGTAAATTGTAAAGTCATGTCTTTCTACACAATACCAAAACAAATGTTTACAATCTGGGAGGTAAACTCTATAGAGAATTCAATAATTTCGCTGTGTATTTCAGATGGAATCAAGGCATTAGAATGTACCAGAGTGTCACACCCTGACCTTAGAGATCCTTATGATTCTCTATGTTAGGTTAGGTCAGGATGTGACTCGGATGGGAAATTCTATGTTTTCTGTTTCTTTGTTTTTGGCCGAGTGTGGTTCCCAATCAGAGGCAGCTGTCTATCGTTGTCTCTGATTGGGGATCATACTTAGGCATCCCTTTTCCCCACCAGTAGGTTGTCGGATATTGTTTTTGCATAGTTGCTGTCTAGCCCTGCAGAACTTTACGTTCGGTTTTGTATTTTGTTGTTTTGTAGGAGTTCAGTATTCAAAATCATGAATACTTTCCACGCTGCGCTTTGGTCTCATTCATCTAATGACAGATGTAACACAGCAGCCACCAAAATAGAGCTCCGTCTGCACAAAGAAATGGAACCCAAGGGGGCAAACGCCACGGACCACCCCTGGCCTGGGGCGCCTGGCTGGCTACTTTTTATATTTGTCTGGCTACTCAATGTACTTATGGAAAACACTGGAAAAGTAAAAGATAACAAGGTGGGCTTAGCAGCAGACTGCATGGGTGACATGGAGCATGAAGCTATCAGAATGCATGAGATGTTTCTGCTGGCAGGGGCTTGTACAGTCAAATAGATATTTTCTGAGAGCTTAAGCTAATAATCGTGTGCACCATTAAGAGAGAGAGCATTTCACGGTAAGGTCTACACCTGTTGTATTCAGCGCATGTGACATTTGATTTGAGGAGAGAGTCAACCATTTCTTGCAAATGAAACAGGACATGCACTTTATACATCAAACATTTTTCAAAGCTTCCCACTTAGGTAATTTTACTTCCCCACACATAGGAGAGAGAGGAGAGGCAGGTTCACAGGGAAGAGACTGGAGCACAGAGGAGAGACAGGAGAGACCAGAGCACAGGGGAGAGACAGGAGCACAGAGGAGAGACAGGAGAGACCGGAGCACAGGGGAGAGAGAGGAAAAATTGGAGCACAGGGGAGAGAGAGGAAAAACCGGAGCACAGGGGAGAGAGGAGAGACCGGAGCACAGGGGAGAGAGAGGAGAGACCAGAGCACAGGGGAGAGAGAGGAGATACCGGAGCACAGGGGAGAGGGAGGAGAGACCGGAGGACAGGGGAGAGAGAGGAAAGGCCGGAGCACAGGAAAGAGGGAGGAGAGACCGGAGCACAGGGGAGAGAGAGGAGAGACTGGAGCACAGGGGAGAGAGAGGAAAGACCGGAGCACAGGAAAGAGGGAGGAGAGACCGGCGGACAGGGGAGAGGGAGGAGAGACCGGAGGACAGGGGAGAGAGAGGAAAGACCGGAGCACAGGAAAGAGGGAGGAGAGACCGGAGCACAGGGGAGATAGAGGAGAGACTGGAGCACAGGGGAGAGAGAGGAGAGACTGGAGCACAGGGGAGAGAGAGGAGAGACCATGGCACAGGGAAGAGGGAGGAGAGACTGGAACACAGGGGAGAGCGAGCAGAGACCGGAGCACAGGGGAGAGGGAGGAGAGACCGGAGCACAGGGGAGAGCGAGCAGAGACTGGAGCACAGGGGAGAGCGAGCAGAGACTGGAGCACAGGGGAGAGGGAGAGACCGTAGCACAGGGGAGAAACTTGAGCACATGGGAGAAACAAAAGCACAGTGGAGATGGAGGAGAGACCGGAGACATTTTGCGGTGTGTTTTGGGTCAATGTCGTGTTGAAAAACACCAAGTGCAAACCAGATGGGATGGTGTATCGCTACAGAATGCTGCAGTAGCCATGCTGTTTAAGTTTGCCTTGAATTCTAAATAAAACACTGACAGTGTCACCAGCAATGCACGCCCACACCGTCACACCACCTTCTCCATGCTTCAAGGTGGGAACCACACATGTGAAGATCATCCATTCACCTACTCTGCATCTCACACGGCGGTTGGATCCAAAAATCTAAAATTTGGATTCATCAGACCAAAGGACAGATTTCCACCGGTCTATTGTTTCTTGGCCCAAGCAAGTCTCTTCTTCAGTCCTTTAGCAATGGTTTCTTTGCAGCAATTTGACCATGAAGGCCTGATTGACGCAGTCTCCTCTGAACAGTTGATGTTGAGATGTGTCTGTTACTTGAACTCTGTGAAGCATTTATTTGGGCTGCAATCTGAGGTGCAGTTAACTATAATGGATGTGTCCTCTGCAGCAGAGGTAACTCCGGGTCTTCCTTTCCTGTGGCAGTCCTCCTGAGAGACAGTTTTATCATATCGCTTGATGGTTTTTGCGACTGCACTTGAAGAAACTTTCAATGTTCTTGAAATTTTCCGGATCGACTGACCTTCATGTCTTAAAGTAATGATGGACTGCTGTTTCTCTTTGCTTATTTGAGCTGTTCCCCACCCTCCAAGCTCATCATTACACTTGAGGCCCTGGGTCTGAACCCTGCACTGTGCAACTGGGTCCTGGACCTCCTGACAGGACACCACCAGGTGGTGAAGGTAGGAAACAGCACTTCTACTTCGCTGATCGTCAACACTGGGGCCCCACAAGGATGCGTGCTCATTCCCTTCCTGTACTCTCTGTTCACCCATGACTGCGTGGCCACCAACTCAATCATCAAGTTTGCAGACAAATCAACAGTAGTATGCCTGATTACCATCAATGATGAGACAGCTTACAGGGAGTAGGTGAGGGCCCTGGGAGTGTGGTGCCAGGTAAATAACCTCTCACCCAACATCAACAAAACAAAAGAGCTGATCGTGGACTTCAGTAAACAGCAGAGGGTGCACCACCCTACCCACATCAACAGGACCGAAGTGGAGAAGGTGGAAAGCTTAAAGTTCCTCGGCGTACACATCACTGACAAACTGAAATGGTCCACCCACACAGATAGTGTGGTGAAGAAGGATCAACAGCGCCTCTTCAACCTCAGGAGGCTGAATAAATTTGGCTTGTCACCTAAAACCCTCACAAACTTCCACAGATGCACAATTGAGAGCATCCTGTCGGGCTGTATCACCGCCCGGTTCGGCAACTGCACCTCGTGCACCACAGGGCTCTCCAGAGGGTAGTGAGGTCTACCCAACGCATCACCGGGGGAAAACTACCTGCCCTCCAGGACACCTACAGCACCCGATGTCACAGGAAGGTCAAAAAGTTCATCAAGTACAACAACCACCCGAGCCATTGCCTGTTCATCCTGCTATCATCCAGAAGGCGAGATCAGTACAGACGCATCAAAGCTGTGACCGAGAGACTGAAAAACAGCTTCTATCTCAAGGCCATCAGACTGTTAAATAGCCACCACTAGCACATTAGAGGCTGCTGCCCTATATACATAGACTTGAAATCACTGGGCACTTTAATAATGTTTACATATTTTCCATTACTCATCTCATATGTATATACTGTATTCTATCCTATTCTACTGTATCTTAGTCTATGCCACTTTGACATTGCTCGTCCAAATATTTATATATTCTTACTTACATTCCTTTACTTTAGATTTGTGTGTATTGTTATGAAATTGTTATATATTACTTGTTAGATATTACTGCAATGTTGGAGCTAGAAACACAAGCATTTCACTAGACCCACAATAACAACTGCTAAACACATGTATATGACAGATAACATTTGATTTGATTTGTCTGGCCACAAATATTTATATATTCTTACTTACATTCCTTTACTTTAGATTTGTGTGTATTGTTATGAAATTGTTATATATTACTTGTTAGATATTACTGCAATGTTGGAGCTAGAAACACAAGCATTTCACTAGACCCACAATAACAACTGCTAAACACATGTATATGACAGATAACATTTGATTTGATTTGCCTGGCCACAATCACCTCAACCCAATTGAGTTGGTTTGGGATGAGTAGTCCACAGAGTGAAGGAAAAGCAGCCATGAAGTGCTCAGTATATGTGGGAACTCCTTCAAGACTGTTAGAAAAGCATTCCTTATGAAGCTGGTTGAGAGAATGCCAAGAGTGTGCAAAGCTGTCATCAAGGCAAATTGGGCTACTTTGAAGAATCTCAAATATAAAATATATTTTGATTTGTAAAACCTTTTTTGGTTACTACATGATTCCATGTGTTATTTCATCGTTTTGATGTCTTCACTATTATTTTACAATGTAGAAAAAAGTAAAAATAAAGAAAAACCTTGAATGAGTAAGTGTCAAACTTTTGACTGGTACACACTGAGTGTACAAAACATTAGGAACACCTTCCTAATATTGAGTAGCACCCCCCCTTTTGCGTACTCAAACTGGTGTGCCTGGCACCTACTACCATACCCTGTTCAAAGGCAATTAAATATGTTGTCTTGCCCATTCACCTTCTGAATTGCACAAATACAAAATCCATGTCTCAATGCTTAAAAATCCTTCTTTAACGTGTCTCCTCCCCTTCATCACACTGATTAAAGTGCATTTAACAGGTGGCATCAACAATGGATCATAGCTTTTAGCGGGATTCACCTGGTCAGTCTCTCATGGAAAGAGCAGGTGTTCCTAATGTTTTCTACACTCAGTGAATATATTAATAGTGACACGGAATAAATACAGTGAATAACGAGAAAAGAATAACATGGCTATATACAGGAAGTACCATGTAATAGTACTGAGTCAATGTGCAGGGGTACCAGGTAATAACATGGCCATATACAGGGAGTACTATTACTGAGTCAATGTGCAGGGGTACCAGGTAATACCATGGCTGGATACAGGGAGTACCAGTACTATGGTTCATCAGCAGCATCAGAGCTTGGAGAAGCCTAACGCTATCATGACTTTTGACCACCGGTGTGGCGGTAACACGGTCACCGTAACAGCCCTACTCGCCACCCTCTGTAGGGACTTGCAGTTGCCATACCAAGGGGTGATGCAGCAAGTATTTGGTTTTAAATATACTTAATTATCAAAAGTAAATGTAATCGCTAAAATATACTTAAGTATCAAAAGTAAAAGAGCAAGTATAAATAATTTCAAATTCCTTATATTAAGCAACGCAGATGGCAATTTTTATTTATTTATTTAATTTACAGATAGTCAGGGGGCACACTCCAGCACGCAGACATCATTTACAAACAAAGCAAGTGTTTAGTGAGTCTGCCAGATCAGAGGCAGTAGGGATGACCATGGGATGTTCTCTTGAAAAGTATGTGAAAAAGACCACATTTTCCTGTCCTACTAAGCATTCAAAATGTAACGTGCACTTTTGGGTGTCAGGGAAAACATATGGAGTAAAAAGGTACATTATTTTCTTGAGGTGTTTTCTTAGTGAAGTAAAAGTAAAATCAGTCAAAAATATAAAAAGTAAAGTACATATACGACTTAAGTAGTACTTTAAAGTATCTTTACTTAAGTAATTTACACCACTGACTATATGAGGATCTGAGGCCCCAGCCTCCTGAGGGAAAAGGTGCTGTCGGGCCCTTTTCACAACTGTGTGGGTGGGTGTGTGTGTGTGTGTGTGTGTGTGTGTGTGTGTGTGTGTGGACAATGTTAATTCCTTAGGCACTGAGGTACTTGAAGCTCTTGACCTGCTCCACTGAAGCTCCATCGATGTGCATGGGGGCGTACTCGTCCCTGTGTTTCCTGTAGTCCAAGATCAGCTGCTTTGTCTTGCTGATGTTGAGGGAGACATTGTCCTGGCACCACACTGTCAACTCTCTGAGATCCTCCCTATGGGCTACCTCACCACCGTTGGTGATCGGGTGTTGGAGTCGTGCGTGGCCACGATGTCAAACGGGGAGTACACGGAGGGTACTAAGCGCACACACCCTTGAGGGGCCCCCGTGTTCAAATCAAATTATATTTGTCACATACGCCGAATACAACAGGTGTAATAAACAGAGAGTAGCAGCATTGTAAAAGAGGGGGTGGGGGGCAATGCAAATAGTCTGGGTATGTCACGACTTCCCCCGAAGTTGGTCCCTCTCCTTGTTCGGGTGGTGTTCGGGGGTCGAACACGTTACCAACGATCCATGTTTCATTTCGTTTTGTTTGTCTTCATTATTACACACCTGGTTTCCATTCCATAATCAATGTTCCTTATTTAACCCTCTGGCTTCCCTTTCTGTTTTGTGAGTGATTGTCATTGTCATGTGGGTTCGTTCTTTGTGCTCTGGATATTTGTATTTTTCCTTGTTGGAACATTGCTTACATTTTGAGTAAATTCAGATTATTACTCATACCTGTGTCCTGATCCTGACTATGCTTATCCATTCACCTAATCGCTGACAGGGTAGCCATTTGATTAGCTGTTCAGGAGTCATATGGCTTGGGGGTATAAGCTGTTAACTTCTTAGTGACAGGGGGCAGTATTTTTACGTCCGGATGAAATGCACGCTCAAATTCAACTGCCTGCAACTCATCCCCAGAAGATAAGATATGCATATAATGTAAAGTAAACGGCCTGCTACTCTGTCTCAGAAGCCAGGATATGCATATAATTAGTATATTTGGATAGAAAACACTCTGAAGTTCCTAAAACTGTTTGAATCATGTCTGTGAGTATAACATAACGTATTAAGCAGGCAAAACCCAGAGGAACCATTCAGATTTCTTTTTTTTGAGTTCACTCTCTTTTCAATGAATTTTCATTGGGAATCCAGATTTCTAAGGGACGTTCTTGCAGTTCCTATCGCTTCCACTGGAAGTCAACAGTCTTTAGAAATTGGTTGAGGTTATTCCTTTGTGTAATGAAGAAGTACGGCCATCTTGAACGAGGGTCACTTGAAGTGTACTGTTAGATAGAGGCGCGTGACCAGAAAGCTAGCTGCAGTTTGTTTTCCTCCTGTATTGAACACAGATAGTGCCGTCTTCAATTTGATTGATAATTTACGCGGCCAGTCAGGAAGTCCAGGATCCCAGGATGTTTAGTCCCATGGTCCTTAGCTTAGTGATGAGCTTTGCGGGCACAATGGTGTTGAACACTGAGCTGTAGTCAATGAATAGCATTCTCACATTGGTGTTCCTGTTGTCTAGGTGGGAAAGGGCAGTGTGACGTGCAATAGAGATTGCGTCATCTGTGGATCCGTTAGGGCAGTATTCCTATTGGAGTGGGTCTAGTGTTTCTAGGATAATGGTGTTGATGTGAGCCATGACCAGCCTTTTAAAGCCCTTCATGGCTACAGAAGTGTGTGCCCCGGGTCGGTAGTCATTTAGGCAGGTTACATTAGTGTTCTTGGCCACATGGCCTATGGTGGTCAGCTTTAAACATGTTGGTATTACAGACTCAGACAGGGAGAGGTTGAAATTGTCAGTGAAGGCACTTGCCAGTTGGTCAGCGTATGTTCGGAGTACACGTCCTGGTAATCCGTTTGGCCCTGCCGCCTTGTGAATGTTGACCTGTTTAAAGATCTTACTTCAGCTACGGAGAGCGTGATCACACAGTCGTCCGGAACAGCTGATGCTCTCAATCATGTTTCAGTGTAACTTGCCTTGAAGCGAGCATAGAAGTAATTTAGCTCGTCTGGTAGGCTTGTGTCACTGGGAAGCTCGCGGCTGTGCTTCCCTTTGTAGTCTGTAATAGTTTGAAAGCCCTGCCACATCCAACGAGCATCGGAGTCCGTGTAGTACGATTCCATCTTCGTCCTGTATTGACGTTTTGACCTGTTTGATGGTTTGTCAAAGGACATAGCGGGATTCTTATAAGCTTCTCCTTGAAAGCGGCAGCTCTACCCTTTAGCTCAGTGAGGATGTTGCCTGTAATCCATGGCTTCTGATTGGGGTATGTACTAGAGGTCGCCCGATTATGATTTTTCAATGCCGATACCGATACCAATTATGGGAGGACCAAAAAAAGCTGATACCGATTAATCGGCTAATTTTTTTAAGTTATTTGTAATAATGACAATTACAACAATACTGAATTAACACTTATTTTAACTTAATATAATACATCAATATAATCAATTAAGCCTCAAATAAATAATGAAATATGTTAAATTTGGTTGAACGCAAAAACAAAGTGTTGGAGAAGAAAGAGAAGTGCAATATGTGCTATGTAAGAAAGCTAACGTTTAAGTTCCTTGCTCAGAACATGAGAACATATGAAAGCTGGTGGTTCCTTTTAACATGAGTCTTCAATATTCCCAGGTAAGAAGTTTTAGGTTGTAGTTAATATAGGAATTATAGGACTATTTCTCTCTATACCATTTGTATTTCATATACCTTTGACTATTGGATGTTCTTATAGGCACTTTAGTATTGCCAGTGTAACAGTATAGCTTCCGTCCCTCTCCTCGCCTCTACCTGGGCTCGAACCAGGAACACATCGGCAATAGCCACCCTCGAAGCAGCGTTACCCACGCAGAGCAAGAAGAATAACTACTCCAAGTCTCAGAGTGACTGACGTTTGAAACTCTATTAGCGCGCACCCCGCTAACTAGCTGCCATTTCACATCGGTTACACCAGCCTAATCTCGGGAGTTGACAGGCTTGAAGTCATAAACAGCGCAATGCTTTAAGCACAGCAAAGAGCTGCTGGCAAAACGCATGAAAGTGTTGTTTGAATGAATGCTTACGAGCCTGCTGGTGCCTACCATCGCTTAGTCAGACTGCTCTATCAAATCATAGACTTAATTATAACATAATAACACACAGACATACGAGCCTTAGGTCATTAATAGGGTCGAATCCGGAAACTATAATCTCAAAAACAAGACGTTTATTCTTTCAATGAAATAAGGAACCGTTCCGTATTTTATCTAATGGGTGGCATCCATAAGTCTGAATATACCTGTTACATTGCACAAGCTTCAATGTTATGTCATAATCACGTACAATTCTGGCAAATTAGCCGGCCCAAACTGTTGCATATACTCTGACTCTGCGTGCAATGAACGTAAGAGAAGTAACACAATTTCACCTGGTTAATATTGCATGCTAACCTGGATTTCTTTTAGCTAAATATGCAGGTTTAAAAATATATACTTCTGTGTATTGATTTTAAGAAAGGCATTGATGTTTATGGTTAGGTACACATTGGTGCAAGGACAGTCCTTTTTCGTGAATACGCACCGCATCGATTATATGCAATGCAGGACACGCTAGATAAACTAGTAATATCATCAACCACGTGTAGTTAACTAGTGATTGATTGATTGATTGTTTTTTCTAAGATAAGTTTAATGCTAGCTAGTAACATACCTTGGCTTACTGCATTCGCGTAACAGGCAGGCTCCTCGTGGAGTGCAATGAGAGGAAAGGTGGTTAGAGTGTTGGACTAGTTAACTGTAAGTTTGCAAGACTGAATCTCGGAGCTGACAAGGTAAAAATCTGTCGTTCTGCCCCTGAACAAGGCAGTTAACCCACCGTTCCTAGGCCGTCATTGAAAATAAGAATGTGTTCTTAACTGCCTTGCCTAGTTAAATAAAGATTAAATAAAGGTGTAAAAATAAAAAATAAATCTGCCAAATCGGTGTACAAAAATACAGATTTCTGGTTGTTATGAAAACTTGTAATCGGCCATAATTAATAGGCCATTCCGATTAATCGGTCGACCCCTGTACTAGATACAGTCACTGTGGGGACGACGTCATCAATGCACTTATTGATGAAGCCAGTGACTGATGTGGTGTAGGAATGGGAAGAATCCCGGAACATATTCCAGTCTGTGCTAGCAAAACAGCCCTGTAGCTTAGCATCTGCTTGATCTGACCACTTTTCTATTGACCGAGTCACTGGTGCTTCCTGCTTTAGTTTTTGCTTGTAAGCAGGAATCAGGAGGATAAAATTATGGTCAGATTTGCCAAATAGGGGGCAAGGGAGAGCTTTGTACGCGTCTCTGTGTGTGGAGTAAACGTGGTCTAGATTAAAGTCCCCGGCCACTAGGAGCGCAACCTCTTGATGAGTGTTTTCCTGTTCTTCAAACGCCAAATGTCAAAGTCTTTTTGACACCCTGGGCTGACTATCGCTCCGTATGCGCCAAACGTCAAATTTAGAAGGTTAAAGGTTATGGATGGGGTTAAAACATTACGTTTATGCAAGAAACCTTCTGATCCAGAGTCATGGGATTACTGCCATCCGCCACCCCCATCCACAACAAAGGCAGATCACTCAAGATTGACTTCAAAATTGGACGTCTGTCCATGTACTGAGGACATCAGGAAATGACTTCAAACCCATCCATTAGGGGCAGCCATCAAGTAGGGTTTTGCTAGGGCGTTGTAGACGGGGGTTGTGGGATGGGCATAAACCCATGACTCCGGATCTGAAGGTTGCATGTTTAATCCCAGTGGTAGACACTTATTTAAAATTGTTTGGTTTGAACCTTGACTTTGAAGTTTGGAAAAACAGAACGATGCTAAGCAGGAGTCAACCCAGGCTGTCAAAAACACTTAGAAATTTGACGTTTGGAGAAATGTGGATAAACGTCAGAATCTGAAGTCACTTTGGTAAAACCGTGAGATCTTGTTTTCCACAACACCCGAGCAAAAACCCAAGCCTACTTGATGGTAATAGCGCTCACTGTTGCCTCTAGTGGACAGTTTTGAAGGAATTTCCTGGTGTCCTCAGGACATCTTAAGCGATCTACCTGGGACAACTCCATGCCATGATTAGATAGTGAAAAACCACTCCAATCTCTTTCATCATTTCTTTTTCTTTAACTTCTTATGGCTGCAGGGGCAGTATTGAGTAGCTTGGATGAAAGGTGCCCAGTGGTGCCCAGAGTAAATTGCCTGCTCCTCAGACCCAGTTGCTAATATATGCATATATTATTGGATAGAAAACACTCTGAAGTTTCTAAAACTGTTTGAATGATGTCTGTGAGTATAACAGAACTCACATGGCAGGCAAAAACCAGAGAAGAAATCCAAACAGGAAGTGGGAAATCTGAGGTTTACTCTGGGCACCTTATTCAGCCAAGCTACTCAATACTGCCCCCAGCCATAAGAAGTTAACAATGTCTACACTGTATTTCTGATCAATTTGATGTTATTTTAATGGAGAAAATATTTGCTTTCTTTCAAAAACAAGGACATTTCTAAGTGATCCCAAACTTTTGAACGGTAGTGTATGTTAGAGAAAGACCCCACTGAACGGTTCAGAACATGAATAATTACTTGTATTGGTAAAATGTATTTATAACATAAGGAAGTGAAATTTCATCTCCAAACCGCGTTTTTCACCCACTCTGGGCAGATTGGGCAGACATTTTAACATGTAGCGTTTTGGAATGACATTTTCTTATCAAAACAGATAATTTCATACATACTGAATATTAATATACATGGGCTTTTTACTGTAGTTGTGCTTACTTGTATATTGTGCCTGATTCAAATTCTGTAAATCCCCGGTGGTGTACCTTGTTAATAATACTGTTACAGTCCACTGATTCTCATCATCAGAAAACTATTGTGTAATAATCTCAGCTGACTCGATCCTTATTGAGCCAAACAAGTTGTATTCCAATTGGCACCCTTTTCCCTATTTAGTGCACTACGTTTGACGGTCATACGGAATAGGGTGCCATTTTGGACACAGCGAGGTTAAACACAACCATGTTTAACTACTTGTAATGTCACAGCGATAAGTCAGGATATTCACACAAGAAATGTGGTGGAAAATGCAATTACAGATGTCATCAAATTCAAACCAAAATGGGCCTTCTCAGTTGAACAAACTGCAACAAGCACATTTAACATTTTTTATTTTTAATGAATTGTTGAACATATGTCACAGAAAAAAATGGAGCGAGAGAGGGAGGTAAATCAATCCTATTATAGGAGTTTCACAAAGAATCTAAATCAAAGAGCAAAACCCAGTGGTAAGGTTAATACAAGTTGATAAGCTGAGAAATGTAACTCCCTCCCTCAGGCCATTCTGAAAAATTCTGAAAATAGGCATTTGCTTGACAGTGTTAACCCGAACTGATGCAAAGGCAGAAACTGAATTGTGTTTGACATTGGGGGAAGAGAAAATGGGAGAGGTGGAAAGGGGAGGGGGTTACAGGGGATGAGGGTGGCCCCGACAACTTATTTACAACAAGACATGCGTTCTATTTCGTCCTTCTGTGGGCATTTAAATAACAAGCAGTTTGAGTTTGTGTATTGGTTGGGTCGATTTGAAAAATAAAAACATTTGTATTGTTGAAGATTGGTTTTGAAATAGCCTGCGGTCTGACAAGGCTACCAAGTATTCCTCATCTGTCTGTGATGAGACCTACAACAAGTAACCAAGAGGGAGAGCGATTTAACAGGGCTGAGGGACAGTAAAAATATGGATTGTTAAATTGATCGATGTACTGAAAACATTGCCTTTGGCTGACTCATCAAAAGGTTAGAATGTCAACAAAAAAAGTAATAGAACATTGTAGTTAAGCACGGGGTAAAACGCAAGAATGCCTTAAAGTAAGAGCAGTTGCAAATGTAAGATTCACATGACAATTGCAGTGCATTCTATTTCCGTTTGAATTCTAATTCTATGTCATGCCTATCAGTTCCTCTTGATTCAACCCTGGAGGTGCCAGTGATCCTCAGCATCTTAAGCAGCTTTAATTAATGAACAGTAACGACAAAAACAACACCTGGCCTTCAGCTCAAATGCTGCTTCCAAACACTCAGACATGCGTGTGTAGTAATAGCAAGAGCAGTAGGGTGAGCATAGTGCCCTTGAAGTGGCCTCAGGGTCAGTCATGCTCTCAAAATACATCCTAAATGTCACCCTATTCCCTACTGTATATAGTGCACTACTTTTGATCATGGCCCTATACAGGGAGTAGGTTGCCATTTGGTAGGTTGGTATTTACTGTATGTCAGAGCCCTGAATGGGGTTAGTTCAGCTGCTGTAGTACTGTGTGAGTGTCAATGTGTGTGAGCTGCCTGCCACACTGAAGATGTGTGTATTGATAAGTAGTGCAGGTGATTATTAATATGATAATGTGGCTGGTCTGATAGTGACTCCCTACCTCCCTCCCCACAGCCAAACGGAGGGCTGTGTGTGTGTGCACGCACGTGTGTCTGTGGAGGACAGATTAGGTTGGAGGTAAATAACCTGCTTTGAGCCAAGGACTCCTGGAGCTCCGTGCAGAATGAATGCAGCATTCCTGCTCAAGCATGACATGCGACAAACAGCCGAGAAAACATGCACACTTGCGCATACACAAAAGCACGCACACGCTACACACACACACACACGAAAACATTCTTCTTACTGCCTGTGAAACTGATTGAAAGCATCTGATTAACTTATGTTGTTGGAGGGGGGATATTTAGAAAATAACTAAACGTATAATATAGAAAATACTGTGATAATATGTCAATAAATACTGTGATAATGTAAATAATTACTGTGATATGTCAATAAATACTGTGATAATGTAAATAATTACTGTGATATGTCAATAAATACTGTGATAATATGTCAATAAATACTGTGATAATGTAAATAATTACTGTGATATGTCAATAAATACTGTGATAATGTAAATAATTACTGTGATATGTCAATAAATACTGTGATAATGTCAATAAATACTGTGATAATATGTAAATAAATACTGTGATAATGTAAATAAATACTGTGATAATGTAAATAATTACTGTGATATGTCAATAAATACTGTGATAATGTCAATAAATACTGTGATAATATGTCAATAAAAACTGTGATAAATACTGTGTAGAGGAGTGAATTGGAGTGTTGACACTTTCACAAGCAGTCTGATAATGTAACCTAAAATACAGTAAGGGGTACAGCATCAGAACTGGGTAACACAAAGTCAATGCTGAAGCGGGGAACGGAGCTGGGGAACAGAAAGATAAAGGGGATGTAATATAACAGGTGTATAAAATGGGACATAACTTTGAAACTAGCAGAGATCGCACATTGATATGCTTGTAGAGTATAAGATGTTCAACAATATATACAAAAAATGGCCAAATCAAAAATGGTATGTTTTCAATTGAGAAATGATTTGTTTTTATTTTTGTATATTCATTAATTTAATGTAAGGAAATAGTTTTGGGAATGAAAATACTACTCTTAGTACAGAGCAAGCTGTAAAGCTTCATATGACACCAATGTTTGCTTTGTAGCACCTACAGATAAAATATTATGGTCTTAAAAGTCTAGGTCAGGCCAAAATGTCACAAACGTTCAAACTTTAAACATAATTAATAAATAATTAAAGACACAAATGTCAAATATGTCCACAACACTTCATCCAAAGGACCGTTTTATGGTTTATATTTCAAAAAAATGGTTGTTGTTTGTTTTGTTTTGTTCTAGCTCCGTGATGAATCATCCATCTATTATACAATCTGGCCACGCACCCCAGTGGTAGGTTTGGTGTCAAAAGAAAGATGCATATGCAGTAAAGAACTCAATACCTACAGTACTGTAAAACATGGTGGTGGATCTTTGATGTTATCGGACTATGTTGCTTCCGCTGATCCTAGGGCCCTTGTTAAGGACAACGGCATCATGAACTTTACTCAGTACCAGGACATTTTTGCCAATAACCTGGCTGCCTCTGCCAGGAGGCTGAAACCGCAAGTAGATCTTCCAGCAAGAAAATAACCCCAAGCACACTGTAATGGTTTTCTTTAGGTGAAGTAGAGGCGGACCAAAATGCAGCGTGGTTTCTTTGATTCATGTTTAATAACAAAAAGATAAACACGAACACTACAAAACAATAAACGTGGAAAACCAAACACAGCCCTATCTGGTGGAAAACAGAGACAGGAACAATCACCCACAAACACACAGTGAAACCCAGGCTACCTAAATATGGTTCCCAATCAGAGACAATGACTAACACCTGCCTCTGATTGAGAACCATATCAGGAAAGACATAGAAATAGACAAACAAGACATCCAATATAGAATGCCCACTCAGATCACACCCTGACCAACCAAGACATAGAAACATACAAAGTAAACTATGGTCAGGGTGTGACACACACATCAAAATCCATAAATAAATGGTTAATTGACCACAAAAACAACATTTTGCAATGGCCATCTCAGTCTCCGAACCCCATTAAAAACCTGTGGTTTGAATTGAAGAAGCGCAGACTGAATGATATCAAGGATCTGGAAAGATTCTATATGGAGACATGTTCTAAGCTCCCTCCCAATATGTTCTCTGATCTTTCTGACATTTTAGAAAAAGGTGTGTTATCCTCGCAAGGGGAGGGTGTGGGAGATTTGAAAACAGTGGATACACGAATTTTGACTCCTAATTATTTGTAAAAGTTTTTTTTGAAATTATTACTTGTTAACTTGTTGGTGACAGGGGGGCAGTATTGAGTAGCTTGGATGAATAAGGTGCCCAGAGTAAACTGCCTGCTACTCTGTCAGTGATGCTAATATATGCGTATTATTAGTAGTATTGCATAGAAAAGACTCTGAAGTTTCTAAAACTGTTTGAATGATGTCTGGGAGTACAACAGAAATCATATGGCAGGTGAAAACCGGAGACAAATCCAACCAGGAAGTGGGAAATCTGAGGTTTGCCTATCCAATATGCTGTGTCTATGGGGCCATATTGCACTTCCCAAGGCTTCCAGCAGATGTCAACAGTCTTTAGAAAGTTGTTTGAGGCTTCTATTGTGGAAGGTGGTCGAATAAGAGCTGTTTCAACAAGTGGACTAGGCTGAGGCCAATCAGATGTTTACTGCGCGGTCACACGGGCAGTAAACATGAATACGCTATTGTCCGGTTGGAATATTTTAGAAGATTTATTATAAAAAGACCGTAAGGATGGATTGTAAACATCGTTTGACATGTTTCTAAAAACTGTAATGGAACTCTTTTGACTTTTCGTCTTGATTTTGCTCTTGGCATTGTGCCTTTGGAATAGTGAACTAAACGCGCGAGGTATTTGGACATAAATATGGATGTAATCGAACAAAACGAACATTTCTTATGGAAGTGGGAGTCCTGGGAGTGCATTCCGGCAAAGATCAGCAAAGGTAAGTGAAGGTTTATAATGCTATTTATGACTTTTGTTGCCTCCACAATTTGGCGGGTAACTGTATGGCTTGCTTTTGTGGCTGAACGCTGTTCTCAGATTATTGAATATTGTGCTTTAGCCGTAAAGCTTTTTTGAAATCTGACACAACGGTTGCATTAAGAACAGGTTTATCTTTAATTCTATGTAAAACATGTATCTTTGATCAACGTTTATGATGAGTATTTCTGTTATTTGATGTGGCTCTCTGCAATTTCTCTGGATGTTTTGGAGGTTTTTGGATATAAATATGAACTTGATCGAATAAATCATACATGTATTGTGTAACATTGAGTCCTGGGAGTGTCATCTGATGAAGATCGTCAAAGGTTAGTGATTATTTTGATCTATATTTCTGCTTTTTGTGACACCTCACTTTGGTTGGAAAATGGCTGAATGCTTTCTGCGACTAGTTGCTGACCTAAAATAATGATATTTTCAGCTTTCACTGAAAATACTTTTTGAAATCGGACACTATGGTTGGATTAATGAGAAGTGTATCTTTAAAATGGTGTAAAATACTTGTATGGTTGAGGAATTGTAATTATGAGATTTCTGTTGTTCTGAATTTGGCGCCCTGCTTATTTTTATCAACGGATCCAATAACTCCGGATCTCAACTGTATTCTGTGTATTACACATCTACAATAACAGCCTCCAATTCTAACGTCACTCTCACCATCTAATCTTACTATCTAAAAGGCCAGGCAGTGAGGTCTCTTTAGCAAAGCCTTTGGGGCATGTACCAATACCTCCAGTTACAGCAGAGCTCCAAAGGTTAAACAATCGGAAACATGTGCAGTATATAAATATCTCCCGATGATAGCGATCACGGAGAGGAAGCAGGTTTGCATAGAGTTTGTTAAAACAGGATATAACCTAACCTCATGGTGTAGTGAACAGAATAGGGCACCGATACATTATGTTCTTTTGATATAAGTCTAATGAAAGCAGCAGCAGCAGTCATAGAAATACAATCCCTAGAACGGAAGAAAAAGCCCCTCACATCGACTTGAATGGGGATGCCGGTTCTAGAATCCCTAGAATGGACAAAGCCTCTCACATTGACTTGGATGGGGAAAACCCATTCTAGAGATTCTATTTCTATGGCAGTAGCAGTAGATCTGTGCAACGAGCCAGGGGGCTTCTCAGTGAGATGGCCTTATCAGCAGTAAAGGCCTCTCAAATGTCTCTATCACCTCTGGGATTTAACATGTGAGTAACACAGGACTGCAGGCTGCCAGGAGAGAGAAGACTAGCCATCTCTCTGTCAAGGACTGATAAGTCAACTATGGATGGTTTTATAAAATCAGATACTGTAAAAACATGAACATTCTGATAAGAATTTGATTATCTAACTAACTAAAAGTCAAATCAGATAAGAAGAATATTCTGATGATCAGATTGTATTTAATAAATTCTCTTATGAACCTCATCCTCATCTGATTCCAAGGCAGATTTGTGTCGTCTTAAGAAGCCTTGAGAACGGACTAAAAGGTCAAGGAAACAAACTGTAACCAGCCACTCTACGAGGACAATAACGTAACGTAGCAGGCGTAAATGAAACCCCACATCCGGTTTTAAGGGGAAAAGGAAGCTAGGTGGAAGATAATGTATCCCTGAAAACCGGATGTTTTCGGGGGATTTTTGACCCGGCTGAGGGTGCGAGGAAAACATCAACTATGCCTAGGTTCAAATACTATTTAAAATAATTTAAAATACTTAATCCCAGAAGTATAAACCCCACCCATTTGGCACTCCAGACAGGCTAAGGTAAAAAACTTAGAGTTCAAATAGTATTTGAACCCAGGTTGACAACAACCATCCTCTGCTGTGTTTAATGAGCACTTAGCTCTGCTCTATTTAATTTGTAATGAGAAACAAAGATCTGATCTGTGTCCTGAATGGCACCCTATTCCTTACATAGTGTCTTGCAAAAGTATTCATCCCCCTTGGTGTTTTCCTCTTTTGTTGCATTACAACCTGTAATTTAAATAGATTTTTATTTGGATTTCATGTAATGGACATACAGAAAATATTCCAAATTGGTGAAATGAATTTGTAAAAAATAAAAAATCTGGTAAAAAACAAACAAAAAAAACTGATGTGTGCAGGTGGTGCTGCACATGTATTCACCCCCCTTGTTATGAAGCCGCTAAATAAGATATGGTGCAACCAATTACCTTCAGTAGTCACATAATTAGTTAAATAAAGTCCACCTGTGTGCAATCTAAGTGTCACATGATCTCAGTATATACAGTGGGGCAAAAAAGTATTTAGTCAGCCACCAATTGTGCAAGTTCTCCCACTTAAAAAGATGAGAGAGGCCAGTAATTTTCATCATAGGTACACTTCAACTATCACAGACAAAATCCGAATGCTCTCTAGCAAACTTCAAACGGGCCTGGACATGTACTGGCTTAAGCAGGGGGACACGTCTGGCACTGCAGGATTTGAGTCCCTGGCGGCGTAGAGTGTTACTGATGGTAGGCTTTGTTACTTTGGTCCCAGCTCTCTGCAGGTCATTCACTAGGTCCCCCCGTGTGGTTCTGGGATTTTTGCTCACTGTGCTTGTGATCATTTTGACCCCACGGGGTGAGATCTTGCGTGGAGCCCCAGATCGAGGGAAATTATCAGTGGTCTTGTATGTCTTCCATTTCCTAATAATTGCTCACACAGTTGATTTCTTCAAACCAAGCTGCTTACCTATTGCATATTCAGTCTTCCCAGCCTGGTGCAGGTCTACAATTTCGTTTCTGGTGTCCTTTGACAGCTCTTTGGTCTTGGCCATAGTGGAGTTTGGAGTGTGACTGTTTGAGGTTGTGGACACGTGTCTTTTATACTGATAACAAGTTCAAACAGGTGCCATTAATACAGGTAACGAGTGGAGGACAGTGGAGCCTATTAAAGAAGAAGTTACAGGTCTGTGAGAGCCAGAAATCTTGCTTGTTTGTAGGTGACCAAATACTTATTTTCCACCATAATTTGCAAATAAATTCATAAAAAATCCTACAATGTGATTTTCTGGATTTTTTTTCTCATTTTGTCTGTCATAGTTGAAGTGTACCTATGATGAAAATTACAGGCCTCTCTCATCTTTTTAAGTGGGAGAACTTGCACAATTGGTGGCTGACTAAATACTTTTTTGCCCCACTGTATACACCTGTTCTTAAAGGCCCCAGAGTCTGCAACACCACTAAGCAAGGGGCACCACCAAGCCAGTGGCACCATGAAGACCAAGGAGCTTGCCAAACAGGTCAGGGACAAATCTGTGGAGAAGTATAGATCAGGGTTGAGTTATAAAACATATCAGAAACTTTGAAGATCACACAGAGCACCATTAAAACCATTATTAATAAATGATAAGAATATGGCACCATAACAAACATGCCAAGAGAGGGCCGCCCACCAAAACTCATGGACCACGCTATGAGGGCATTAATCAGAGAGGCAACAAAGAGACCAAACATAACTCTGAAGGAGCTGCAAAGCTCCACAGCGGAGAATCTGTCCTTCGGACCACTTTAAGCCGTACACTCCACATAGCTGGGCTTTACAGAAGAGTGGCCAGAAAAAAGCCATTGCTTAAAGAAAGAAATAAGCAAACACGTTTGGTGTTCACCAAAAGGCATGTGGGAGACTCCCCAAACATATGGAAGAAGGTACTCTTGTCAGATGAGAATATGGCGATCAAGAAAAATGCTACCCAACACTTCTCATCATCTCTAGAACACCATCCCCACAGTGAAGCATGGTGGTGGCAGCATCATGCTGTGGGGATGTTTTTCATCGGCAGGGACTGGGAACCTGGTCAGAATTGAAGGAATGGTGGATGGTGCTAAATACAGGGAAATTATTGAGGGAAACCTGTTTCAGTCTTCCAGAGATTTGAGACTGGGATGGAGGTTCACCTTCCAGTAGGACAATGAACCCTAAAGCATACTGCTAAAGCAACACTCGAGTGGTTTAAGGGGAAACATTTAAATTTCTTGGAATAGCCTAGTCAAAGCCCAGATCTCAATCCAATTGAGAATATGTGGTATGACTTAAAGATTGCTGTACAGCAGCGGAACCCATCCAACTTGAAGGAGCTGGAGCAGTTTTGCCTTGAATAATGGGCAAAAATACCAGTGGCTAGATGTGCCAAGCTTATAGAGACATACCCCAAGAGACTTGCAGCTGTAATTGCTGCAAAACGTGGCTCTACAAAGTATTGACTTCGGGGGGTGAATAGTTATGCACGCTAAAGTACATTTCTTTCTCTTGTTTCTTATTTGTTTCACAATAAAAAAATATTTTGTATCTTCAAAGTGGTAGGCATGTTGTGTAAATCAAATGATACAAACACTCCCAAAATATGTTTTAATTCCAGCTTGGAATTGCCTAGGGGGGTGAATACTTTCGCAAGCCACTGTAGAGCACTACTTCTGACCATGGTGCCATTTGGGAGGTAGACTGGTGCTGCAGACATTTAACACACCACCGGGGGATTTTTAAGCTCTGATACTCTATACCTAGGGGCCACGGGCTCTGATACCCTATACCTCAGGGGCCTGGGCCTAACCTGTCTAACCTTTCCTGCTTTTTATGATCTTGTGGAACTGAGGCCCCTGGCTGCCTGCTGCTGGGTTCTCCCTCCTCTCTCTGACCTGTGCTCATGTATTATCTACAGTGTGTTGGCTTGGCAGAGACCACTGGCCTTTGTTATCGTCTTCCCACAGTCCTGGGAATACAGTAAAGTCATGTTTTCCAATGTGTTGCTTGTCTTGTATAAGGTTAGTCTCTTAGTAAGTGTAGTGCTGTACGCAGGGAGGAGAAAGGAGGTTGCAAATAATTGTCCAGTTCGCTACTATAAAAAAAGCTTTAGATTTTTGCAACTCTGGAATGTTAAGAGAGCCAGACACAAATATGATTTTCTTAATGTGACAAATTCCCTCTAATTTCCTGATATTGGTCAGATTTCTATAGATGACCAATGACTAATTGCTTTGTATGTTCCCACCAGATATTATAATATCAAAGGAATGTTACTTTCCACTGAGGATGCACTCTTGGATTTGTCTGAGAAATCTCACTTAGCCACAGCTGCCCACTACTACTGCTACTCCCACTAGAACTGAAGTGAATTAGCTGTTGTTTTGACCTTCATTATTGTGGTTCTGTTTGATTGCATCATGCCAAGTATTTACTCTTCAGAAAAGCCCTGCAGATATTTCTCTCTGTCTGCCTGCTCTGTAGAAGCTGTCACATGCTAGCTGTGTGCATGCATGTGAAATGATTTAACTGTTGCAGGCAGGAGTCTCGTTCTCTCTCTCACTCTTAGCTTTTCATCTGGCACGGGGCCATCTTATGTCACATCAACAGATAACACACTGGACATCTTAATTTTCATATAGCCAAGTTATTCTAACAAAAATCCTTTGCTCACACACACGAACACACACACACACGCAAATTATTTGAATGATTAATCCCCAAAAGTGTAGAGCTGCACCGAAATGGCACCCTATTTCCTACGTAGTCCACTATTTTTAACAAGATTCCTATGGTCCATGGTCAAACGTAATGGCTTGCGAAAGTATTCACCCCCTTGGCATGTTTCCGATTTTGTTGCCGTACAACCTGGAATTAAAATATATTTTGGGGAGTTTGTATCATTTGATTTACACAACATGCCTACCACTTTGAAGATGCAAAATATGTTTTATTGTGAAACAAGCAAGAAATAAGACAAGAAACAGAAAACTTGAGAGTGCATAACTATTCACCCCCACAAAGTCAATACTTTGTAGAGCCACCTTTTGTAGCAATTACAGCTGCAAGTCTCTTGGGGTATGTCTCTATAAGCTTGGCACATCTAGCCACTGGGATTTTTGTCCATTATTCAAGGCAAAACTGCTCCAGCTCCTTCAAGTTGGATGGGTTCCGCTGCTGTACAGCAATCTTTAAGTCATACCACCGATTTTCAATTGGATTGAGGTCTGGGCTTTGAGTAGGCCATTCCAAGACATTTAAATGTTTCCCCATAAACCACTCAAGTGTTGCTGTAGCAGTATGCTTTAGGGTCATTGTCCTGCTGGAAGGTGAACCTCCATCCCAGTCTCAAATCTCTGGAAGACTGAAACAGGTTTCCCTCAATAATTTCCCTGTATTTAGCACCATCCACCATTCCTTAAATTCTGACCAGGTTCCCAGTCCCTGCCGATGAAAAACATCCCCAGAGCATGATGCTGCCACCACCATGCTTCACTGTGGCGATGGTGTTCTAGGGGTGATGAGAGGTGTTGGGTTTGCACCAGATATAGCGTTTTCCTTGATGGATATCATATATAAAAATACAAATATAATATAATATAAAAATATCATATTCTCATCTGACCAGACTACCTTCTTCCATATGTTTTGGGAGTCTCCCACATACAGTGCCTTGCGAAAGTATTCGGCCCCCTTGAACTTTGCGACCTTTTGCCACATTTCAGGCTTCAAACATAAAGATATAAAACTGTATTTTTTTGTGAAGAATCAACAACAAGTGGGACACAATCATGAAGTGGAACGACATTTATTGGATATTTCTAACTTTTTTAACAAATCAAAAACTGAAAAATTGGGCGTGCAAAATTATTCAGCTCCTTTACTTTCAGTGCAGCAAACTCTCTCCAGAAGATCAGTGAGGATCTCTGAATGATCCAATGTTGACCTAAATGACTAATGATGATAAATACAATCCACCTGTGTGTAATCAAGTCTCCGTATAAATGCACCTGCACTGTGATAGTCTCAGAGGTCCGTTAAAATCGCAGAGAGCATCATGAAGAACAAGCAACACACCAGGCAGGTCCGAGATACTGTTGTGAAGAAGTTTAAAGCCAGATTTGGATACAAAAAGGTTTCCCAAGCTTTAAACATCCCAAGGAGCACTGTGCAAGCGATAATATTGAAATGGAAGGAGTATCAGACCACTGCAAATCTACCAAGACCTGGCCGTCCCTCTAAACTTTCAGCTCATACAAGGAGAAGCCAAGAGGCCCATGATCACTCTGGATGAACTGCAGAGTTCTACAGCTGAGGTGAGAGACTCTGTCCATAGGACAACAATCAGTCGTATATTGCACAAATCTGGCCTTTATGGAAGAGTGGCAAGAAGAAAGCCATTTCTTAAAGATATCCATAAAAAGTGTTGTTTAAAGTTTGCCACAAGCCACCTGGGAGACACACCAAACATGTGGAAGAAGGTGCTCTGGTCAGATGAAACCAAAATTGAACTTTTTGGCAACAATGCAAAACGTTATGTTTGGCGTAAAAGCAACACAGCTCATCACCCTGAACACACCATCCACACTGTCAAACATGGTGGTGGCAGCATCATGGTTTGGGCCTGCTTTTCTTCAGCAGGGACAGGGAAGATGGTTAAAATTGATGGGAAGATGGATGGAGCCAAATACAGGACCATTCTGGAAGAAAACCTGATGGAGTCTGCAAAAGACCTGAGACTGGGACGGTCCAAAATGATCCAAAACATAAAGCAAAATCTACAATGGAATGGTTCAAAAATAAACATATTCAGGTGTTAGAATGGCCAAGTCAAAGTCCAGACCTGAATCCAAACGAGAATCTGTGGAAAGAACTGAAAACTGCTGTTCACAAATGCTCTCCATCCATCCAACCTCACTGAGCTCGAGCTGTTTTGCAAGGAGGAATGGGAAAAACTGTCAGTCTCTCGATGTGCAAAACTGATAGAGACATACCCCAAGCGACTTACAGCTGTAATCGCAGCAAAAGGTGGCGCTACAAAGTATTAACTTAAGGGGGCTGAATAATTTTGCACGCCCAATTTTTCAGTTTTTGATTTGTTAAAAAAGTTTGAAATATCCAATAAATGTCGTTCCACTTCATGATTGTGTCCCACTTGTTGTTGATTCTTCACAAAAAAATACACTTTTATATCTTTATGTTTGAAGCCTGAAATGTGGCAAAAGGTCGCAAAGTTCAAGGGGGCCGAATACTTTTGCAAGGCACTGTATGTAAACAAATGTGTGCAACATTTTTTTGAAAAATTAGGCTTTCGTGTGTATGGAACATTTCTGGGATCTTTTATTTCAAACATATGAAACATGGGACCAACATTTTATTTATATTTTTTATTTTTTATTCTACCTTTATTTAACCAGGTAGGCTAGTTGAGAACACCTTTATTTAACCAGGTAGGCAAGTTGAGAACAAGTTCTCATATGCAACTGCGACCTGGCCAAGATAAAGCATAGCAATTCGACACATACAACAACACAGAGTTACACATGGAATAAGCAAAACATACAGTCAATAATACAGCAGAAAAAATTAAACAAAGCAATTAAACACTGGAATGGTAGATGTACAGAAGATGAATGTGCAAGTAGAGATACTGGGGTGCAAAGGAGCAAGATAAATAAATAAATACACTATGGGGATGAGGGAGATGGATGGGCTTTTTACAGATGGGCTATGTACAGGTGCAGTGATCTGTAAGCTGCTCTGACAGCTGGTGCTTAAAGCTAGTGAGGGAGACATGAGTCTCCAGCTTCAGTGATTTTTGCAATTCGTTCCAGTCATTGGCAGCAGAGAACTGGAAGGAAAGGCGACCAAATGAGGAATTGGGGGTATGAAGCGAGGGCCAACCAATGAGAGCGTACAGGTCACAGTGGTGGGTAGTGTATGGGGCTTTGGTGACAAAACGGATGGCACTGTGATAGACTGCATCCAATTTGTTGAGTAGAGTGTTGAAGGCTATTTTATAGATGACATCGCCGAAGTCGAGGATTGGTAGGATGGTCAGTTTTACAAGGGTATGTTTGGCGGCGTGAGTGAAGGAGGCTTTGTTGCGAAATAGGAAGCCGATTCCAGATGTAATTTTTTATTGGAGATGTTTGATGTGGGTCTGGAAGGAGAGTTTACAGTCTAACCAGACACCTAGGTATTTGTAGATGTCCACGTATTCAAAGTCAGAGCCGTCCAGAGTCGTGATGCTGGACGGGCGGGCGGGCAGGTGCGGGCAGTGATCGATTGAATAGCATGCATGTAATTTTACTTGCATTTAAGAGCAGTTGGAGGCCACGGAAGGAGAGTTGTATGGCATTGAAACTCGTCTGGAGGTTAGTTAACACAGTGTCCAAAGAGTAGCCAGAAGTATACAGAATGGTGTTGTCTGCGTAGAGGTGGATCAGAGAATCACCAGCAGCAATCATTGATGTATACAGAGAAGAGAGTCGGCCCGAGAATTTAACCCTGTGGCACCCCCATAGAGACTGCCAGAGGTCAACAGGCCCTCCTATTTGACACACTGAACTATATCAGAGAAGTAGTTGGTAAACCAGGCGAGGCAATCATTTGAGAAACCAAGGCTGTCGAGTCTGCCAATAAGAATGTGGTGATTAACAGAGTCGAAAGCCTTGGCCAGGTTGATGAATACAGCTGCACAGTAATGTGCAGCACAGTTTGGGTCTAGAGTGTCACCCCCTTTGAAGAGGGGGATGACCGCGGCAGCTTTCCAATCTTTGGGAATCTCAGACGGCACGAAAGAGAGGTGGAACAGGCTAGTAATAGGGGTTGCAACAATTTCGGCAGATAATTTTAGAAAGAGAGGGTCCAGATTTTCTAGCCCGGCTGATTTGTAGGGGTCCAGATTTTGCAACTCTTTCAGAACATCAGCTATCTGGATTTGGGTGAAGGAGAAATGGTGGGTGGCTTGGGCGGGTTGCTGTGGAGGGTGCCGGGCAGTTGACCGGGGTAGGGGTAGCCAGGTGGAAAGCATGACCAGCCGTAGAGAAATGCTTATTGAAATTCTCAATTATAGTGGATTTATCGGAGGTAACAGTGTTTCCTAGCCTCAGAGCAGTGGGCAGCTGGGAGAAGGTGCTCTTATTCTCCATGTACTTTACAGTGTCCCAGAACGTTTTTGAGTTTGTACTACAGGATACACATTTCTGTTTGAAAAAGCTATCCTTAGCTTTCGTAACTGCCTGTATATATTTGTTCCTAACTTCTCTGAAAAGTTGCATATTATGGGGGCTATTCGATGCTAATGCAGAACGCCACAGGATGTTTTTGTGCTGGTAAAGGGCAGACAGGTCTGGAGTGAACTGAGGACTATATCTATTCCTAGTTCAAAATTTTTTGAAATGGGCATGCTTATTTAAGATGGTGAGGAAGGCACTTTTAAAGAATAACCAGGCATCCTCTACTGACGGGATGAGGTCAATCTCTTTCCAGGATACCCCGGCCAGGTCGATTAGAAAGGCCTGCTCGCAGAAGTGTTTTAGGGAGTGTTTGACAGTGATGAGGGGTGGTCGTTTGATCGCAGACCCGTTACAGATGCAGGCATTTATGTGTTGTATGTATTTTTTAGTTCAGTGTATGTATATGTGTGTATGTGGCATTCAGACTGCACAAAATGTGGCTTAGCCCAGTGCTACGAACATACAGTATGAAAAGCCCTGTAATACAGTGCAGTTCGGATAGGGCTTCAGTACTTTTGTTAATGGATTTTTTAAAAACCTTTATATATCCAGGAAGTCCCATTGAGGTCAGAAGACATATTTTACAAGGGAGACCTGGCCAAGAGGACAACTCAACTAAAACATCATCCACCCACAGTCCTGTACTGTACATCCAAAGTTTCTCTCTCTCCGGGCTCTGGCCTGTCTGTTTGAGAGTCATAATGGCACTTTGGTAGCCAGCATGTCTCAAGCAGTCACTAGAGGAGTTCAGACTAACCACTGTAATCCGCAGTTGAGGGGCCGGCTCCCGGATCTGCAGGATTGAATAGGGTTAAAAGAGGCGTCTGTTGTGTTCTCTGTGGTGGTAGTGCCACGGAAACCCAGAGAGAGACCTATAGAGCATGTTAACAAGTAGGCTGACACACACAAACACGCCAAGAGACAGGCACACAAGCGTGCTCACACAAATACACACACACTCTATAATGTGAGGAGCTCACCGCAGAGGGAGTCCTGTGAAGGAGAAGTAATTATGGAAGTAAGAGGAGATATGAGGAGATACTGCTGCTGGGAGCAGATCAATAGATGCCTGAGCTCAGCTGGCTTCTGAAGCCAGTGTGTGTGTGTCACAGCAGGAGAAGAAGAGAAGAGTACAGAAGGAGTGCAGGATGTCAGCTTGTTGCTACTGTAGAAGGCTGTAGAATTCTCTATACACAGTGCCTTGCAAAATGATTAATCCCCCTTGGTGTTTTTCCTATTTTGTTGCATTACAAGCTGTAATTTAAATAGATTTTTATTTTTATTTCATTTAATGGACAAACACAAAATATTCCAAATTGGTGAAATGAAATGGGGGAAAGTATTTATTTTTTAACTGCATGCATATGCATATGTATTCAACCCCTTTGTTATGGAGCCCCAAAATAAGATCTGGTGCAACCAATTACCTTCAGAAGTCACATAATTAGTTAAATAAAGTCCACCTGTGTGCAATCTAAGTGTCACATGATCTCAGTTTTATACACCTGTTCTGAAAGGCCCCAGAGTCTGTACCACCACTAAGCAAGGGGTACCACCAAGCAAGAGGCATCATGCAAGACCAAGGAGCTCTCAAAACAGGTCAGGGACAAAGTTGTGGAGCAGTACAGATCAGGGTTGAGTTATAAAAAATATCAGAAACTTTGAACATCCCACAGAGCACCATTAAATCCATTATTAAAACATGTAAAGAATATGGCACCACAACAAACCTGCCAAGAGAGGGCCGCCCACCAAAACTCACGGACCAGGCAAGGAGGGCATTAATCAGAGAGGCAACAAAGAGAACAAAGAGAACCCTGAAGGAGCTGCAAAGCTCCACAGCGGAGATTTGAGTATCTGTCCATAGGACCACTTTAAGCCGTACATTCCACAGAGCTGGGCTTAACAGAAGAGTGTCCAGAAAAAAGCCATTGCTTCAAGAAAAAAATAAGCAAACACGTTTGGTGTTCGCCAAAAGGTACAGTGCCTTGCGAAAGTATTCATACAAGGAGAAGACTGATCAGAGATGCAGCCAAGAGGCCCATGATCACTCTGGATGAACTGCAGAGTTCTACAGCTGAGGTGAGAGACTCTGTCCATAGGACAACAATCAGTCGTATATTGCACAAATCTGGCCTTTATGGAAGAGTGGCAAGAAGAAAGCCATTTCTTAAAGATATCCATAAAAAGTGTTGTTTAAAGTTTGCCACAAGCCACCTGGGAGACACACCAAACATGTGGAAGAAGGTGCTCTGGTCAGATGAAACCAAAATTGAACTTTTTGGCAACAATGCAAAACGTTATGTTTGGTGTAAAAGCAACACAGCTCATCACCCTGAACACACCATCCACACTGTCAAACATGGTGGTGGCAGCATCATGGTTTGGGCCTGCTTTTCTTCAGCAGGGACAGGGAAGATGGTTAAAATTGATGGGAAGATGGATGGAGCCAAATACAGGACCATTCTGGAAGAAAACCTGATGGAGTCTGCAAAAGACCTGAGACTGGGACGGAGATTTGTCTTCCAACAAGACAATGATCCAAAACATAAAGCAAAATCTACAATGGAATGGTTCAAAAATAAACATATCCAGGTGTTAGAATGGCCAAGTCAAAGTCCAGACCTGAATCCAATCGAGAATCTGTGGAAAGAACTGAAAACTGCTGTTCACAAATGCTCTCCATCCAACCTCACTGAGCTCGAGCTGTTTTGCAAGGAGGAATGGGAAAAAATGTCAGTCTCTCGATGTGCAAAACTGATAGAGACATACCCCAAGCGACTTACAGCTGTAATCGCAGCAAAAGGTGGCGCTACAAAGTATTAACTTAAGGGGGCTGAATAATTTTGCACGCCCAATTTTTCAGTTTTTGATTTGTTAAAAAAGTTTGAAATATCCAATAAATGTCGTTCCACTTCATGATTGTGTCCCACTTGTTGTTGATTCTTCACAAAAAAATACAGTTTTATATCTTTATGTTTGAAGCCTGAAATGTGGCAAAAGGTCGCAAAGTTCAAGGGGGCCGAATACTTTCGCAAGGCACTGTACCTGTAAGTGAGCATTTCTCCTTTGCCAAGATAATCAAACCACCTGACAGGTGTGGAATATCAATAAGCTGATTAAACAGCATGTTTAGTACACAGTACGACAATTAACGGCCACTCTAAAATGTGCCGTTTGGCATGCTGAGCCATTTTAAAGAATTTGGCAGTATGTCCAAATGGCCTCACAACCACGTGTAACCACAACAGCCCAGGAACTCCACATCTGGCTTCTTCACCTGCGGGATCGTCTGAGACCAGCCACCCGGACAGTTGATGAAACTGTGGGTTTGCACAACCAAAGAATTTCTGCACAAAGAAACTGTCAGGAACGATCTCAGGGAAGCTCATCTGTGTGCTCGTCATCCTCACCAGGGTCTTGACCTGACAGCAGTTCGGTGTCGTAACCGACTTCAGTGGGCAAATGCTCACCTTCGATGGCCACTGGCACACTGGAAAAGTGTGCTCTTCACAGATAAATCCTGGTTTCAACTGTACCGGGCAGATGGCAGACAGCGTGTATGGTGTTGTCTGGGCGAGTGGGGTTATGGTATGGGCAGGCATAAGCTATGGACAATGAACGCAATTGCATTTTATCGATGGCAACATGAATGTACAGAGATACCGTGACGAGATCCTGAGGCCCATTGTCGTGCCACTCATCCACCGCCATCACCTCATGTTTCAGCATAATAATGCACGGCCCCATGTCGCAAGGATCTGTACACAATTCCTGGAAGCTGAAAATATCCCAGTTCTTCCATGACCTACATACTCACCAGATATGTCACCCATTCAGCATGTTTGGGATGCTCTCGATCGACATGTACGACAGCGTGTTCCAGTTCCCGACAATTTCCAACAACTTCCCACAGCCATTGAAGAGGAATGGGACAACATTCCACAGGCCATAATCAACAGCTTGATCAACTTTATGTGAAGGAGATGTGTAGAGCTGCTTGAGGCAGATGATGGTCACACCAGATACTGACTGGTTTTCTTATCCAAGCCCCTTACCATTTTTTTTAAGGTATCTGTGACCAACAAATGCATGTCTGTATTCCAGGTCATGTGAAATCAATAGAATAGGGCCTAATTCATTTATTTAAATAGACTGATTTCCTAATATGAAAAGTAACTCAATTAACATCTTGGAAATCGTTGCATTTATATTTTTCTTCATTGTAGGCACGCATGTACACTACCGTTCTAAAACTTTGGGTCACTTAGAGATGTCCTTGCTTTTGAAAGAAAAGCACATTTTTTGTCCGTTAAAATAATAAAATTGATCAAAAATACAAGTGTAGACATTGTTAATGTTGTAAATTACTTCAATAAATAGTACCCGCAAAACACCAGTCTCAATGTCAACAGTGAAGAGGCAACTCCGGGATGCTGGTCTTCTAGGCAGGGTACCTCTGTCCAGTGTCTGTGTTCTTTTGCAGAGCAAGGGGAACAACCACTCCAAGTCTCAGAGCGAGTGACGTTTGAAACGCTATTAGCGCGCACCCCGCAAACTAGCTAGCCATTTCACATCGGTTACACCAGCCTAATCTCGGGAGTTGATAGGCTTGAAGTCATTAACAGCTGCTGGCAAACGCACTAAAGTGTTGTTTGACTGAATGCTTACGAGCCTGCTGGTGCCTACCATCGCTCAGTCAGACTGCTCTATCAAATCATAGACTTAGTTATAACATGATAACACACAGAAATACAAGCCTTAGGTCAATAATATGGTCGAATCCGGAAACTATCATCTCGAAAACAAGACATTTATTCTTTCAGTGAAATACGGAACCGTTCCGTATTTTATCTAACAGGTGGCATCCATAAGTCTAAATATTCCTGTTACATTGCACAACCTTCAATGTTATGACATAATTACGTAAAATTCTGGCAAATTAGGCGGCCCAAACTGTTGCTTATACACTGACTCTGCGTGCAATGAACGCAAGAGAAGTTACACAATTTCATCTGGTTAATATTGCATGCTAACCTGGATTTCTTTTAGCTAAATATGCAGGTTTAAAAATATATACTTCTGTGTATTGATTGTAAGAAAGGCATTGATGTTTATGGTTAGGTACACATTCGAGCAACGATACGCACCGCATCGATTATGTGCAACGCAGGACACGCTAGATAAACTAGTAATATCATCAACCATAGTTAACTAGTGATTATGATTGATTGATTGATTGTTTTTTCATAAGATAAGTTTAATGCTAGCTAGCAACTTACATTGGCTTACTGCATTCGCGTAACAGGCAGGCTCCTCGTGGAGTGCAATGAGAGGCAGGTGGTTAGAGCGTTGGACTAGTTAACTGTAAGGTTGCAAAATTGAATCCCCCGGGCTGACAAGGTAGAAATCTGTCGCTAATTAATTTCTTAAAAATCATACAATGTGATTTTCTGGATTTTTGTTTTAGATTCCATCTCTCACAGTTGAAGTGTACCTATGATAAAAATGACAGACCTCTACATGCTTTGTAAGTAGGAAAACCTGCAAAATCGGCAGTGTATCAAATACTTGTTCTCCCCACTGTACGTATGTACTCATTCAAGGGTTTCTCTTTATTTTTACTATTTTCTACATTGTAGAATAATGGTGAAGATATCAAAACAATGGAATTACACAAATGGAATCATGTATGAACCAAAAAAGTGTTAAATATATCAAAATATGTTTTTGATTTTAGATTCCTCAAAGTCGCCACCCTTTGCCTTGATGACAACTTTACACACTCTTGGCATTCTCTCAAACTATCATGACACAAGGCGAGAACCAGATGCAGACACAGGAGGCAGATGGTTGGAGTCGTACAATATTTATTAATCCAAAAGGGGAAGGCAAGAGAATGGTCCTGGAGAGGCAAAAGGGTCAAAACCAGTTCAAAGTCCAAAAGGTACCGGAGGACAGGCAGAATCAAGGTCAGGCCAGGCAAGATGATCAGGCAGGCAGGAAAGAAGTCCAGAGTCAGGCAGTGGTCAAAACCATGAGGACTATCAAAAAGAGAATAGTAAAAGGGGGTATGGGAAAAACAAGCTGGTTGACTTGACTAACATACAAGATGAACTGGCACAGAGAGACAGGAAACACAGGGATAAATACACTGGGGAAAACAAGCGACACCTGGAGGGGGTGGAGACAATAACGAGGACAGGTGAAACTGATCAGGGTGTGACACAAACAGATTCATGAGGAATGCTTTTCCAAAATTCTTGAATGAGTTCCCACATATTCTGAGCACTTGTTGGCTGCTTTTCCATCACTCTGCGGTCCAACTCATCCCAAACCATCTCAATTGGGTTGAGGTCAGGTGATTGTGGAGGCCAGGTCATCTGATGCAGCACTCCATCACTCTCCTTGGTCAAATAGCCCTTACACAGCCTGGAGGTGTGTTTTGAGTCATTGTCCTATTGAAAAACAAATGATAGTCCCACTTAGCCAAAACCAGATGGGATGGAGTATCGCGGCAGAATGCTGAGGTAGCCATGATGGTTAAGTGTGCCTTAAATTCTAAATAAATCAATGACAGTGTCACCAGCAAAGCACCACCACACCATCACACCTCCTCCTCCATGCTTCAGTGGGAATCACATGTGCGGAGATCATCTGTTCATCTACTCTGTGTCTCACAAAGACACAACAGTTGGAACCAAAAATTTCAAATTTGGACTCATCAGACCAAAGGACATATTTCCACCGGTCTAATGTCCATTGCTCGTGTTTCTTGGCCCAAGCAAGTTTCTTCTTCTTATTGGTGTTTTTTAGTATTGGTTTCTTTGCATCAATTCGACCATGAATGCCTGATAGTTTTTGCGACTGCACTTGAAGAAACTTTCAAAGTTCTTGACATTTTCCGTATTGACTGACCTTCATGTCTTAAAGTAATGATGGACTGTAATTTCTCTTTGCTTATTTGAGCTGTTCTTGTCATAATATGGACTTGGTCTTTTACCAAATAGGGCTATCTTCTGTATACCACCCCTTCCTTGTCACAACACAACTGATTGGCTCAAACGCATTAAGAAGGAAAGACATTTCACAAATTAACTTTTACAAGTCATACCTGTTAATTTAAATGCATTCCAGGTGACTACCTCATGAAGCTGGTTGAGAGAATGCCAAGTGCGTGATAAGCTGTCATCAAGGCAAAGGGTGGCTACTTTGAAGAATCTCAAATTTAAAATATATTTTGATTTGTTTAACACTTTTTTGGTTACTAAAAGATTCCAAATGTGCTATTTCAAAGTTTTGATGTCTTCACATCCTCATCTGCACATATATTACTCCAGTGTAAATTGCTAAATTGTAATTACTTCGCCACTATTTGCCTATTTAATTCCTTACCTCGTTACTTAATTTGAACACACTGTATACAGATTTTTCTACTGTGTTGATTTGATTTTTCTATTGTGTTATTGTATGTTTGTTTATCCCCTGTGTAACTCATTGTCGTTTTTGTCAAAATGCTTTGCTTTATCTTGGCCAGGTCGCAGTTGTAAATGAGAACTTGTTCTCAACTGGCCTACCTGGTTAAATAAAGGTGATTTAAAAAAAGAAATCTATATTATTCTACAATGTAGAAAATAGTAAAAATAAATAAAAACCCTTGACTGAGTAGGCTTGTCCAAACGTTTGATGTATACTGTATATACAGTATATTTATTTGTCATGGAAAGCGCAGGTGTTCTTAATGTTTTGTATACTCAGTGTAATATATTATATATATTTTACACTGAGTATACAAAACATTAGGAAATAAATATATATATATATATATATATATATATATATATATATACTTCCAAGGTTGTGGCAAAATGGCTTAAGGACAATAAAGTCAAGGTATTAGAGTGGCCATCGCAAAGCCCTGACCTCAACCCATAGAAAATGTGTGGGCAGAACTGAAAAAGTGTGTGCGAGCAAGGAGGCCTACAAACCTGACTCAGTTACATCAGCTCTGTCAGGAGGAATGGGCCAAAATTCACCCTACTTATTGTGGGAAGCTTGTGCAAGGCTACCAAAAACATTTGACCCAAGTTAAACAATTTAAAGGCAATGCTACCAAATACTAATTGAGTGTATGTAAACTTCTGACCCACTGGGAATGATGAAAGAAATGAAAGCTGAAATAAATCATTCTCTCTACTATTATTCTGACATTTCACATTCTTAAAATAAAGTGGTGATCCTAACTGACCTAAGACAGGGAATATTTACTAGGATTAAATGTTAGGAATTGTGAAAAACGGAGTTTAAATGTATGTAAACTTCCAACTTCAACTGTACTACTGAACACAGCAACGCTGGCCTGGGACTCATCACCACAGATGGAGAGACAGTACATTAAATAAAAAGTCCGTCATGAAAGACAAAAAAGAGCCGTGTCTAATTATTTAAATGTACTTTTCCTCTCCGATGACAAATGCCGATTGTGCTGGTTCGCTGAGAATCAAATCACATTTTATTGGTCGCGTACATATATTTTGTAGATGTTGTCGCAGATGCAACTTAATGCTTATGTTCCGAGCTCCAAAAGTGCAGCCTACTTAACAATACAGAACAATACACACAAATCCACATAATAATTTAAAAAAAGTATATATATATATATATATATATATATACAGTGGGGGAAAAAAGTATTTAGTCAGCCACCAATTGTGCAAGTTCTCCCACTTAAAAAATGAGAGAGGCCTGATTTTCATCATAGGTACACTTCAACTATGACAGACAAAATTTTAAAAAATCCAGAAAATCACATTGTTGGATTTTTAATGAATTTATTTTCAAATTATGGTGGAAAATAAGTATTTGGTCAATAACAAAAGTTTATCTCGCTAGGCCACTCCAGGACCTTGAAATGCTTCTTACGAAGCCACTCCGTTGCCCGGGCGGTGTGTTTGGGATCATTGTCATGCTGAAAGACCCAGCCACGTTTCATCTTCAATGCCCTTGCTGATGGAAGGAGGTTTTCACTCAAAATCTCACGATACATGGCCCCATTCATTCTTTCCTTTACACGGATCAGTCGTCCTGGTCCCTTTGCAGAAAAACAGCCCCAAAGCATGATGTTTCCACCCCCATGCTTCACAGTAGGTATGGTGTTCTTTGGATGCAACTCAGCATTCTTTGTCCTCCAAACACGACGAGTTGAGTTTTTACCAAAAAGTTATATTTTGGTTTCATCTGACCATATGACATTCTCTCAATCTTCTTCTGGATCATCCAAATGCTCTCTAGCAAACTTCAGACGGGCCTGGACATGTACTGGCTTAAGCAGGGGGACACGTCTGGCACTGCAGTATTTGAGTCCCTGGCGGTGTAGTGTGTTACTGATGGTAGGCTTTGTTACTTTGGTCCCAGCTCTCTGCAGGTCATTCACTAGGTCCCCCCGTGTGGTTCTGGGATTTTTGCTCACCGTTCTTGTGATCATTTTGACCCCACGGGGTGAGATCTTGCGTGGAGCCCCAGACCGAGGGAGATTATCAGTGGTCTTGTATGTCTTCCATTTCCTAATAATTGCTCCCACAGTTGATTTCTTCAAACCAAGCTGCTTACCTATTGCAGATTCAGTCTTCCCAGCCTGGTGCAGGTCTACAATTTTGTTTCTGGTGTCCTTTGACAGCTCTTTGGTCTTGGCCATAGTGGAGTTTGGAGTGTGACTGTTTGAGGTTGTGGACAGTTCAAACAGGTGCCATTAATACAGGTAACGAGTGGAGGACAGAGGAGACTCTTAAAGAAGAAGTTACAGGTCTGTGAGAGCCAGAAATCGTGCTTGTTTGTAGGTAATCAAATACCTATTTTCCACCATAATTTGCAAATAAATTCATTAAAAATCCTACAATGTGATTTTCAGGATTTTTTTCTTCTCATTTTGTCTGTCATAGTTGAAGTGTACCTATGATGAAAATTACAGGCCTCTCTCATCTTTTTAAGTGGGAGAACTTGCACAATTAGTGGCTGACTAAATACTTTTTTGCCCCACTGTGTGTGTGTGTATATATATATATATATATAAATAATGGTGTGTATCGAAATTATTTGAATAGGAAAGTCGTGTACAGCAGTAGTTATTTAGAATCAACCTTGACTAAAATACAGTATATACATATAAAGTGGGTAAAACAGTATGTAAACATTATTAAAGTGACCAGTGTTCAATGACTATATATAGTCGTGGCCAAAGTTTTGATAATGACACAAATATTAATGTTCACAGTCTGCTGCCTCAGTTTGTATGATGGCAATTTGCATATACTCCAGAATGTTATGAAGAGTGATCAGATTAATTGCAATTAATTGCAAAGTCCCTCCTTGCCATGCAAATGAACTGAATCCCCCAAAAACATTTCCACTGCATTTCAGCCCTGCCACAAAAGGACCAGCTGACATCATGTCAGTGATTCTCTCGTTAACACAGGTGTGAGTGTTGACGAGGACAAGGCTGGAGATCACTCTGTCATCCTGATTGAGTTTGAATAACAGACTGGAAGCTTCAAAAGGAGGGTGGTGCTTGGAATCATTGTTCTTCCTCTGTCAGTCATGGTTACCTGCAAGGAAACACATGCCGTCATCATTGCTTTGCACACAAAGGGCTTCACAGGCAAGGATATTGCTACCAGTAAGATTGCACCTAAATCAACCATTTATCGGATCATCAAGAACTTCAAGGAGAGCGGTTCAATTGTTGTGAAGAAGGCTTCATGGCGCCCAAGAAAGTCCAGCAAGTGCCAGGACCATCTCCTAAAGTTGATTCAGCTGCGGGATCAGGGCACCACCAGTACAGAGCTTGCTCAGAAACGGCAGCAGGCAGGTGTGAGTGCATCTGCACGCACAGTGAGGCGAAGACTTTTGGAGGATGGCCTGGTGTCAAGAAGGGCAGCATAAAAGCCACTTCTCTCCAGGAAAAACATCAGGGACAGGTTGATATTCTGCAAAAGGTACAGGGATTGGACTGCTGAGGACTGGGGTGAAGTCATTTTCTCTGATGAATCCCCTTTCCTATTGTTTGGGGCATCCGGAAAAAAGCTTGTCCAGAGAAGACAAGGTGAGCGCTACCATCAGTCCTGTGTCATGCCAACAGTAAAGCATCCAGGGACCATTCATGTGTGGGGTTGCTTCTCAGACAAGGGAGTGGGCTTACTCACAATCTTGCCTAAGAACACAGCCATGAATAAAGAATAGTACAAACACATCCTCCGAGAGCAACTTCTCCCAACCATCCAGTAACAGTTTGGTGACGAACAATGCCTTTTCCAGCATGATGGAGCACCTTGCCATAAGGCAAAAGTGATAACTAAGTGGCTCGGGGAACAAAACATCGATATTTTGGGTCCATGGCCAGGAAACTCCCCAGACCCTAATCCCATTGAGAACTTGTGGTCAATCCTCAAGAGGCGGGTGGACAAACAAAACCCCACAAATTCTGACAAACTCCAAGCATTGATTATGCAAGAATGGGCTGCCATCAGTCAGGATGTGGCCCAGAAGTTAATTGACAGCATGCCAGGGCAGATTGCAGAGGTCTTGAAAAAGAAGGGTCAAAACTGCAAATATTGACTCTTTGCATCAACTTCATGTAATTGTCAATAAAAGCCTTTGACACTTATGAAATGCTTGTAATTATACTTCAGTATTCCATAGTAACATCTGACAAAAATATCTAAAGACACCGTAGCAGCAAACTTTGTGGAAATTAATATGTGTAATTCTCAAAACTTTTGGCCAAGACTGTACGTAGGGCAGCAGTCTAAGTTCAAATGAGTTGTGCGTGCCAAATGACACCCTATTCCCTATACATAGTGCTCTTCTTTTGACCATATAACAGTGCCCTATCCAGGGAATAGGGTGCCATTTGGGACAAAGGTTAGGGGTCCTGCCCTGGTTGGCTTCTCATCAGGCAATGGTATAAACCCGGGGTCTCAAACTGGCAACCCTGGGTCCACTTCAGGCCCACAAGCTGCTTTCTTATGGCCCCCAGACTGATATGGAATTCCTATATGGAATTAGGCCTCCCAATTGGATATCATCAGGCCATGGTGTAAACACAGAGGTTAATGTTTCTGTCTACTATCCTCAGAGGAAACTTGGAGGGAGGGAGGGAGAGAGAGAGAGACGAGCTTTAAAAGAGGAGGGTGTTTCAGTTAAGTTAATCTGCCTTCCACATCTCTTTGTTTTCGCCAGTGAGACTGACTGACCGGCCAGCTGACCTACAGGATATTTTCCCCAAGCTAAGAGGCACATCTCCAGACCGCTGTGGGTGAGCTGTCAATGGGAAATTCTCTCTCTCACTCCCTCTTGCTCTCCCTCTCAGCCACAGGCCTCCAAGCAGTCCATCAAACAAACAAAGCCAGGATGATGAATCATATTGCTAGAGATGTTGGAGAAGAGAAACACCATGACCATATTGCCCCGTATATCTATCCGACCTGGGTTCAAGTACTGTTTTAAATAATTAAAAATACTTTGGCTGTGAATAAATTGATGACTTGCCTGTTGCAATGGAACCAATTGAAAAGTTTTGGTTCCAAATCAAATCAGATTTTTCCACATGCTTCGTAAACAACAGATGTAGACATACAGTGAAATGTTTACTAACGTGTCGTTTCCAACAATGCAGTGTTAAAGATGAAATAAAAATAATGACGAGGAAAGAATAAAGTGAATAATGAATAACGAGTAAAACTAACATTGGAAACCCCACCCACCTGACAAACCCCACCCACCTGACAAACCCCCCCACCTGACAAACCCCGCCCACCTGGCACTCCAGGCAGACTAGAGCAAACACTACAAAGTATTTGAAAGATTTGAAATAGTATTTGAACCCAGGTCTAAATTGCCCTGTATATCTAGCTCTCTCTCCACTGCCCCTCAGCCTGTGTGCCTTTTCCACACAGACACCCACGTCAACTATCCTGGAAAAATCATTACCCCACCACCTCACACACACACGGCAAACATCATTACCCCAAAACCCCCACCACCTCACACACACTGCATGCAGATGGAGGATGAGAGAGAGAGAGAACAGGGCTGGGGGTCAAAACGCCTGAGGAGATTTTCATGACAATAACCTTCTGTAGAACTACTTCTATTCCTCCACCCTCCACCTAGATAACAGAAGGGCTGGGCTGGGGGATGGATGGGAAAATAAGCAAGATCAACCACACAGACAATATTATGTAGGGAAACATTCATAACATAGGAACTACAACAGAGGCGAAAGAAGAAAAATAAGTAATTTCCTCTTTTTATAGCCCCAGGAACTTGGGAGCGCTTGGGCTAAATGCTCTTTAAAAACAGCTTGAACACTAGAATGATGATGGTTCCTTCGCCAGGGCAGGGTATATTAATATGTTAGCAATATGCTATTTCCCACTTTTTAAAATGGCTTGCCTATTGAGGATTCAATTACAATGGTTGGTGGCTTCTCGTTTGTCGTTTGGAAGATGGGCCTTTGGCCCACATAAATAAGCTCCTCCTGAGAGCAGAGGAGAGTGGAGGTGTTGAATGGATTGGACAGGGCTGGAAGGAGCTCCCCGTATGGGGCAGATGGGCTATAGGCCTATAAAGTAAATGACAGAGGGAGGGAGGGAGGGAGGGAGGGAGGGAGGGAGGGAGGGAGGGAGGGAGGGAGGGAGGGAGGGAGGGAGGGAGGGAGGGAGGGAAAGGAGGAGGTGGAGGCTGCCTATGATAAGCAAGGCTGTGTGATGCCAAGGAAAAGAGGAACATGGGAAAAATTGAAATTGTCTGTGGGGTATAATCCTAAAGCCTCTTCATCTGTATTAGCATTGCAGTTTGTTATATGAGGGAAGAACATTATTTTAAACTGTTAAAACCGTTTTACTTCTATGTTACCGTTTTCTTCATCTTGCTGCCCATATTTAGGGCTGAACAAAAATGCCCCAATTACTAGAAGCAATCTAAATTGAACTGCTATGAATCATCGTGGCTTAAGGAAACATCAGTCAGGGTGATTAATTCTGTCTCAATTAATCGTTCCATTTCTCTATCTATGATATGTCTAAATGCGTCCCAAATTACACCCTATTCCCTATTTAATTCACTACTTTTTTTTACGCGGGTCCATAGGGCTCTGGTACAAAGTAGTGCACTATATAGGGAATAGGCCCACACCAAAATTCCCACAATATAAATCCAAGGCTGACGTTAGCCTAATTGCCAAATCCTTTTCCCTTTCCCTCCCTCGACTCCATTGTGTGGTTTATCTCGTCGGTATGCTCAAACGGCAAAACCAAATTATCTGATCATTTTATCGGCGAATGAATCCTCTGGCATATGGTACATTTTTTCAGGTGGTAATGACTCCCTCATTGGAAACGAATTAGCTGTGGCTATTAAACGGAGAGGAATGGTAATGCCCCGGATGGCTTCATGTCATGTAGATAGTCAGGAGAGAGAGAGGAGAGGAGGGGATAAGAAGTAAGGGGAGGAAGAGAGAAAGAAAGAGAGAAGGAGAAAGAGAGAGAAGGGAGGAGAGGACTTAATTAGGCCTTTGCTGTTGCCAGGTTATCACACTACGTTTGCCAATCAAGTGGAGCAGGCAGCGCTGTCTGATGTGTGACTGTATGCACTCACACCTCCATCTCTCTATCCTCACCATCCACTGTCTAGCTTTATGTCAGTGGCCCCCAGCCGCAGACACACAGGCAGTGTAAGAGAGACTGACAGTTCTCTGGTTCAGACTGTGTGTGTGGGGGGCTAACAGCAGAACAGAGCAGAGTCAGACACTAACTACACTATGTCCCAAAAAGGGCAGTAATTACAGGAGAGAGAGAGAGAGAGAGAGAGAGAGAGAGAGAGAGAGAGAGAGAGAGAGAGAGACTGTCTATGATAGGCCAGGCAGGGCTGTGTGATGCCAAGGCTCAAACAAGTAGAAGCAGGATAGAGTTACAGCAGCACAATCTCACACACACACTTCTGTGCTGTCAAATCCTCCCATATCTTTCTAGTTTGACCAGCTTTTTTCAGCAACTGATATTGTTGAATTTGGTTGTCCTATTGACAGGTTTGCTAGCAACAAACTACTTAGCTAGCCTAGTGTTTGATATGCAATGCAATCTCCTCATAATGAACAGTTTCCTGACGAGAAGGCAAACTGTTCTATGCCAGGCGAAATCGAGCATTACAGCTCATTGTTATGGAAGTATCCAAATTAATGTCACTCAAAAACAGTTTAAACAAATGCAAATGCGGCTACATTGCTGTTAGATTGACTGTGATAGCCAGAGTTGGCTTGCTAGCAAAAAAGGTTGTATAAAATAAATATTCCAAATCGCTATATCCCCCAATTCTTCACATTTTTGTTTTTTCATCAGACATGATTGCTTATGGGTAACTTCAAGTATTTGTAAACTATTACTGTTCTCCGATTTTTTTATGCATAGATTTTAGATGTATATTACATTTTTTTTTGTTGCAAAATGCTACATGGAATGTTTGTGTCAGGAATAGTTGATTGTGATATGTTGTTGTCTCACCTAGCTATCTTTAAGATGAATGCACTTAATGTAAGTTGCTCTGGATAAGAGCATCTGCTAAATGACTAAAATGTCAAATGTCAAATTTACCCCATATAACATGAAGAAAAATATCCCACTAACGTCAAATATGCACCACCATATTTTACCATAGAGACAAGCTACTTTTCTTCCTATGCTTCCATTTTCAACACTGACCATAGCACCGGTTCCAATTCAAGTGCCAATGCCGTTTATCAAACTCCAGGCGGTGCTATGGTCAGACGACATGAAAAAGTGTGTGTGTTTCATGGCCGAGGCAGTCCTGTTGCCTGTCACTCATCATGCACCATGCATGATCGCCAAGCAGCTCCAACCCTGACTGGCTCCCCACTGCAACAAGCCACAGGAGGCCACGGTCTAACCATATGAGCAGTCACTCCTGTACACCCCACTCCATCAACAGTCTGACATAGAGGGGGCCAACTGCCCAAGAGGTGTCAAAACACTCAAAGAGGAACTCTTCTACTTCCTTTAAGGTCTTTAAAGCATAGGGTTGGAAAATTCCTAGGTTTTCAAGAAATCCGAGTTAGAGGATTCTC